>NC_041229.1:104140142-104185163 GCF_002837175.3 Physeter macrocephalus | reverse complement strand
GAGCAAGCGGCTGACAGGAGCGGGCGGGGACGAGCCGGGGAGCCCGAGCGCCGCGCCTCCCCGGCCGCCCAGCGGCGAATTCCGGGGGGGAGGGGAGGGGGCCGGGACGCTCCCTCCCCGAGCCGCCGAGGCCGGGCGGAGGGGCCCCGCCGCCGCCCGCGCGCCGCGCACCCCGCGCACCCCGCGCCGCGGCCCGCTCCGCCGCCCCCTCCCCCCATTACCTGGAGGTGCCCGAGACTCGCCGCTAGTTGCGCTCAGGCGGGAAACGCGCTCACCGACACCATCAGCGAAGCGCCCAAAATGGCGGACGTATCAAGCAGGCCTTGAGTTCCCCCCGCCCTCCCTCCGGCCGCCTCACGACCAATCAAGGCCCTGCCCCCGCCCCCGGCTCCACGCTCATTGGCCTCCCTCTCCCGCCCCCTGCAACCTATTGGGTCACACTGCTGCCCCGTTGCACCCACTCCGATTGGCTCGCAGACCCCGTCCGTCAAGTGCGAGGGGCGCATTCTTTTCCCATGGACTTGACGGATCCGGAACCTCTAGGACCCCGGAGTCTGGAGAAACAAATCAGAAACCGAGAGACTCCTGGCTGGGTCCCCCTACGCCGTAGCAACAGCAGGGCCTCCGCTTGACGGACGCTTCGGACCACCAATCCGATAGCCAATGCTTTTTAAAACTAATTTGAGCCAAACCAATCATGGCCGTAGCTCTGGGAGTTGCAAGAGAACCAATGGGGTAGCGAGACCGGCGGGCAGGCGGGTCGGAGGGCCTGGAGGAAACCGGTGATGACGTGAGCCACAATGTGTTTCGGCGGCGGAAGTTCCTCGGAGCTGGGGAATTAGCTCAAATGGTAGAGCGCTCGCTTAGCATGTGAGAGGTAGCGGGATCGACGCCCGCATTCTCCACGGTTGAATTTTATAAAGGTAGGTAGGTGGGGGAGGGGGTCGTCGCCCGTCGGTGACGGTCACTTTGTTCTCAAAGGGGGCAGCAGTACCAGGAGTTACAGGGGCAGAGTGAGGGGTCCGGTCCCCCAATCTGTGCGCCCAGTTCCACGAAGGAGGAGAAGTGCAGGGACGCGGGGTCCTTTGTTTTGCCTCGCAGAAGGATTTGCGCAGGAGCTTCTTCGAATCTAGTGAGCGCTTGGTCTGTGCCCAGGCTGCGGGGGTGCGCAGGGAGCAGAGGGTCCCGGCTTTGACGTCTGTGGGAGACGTCAGACTCCACCTGGGCAACACCAGGTAAGTAAAGCAGGCCGCAGAGTGGTCGGGGTCTTCCTGAGCAGGTGACATTTCCACCCACGGGACAGGGAGGACAGAACCGTGAGCCTAGGTCTGGGTGGCAGGGAGAGAGACCTGAGACCCCAGGGTGGGGCTTTGGAGCAGGTTGGGTTGTGGTGGGAGAGGTGACGCCCCGGGGGAAACCAACAGTCCCAATGCTCAGATGGGTGCCGGGCCTGGAGTCATAAAGAGGACCCCGTGCAGGGAGGATGGCAGGTTTCCCTGGGGGCACTGGCTTGGTCAGAGATGGCCACTCCACCTCAAGGACAGGAGGCAGGCTTACTGCGGGGCTTCCCCAGGCTGTCTCCCAGAGTCCAGGCCTGAGAAAAGTGACAGAGCTTGGCCCCTGCGGGTAGCGGGATGGCAGGACCATTGGAGTTGGCCCCTGGGCTGCCTTCCCAATGCTCAGCATCCCGCTGCACCCCTGTGCACCCGCCCAAGCTGGCCCTCCACCTCCCTGACTCAGACTCTCTGAGCCCCTGTGCCAGATGGCAGGGAGAATGGATCCCAGCTTGAACTGGGTCAACCCCAGCACCTGGGGAGCTGGGTCTCTGGTGCAAACATGCCTCTCCCCCAGCTCACCCCTTTCAGCGAGCCTTTGGCTAGAAGCCAAATCTAGAAGGAGTTCATCGCTTGTAGATTATCATCCCAATATTACATGTTAGTTAACTGAGACCCAGAAAGCATTTAGACACCCGTATTGGCTGAGTGACCTTGGCTGGTGATCAGTGCCCCTCTGAATCTCCAGGTCTTATCTGTAAAGTACTGGTGATAATACCTACCCGCCTGTGTGCATGCCCTGGAGGGCACTGGGCCTCTAGGAAGGCAGCAACCAAGGGCAGATGTTACTTACCTTGATTCTACTGTTCGGAAGAGGCTCAGAGCCTTGCCCAAGGCCACACAGCTAGCGAAGAACACAGTCAAGATTGAAACCAGTTCAGAAGATGTGCTTGGTGCAGAGGGTTAGGGAGAGGGACATACATACAGATAACCCGGGGCGGGGCAGAGGCAGGCCTACCCGGCAGAGGGAACTGCGGAAGCATGGTGAGGAGAGGCACATCTGTTGGAGGACCAGGTCGTGGTGATCACAGGTCTGGGGGGAAAACAATGGGAGGGACCTATAGCAGCTTTGGAGGAAACGCAAAGGAACTTGGGGTTTATCCTCAGACAGCGAGGGCCAGGAAAAGCTTCGGAGCAACAGAAGGGCGAATTCAGGGCTGGCCATACTTTAGAAAGGATTGTTTGGATTAAGAGCAGCAAGGCTGTGCTATAGCAGTAGCATAGGACCAGAGGGCCAGTCCCTAGCGACTGGACCTAGGAGCACGGGAGAGGCTGCAGGGAACCCCGGGACAGTAAAAGCGCTCTATACGATGTGATGCTTTAAATAGCATTAAATATGAGATGAACCCTGTGCTCTTGAGCAGGACTGAAAACTGAACTTTCTGTTTCTAGATCCATTGCACTAAAAGCTTCTTGAGGTTAGTTTTTGTTTTCTTCACTGCTGTACTACAGTACCTAGTACTTAGCACACAGTAGATGCTCAGGAATTAATTGTTAATTTCATTACAAATTCTTTGTAAAGACCTCCTGGTCTTTCCGACTGACCGATGCTCTGACAGTGCTCTTTGGTGTGACCCTTCTCTGCAGCTGGACCTGCCTTGTTCTTCCAATGGCTACCTTTTGTCTGGTGAGGAAGTCTTAAGCCTACCTATCTCCTGCCTTTCCTTTCCAAGTAATCCAGCACGACGCCTTCGTCCTATTCAATCTGGTCTCTCTCTTGCCTGTCCGTGTCCCAATTCTGGTCCTCTAGCACAAGTCAGTGTTGTTGATGACGGGGGCGGTGCCTCAGAGGGACACCTCTGAGTGTGTGGGCAGGAGGGGGCAGCCAGGGCCGGCACCTGCCCTCCTGGGGAGGAGGTGGCCCAGCCACCCACTGATTCGTGCATCCCTTTACTCATTCATCATCAAAGGACTTGCCAGTATCTGCTTCAGGCTCCTCCATCCCAGACTGAGGTGGGTCACAGAGCCATGTGCACTATAGTTAAAGGAACTAATGCAGGGACTTCCCTGGTGGTCCAGTGGTTAAGGCTCCGCACTCCCAATGCAGGGGGCCCGGGTTCAATCCCTTGTCAGGGAACTAGATCCTGCATGCCGCAGCTAAAGATCCCACATGCCGCAAGGAAGATCCCAGGTGCCTCAACTAAGACCTGGCGCAGCCAAATAAATAAATATTAAAAAGAAAAGAAATAACGCAGTACCTCATCCAACATAAGTGGGCACCCAAAGTCTCCAATTATGATGAGCTCCTAGCCTAACCAGAAGGGTTGAAGTCAGGGAGAACTTCCCGGAGGAGGAGGCATCTGAGTTGAGCCTATCTCCTGAGGACCATGGGGAGCCATTGACAGGCTTTAAAGAGGAGAGTGACTTCAAAAGCTCTGCAGTGGCCTCACCATCATAAAACTTCTAGATTTCTCAAATTGCCACCTTCCTCTTCTTCTCCCTAATCCCTTTGTAATTTAATTTTTAATATTTCCATTTTCAAGCCATCTAGACTTTTAAAAAAATTATATGAAAAATTTCACACATACTCAACAGTAGAGAGAAAAGTATTAGTGAGCACACGTATGCCCATCACCCAGCTATGACTCCTTAACCTTGGGGAACAGACACAGAGCTGCCAGATCTTAATTCTATCAAGTAGTGATTTTTAAAAAATACTATTTACTGTTACTGTGATTTCATGAAAGAAAGGACAGTTTACCACAGACACACACGCATACACTCAGATAGGAAAGACCAGCTCAGGACAAAGAAAAGGCTTTAAATTGGATGAGCTTGCCTTGAGAACAGAGACCACCATTGTCTTTCCTTCTGCTAGGTCACCCAGGCTCAGTCCTGATCCGAGGGCTGGAGTGGGGTTTCCCTGGCAGAGGACATGCTCTGGAAGGGCCAGAGCTGGTGCTGGGTGGTTGCTGGGTCAGGTTAGGATGTGTTGAGGCTGGAGAGAAGGGGGCAGTGAGGAAATCTAGGGGGATATGAAGGGTAGGCCCATTTTAACATGGAAATTTAACTCTGTTTCTTTTCCTTTTCTTCACTGCGTTAAGATTCTGTCTGGGTTGCGGGGGAGGTATTTCCCTTTCCACCAAAGGACTGGTGATAGAAAGGGGAACCACTACGGTTGCTAATGATTAGGGCCACCGTCGAGCTTGCGGGGAAAGAAAAGAGAAGATGGCCTTTGGGTGTTCCTTGGTGGGACCCCAGCTCCATCGTCAGAGGGTGTGGTCCAACAAGGGGGTCCCAGTGCTAGAAGCGCCAGCTGAGTGGCTCTGGAGAAGGAACAGGGGCCAAGTGGGATCCAAGCCCACCCAACTTCGCAACCACCCAGGCTTCTCAGGGACAGAAGCTTCTGCACTGCCCACATCCTGGTTCCCCAGCGTCCTGCCCGACAGTGGACATGCCCCAGATCTGGGCACATGGATCTGGTTCGGCTGCCCAGGGCAGCTGTAGACCCAAGGGGGCTCTGGACCTCAGGCAGGGAGGAGCTCCCACACCCGTCCTGGGGTTGGAGGCAGGCCGAGCTGAACAAATGGATCCCCTCTGATGGGGTTGGTGGGGAGGGGGCCATCACATGAGAGAAACCCCGCAGGGCTCAGTAAAGGATGGCAGAGACTTGGGGAGCAGTGGGTGTCACCGCAGAGTTGAGAGGGTTTAAAGGGAAACTAGAAGCCCTTTTGGCCACATTGAGCAGCACCCATTAGCCAGATGGGAATGTTTACTGGATAAAGGAAGGATTGAACAAGTGAATGAAAAAAACTCCGGCTTTACTTCTTTCTCCCCGAGCCTTGGTTTCCTCCACTACAAACGGGGGATACCATTGACCTAGCTGGGCTCTTGTGAAGTTTAAATGAAATAAGCCCGTTAACTTCACCCCCACACTTGAGAGACAGATTAGACATCACCTCCTCCAGGAAGCCCTCCTTGTCTTCCCATCTGAATACGGGCCCCAGGATATAACACTGTGCTTTCCCCACAGCTTTGGAAACTGCCTCCGTTACTAGGTTTCGAGCACCTTTAAGGGAGGGGGTCACATCTCACCGCTCTCTGGGGCCCCCAGCCTGTGACTTAAGCGCAGAGCTCTGCACACAGTAGCCGCTTAATAAAGGCTGATAGATTTACTTGACATATAGTAGGAGGCCAGTGAGTTGACCCTCTGGCACCCTGGCCATGCAATGGCTCTATCCCGGGCCTGCAGGAGAGGGAGGGGGAGGACTTCCTCCCAGCGCACATAGGCCACCAGGGAGCAGCAGCCCGGCCACCGCTCCCCCACCCTGTGCTAGATCCCTGGCTTCCCGAGCAGACTGGATGGCTGACCGGGCAGGAGAGTTGGGGGGCGGGGGTTCTCCCCCATGGTGCAGCCGCCCCCCGCTGCCCCACTGGCTGCCTGCATCGATACTGGTGCTTTAATGAGCACCTGAGAGTAAGGGGGCCCAAGTGCTCCGAGCCCTGAGCTTCCTTGCGCAGGCAGCTCCGTGGGCAGGAGCTGCTACCTTGGGCCCCGGGGGCCGGGTGCACTCTAGCCCTGCTGGTCCTTAGCGCTGTGACCTTGGGCAAGCATGTCACCTCTCCCGCTCACGGAGAACCTGCAACTTGGCAGGCCCCGGCTGAGTAAGGCTTATCTCACAGAAGCCCTACTGTAGTCCCGGTGGGGTGGGTGATGGCACCCTTCCTTGACAGACGGACAGGGCGGCTGGATGAAGCAGAGAAGAAATGACGCTTTTCAGGCAGAGGCGGATCTGCCCCGTGCGGTCTACAAAGGGGACTTGAGTGTAGATCCCTACCGGGGGTGGCACAGCTGGCCCTGGCTCGGCACTCAGGGCGGGCCGCCTATGCTCGCCGTGGCTTTGCACCGACGGCAGGCGGCCCATCCCCAGCATCTGCTCTCGAGAGGTGCTGACAGCAGCACCAGCAAGCCCACCTGTTTCCATCACCGCCAACGCTGACCCACGACCTTGGGGAACTCCCGGGCAATCAGGAGTCAGGGGAGGCTACCCCTCAAAGGTCTGTCCCAGGAAACCAGGCCCATCCCCAGCTGGGTCCCCTGGCCAACAGTCTTGGAGCCCTCGGGGCCACAGCCCTCCCTCGGCTGTCACCTCGGCACTCCAGGCCTCAGGGCTCAAGCGCGCAATCTCAGGGTCGTGTGCGGAGGCACCTCTTCTGGCTCTTTGTGGTTTGATTCCCGAGCGGAGGGCGCACCGGCACCATGCCCGATTCCGCCCTGACCTCCCGCCGACGTTCCGGGGAGGGGTCGGGCCCTTCCTGGCTGTTGCGTTTTCCTTCCTCCCAGCCCTGCGAGTGTGGTTCTTCCTGCCTGGCCTCAGAACAGCCCAGCCTCCTCACGACACACCGCTGCTTCCACAGACTGGGGACCCCCAGGGGCAGGGACCAGGCCTGACCCATGTCTCTTCCAGGACCAGCCGGGTGGGCACGGGGCAGGACTCTGTGAGGACCAGGCTCTCCACAGCCCATCTGCAGATACGGACACAGTGGGGGCCGGGAGAGCAGGAGGGCTGGGGGGGCTCCCTCCCCAACCCAGGGCAAGTGTGGCCCGGCAGCGCCATCCACTGGGGTCAACGCGGATGGCAGGGCCCCCAGCACTGTCTCTTTTTGGCCACGCTGCACAGCTCGCGGGATCTTAGTTCCCCAACCGCAGATTGAACCCAGGCCCTTGGCGGTGAAAGCGCCGAGTCCCAAACCCCGGACCGCCAAGGAAGTGTCCCCCCAGCACTGTTTTTTTTTTTCAAAGATTTTTTTGATGTGGACCATTTTTTTAAAGCCTTTATTGAATCTGCTACAATATGCTTCTGTTTTATGTTTTGGTGTTTTGGCCGCGAGGCACGTGGTATCTTAGCTCCCTGAGCTAAGGGATCGAGCCCGCGCCCCCTGCAGAGGAAGGTGAAGTCTTAACCACTGGACCGCCGGGGAGGTTCCCCCGCCCCACCCCCCACCCCAGCACTGTCCTGCCGGGCAACAGCGGCCCTGGGCCGCCACGCACAGGTCAGACAGCAGCAAGGACCAGCCAGGGAACAGCCCAAAGCCCAGGTATGTAACCTGCAGAGCCCAATGCGAAATGAAAATGCAGGGCCCCAGTCTTCAAAATTATTTAGAATTTCGGGACGGCAACAGCAGAGCATGAAATCAAGCATCAAGTCCTGCGTGAGTCAGGCATCCACGAAGCTGACCCGCCCGCAGGCCTCTGCCCAGAGGTCTCACCCCTCCCTGTCTCCCACAGGATGGGGAGATGATAAGATGATAAGGAGAGATGATAAGGAGATGATAAGACGCCCATGCCCAGGAGGACAAGTGCAGGACTCCGACAGCTGTCCAGGGAGGGCCAGAGGTCAGCGTTCACTCTGTGGGGACACTCAGCTCCAACACACACGGCATGAAAGAATGGCAATGATGTTTAAAAAAATTAGGTTTATAAATATTTTCTCCATTGTACAAAGTTTTCCCCGCCCTGCCCACCCCCCATCACTGTTCACATTTCTCATGTTTTTAAAATCCCAACTATATTTATTTTTTAAATCATAAAATATAATTTTTTCTTTGTTCATATTTAAAACTATTTACAGGGGCAGAGAGAGGCCAGGGTGGCCCGGCCGAGGTCAGGACGAGTCCGTGCAGGGGGACGGAGGGGGCGGGAAGAGGTGGAAATAGCTCCTCTCCGTGGCGGGCGACGGTGGGCAGCTGTCCTCCGCCGACAGGTACTGGCTGTGGGGTGTGGGCGGAGGCGGGTAGGGGTCTGAGTCCGAGTTCAAATCCAGGTAGTACTTGCTGGCCTTCCAGCGGCTGGCGCTGTAGTCACTGTCACACACGTCTGTGCTGCAGGGCGTCGTAGGGGGCGCCATGCCACGGATGATGTAGGGTCTGGAGGGGATACAGCAAGGGAAAGGGGACCTGGGTTCACAGTGGCCCACATGCACGGCCACCTTTGGGGCACTTGGGTCCCCCGGCTATGTGGCCTCTCTGAGCCTCAACATCGCCACCTTTAAAGTGGGCTCACTGGCACCTACCCTGCAGGCTGCCAAGCCCAGGCCCTGACAAGGACTGCAGCCCCAGGCCAAGGTCGCCTTTACGGGGAACAGGCCTCCAGAGCCTACACCTGGCTGACCTTGGGCAACTTAACCTCTCTGAGCTTCAGTTTCTCATTGACACAATGGGGAAGATGAAACAGTATCCATTTCAAAAGGAGCTTGTGAGGATTAAAACGAGATTCTGCCTGGAATGTGCTAGAAACGGCATCTGACACCAGAAAGTGGTCAACGACCGTTCCGCCTTCTACCGTTCCTGTAACTACTGGAGACCAGTTGGCCTCCCATCTTGATCCCGGAGATGCCTCCCGACCGTCCCCCGTGACATCGCCCTTTGGCCCGAGTCCAAGGTGGGGATCGTGGTGTGTTTAAGAGCTACAGTGGGGCTCCCATGGGCGGGAAGGTGGAGCCAGCACCAAAGGGCCAGCGAGGGGCACCTACGCTGAGGAAGGTGCAGCAGCAGGACATGCCTCGTGGAGCCCTGGGAGCAAGAAGGGACCCCACAGACAGTGCGGGGGCAGAGGTACTGGAGGGAGACCAAAACCAGGGCAGGAGGAGCACGGCATGCAGTGGACTGGAGGCTGAGGGGCCTGGCCTGGCTGGTGTGGAGGTGACAGCTCCTGGCACACACGGTGACACTGGGGCACTGGGGAGCCCCCGCAGGTTCTTGAACAGGGCAGTGACCCAGTAAGCAGCTGGGCCTCCCCGGAATCCGCACGGCTGCCGCAGGCCCCGGAGTTCCCAAAACGGCCACCAGGTGGCAGGCGGTGCCGCGCTCGGAGGGTCCGCCGCTCCGGGAGGACCAAGGGCCTCCGCCACCCCCAAGCCCTGCTCTCTACACAGGGGGCGAGCCTGGCGGGGCCGACCCTCCACCTGCCCCATCAGGTAGCTCGCCCGGGGCGGGGGGCGGGGGCCCCAGCGCACCTGGTGGGCGGGCCCTGTCGGCTGAGACCACCGGGTGAAGGTCAGCAGGTTCACCTCGCCCACCCCGGCTCCGACCCGCCCCTGGCCACAGGGCAGCAAACCCGGATCCCGCTTCAACTCAGCTCTCCAGGTGGCCGCTCCCCACCAAGGAGGGGGGTCGTGCGACCCCTAAAGGGGCAGCTGGGAGTGCAGGGTCGGGGCTGAGCAGGCCCGGGGGTTTCCCGGGCCCAAGCAGGCCCTCGCAGTGGGTAAGGGGGAAGCATCGTCCCATCAAGGGCCAGCCTCGCCTGCTCTCCCGCGGCTGTGGATTTGATGCTTCCCGGGACCGAGGTACCAAGGGGTGGCGCCCCACCGGGGTCCCAGCGCTGGATTCAGGCACAGAGCGCAGAGCCCTCCGGGGGGCGGGGCCGGCTGCGGTGGAGACCCCTGGGGGCGTCATTCAAGGCCACGTGTGGCCCGGCTTACAAAACACCCCCAGGGCTGCCACCCGTGGGCTCCGGATGGTTTCTGAACTCAGCACGCCCACCGGCGCCCCGACCCCTCCGCACTTTCTCCCGTAGGAAACGGGGACCAGGCCCGGTACCGCGGGGCGCGGGGGCTCCGTACCTGTACGGCCTGGCGGTGGCGGGAATGCTGGAAGGGTAGAACACGTCCACGTTGTACAAGGAGGGGTCCGTGGCGGGGGACGGCGGTGGGTTCAGGATCTGAGGGGAGCCAAGCAAAGTCACACGGGCCCCGGAGCCGGCTGTCCTCACTGCCCACCGGCCACCCCCAACCGGCTGCCCTCCTCCCAGGGCCCCTCCTGGTCTGGGGCGGGGAAGGGGCAGCTGTGGCCCGAGGAGGGGGAGAGCAAGGGGAGAGCCCGGCCCGCTGATCAGTGGTGACCCCAGGCCCGGGAGCTCGGCTGCACGCTCAGGACCCCGACGCAGCCCCCCCTGCACCGTGCCACCAGCAGGGAAGGGTCCCTGCAGGCCCGGGCGTGTCCCCACGCCACTGAGGCCACTGAGTGCCTCCCGAGGTTCCTCGGGGACTTTTCTGTCAACCCCCCTCTCTGGTCTTTTACTCCCCCATCTCCTCCCACGTGGTGCGAAGTCTAATCTCTGTAATTCATTCCTTACTCCTAACACTCAGGCGGACCCACATCCCAGCCGGAACCCTGACGAGGCCCAGGCACCACCACACGGAAGGAGGGGCCACAGCCCTGCTGCCCGCCCTCCCCACCCTCTCAGCAAATCAGGAAGGGGCGCCCCGTTCTCAAGGGACTATATTGCCCCCAAACTGTGATCATAAGTACACAACTCTTCCCCGTGAATGTGCCCTCCAGAGCCAGGCGGCACATGACCGGCCCCACAAGAGGGACAGAGAGCCCTGGGGCCCAGACACCCGCGGGGTCTGCACCTTCCCCAGCAACCATCGCTGCCTGTGCCCCCCGCCCCTCCTCTGAGCTGTCTCACTGGCCAGTTCCCTGCAATTCTAATCCCTGATAATAATTCTGTATATTGAACTTTCTCTCTTCAAATCACCATGTGACTTCTGTCTCCTGATTGGACCTTGACTAATAAAGGCCGCCTTTTTTTTTTTTTTTTTTTTCTTTTGGCCGCACTGCTTGGCATGTGGGATCTTAGTTCCCCATCCAGGGATTGAAACCTGTGCCTCCTGCAGTGGGAGCTCGGATTCTTAACCACTGCACCACCAGGGAATTCCCTAAAGGCCGCCTGGTAGCCATCAGCACAGAAATAAAAGTCAGATGCCTCCAGCCTCACTCAGTGCACCTAATTACATTCCAGGAGAATCAAAGTTAAATTTGATTCCAGGAGAATCAAAATTAAATACAAACACGAGGGACTTCCCTGGTGGCGCAGTGGTTAAGAATCTGCCTGCCTATGCCGGGGACACGGGTTCGAGCCCTGGTCCGGGAAGATCCCACATGCCGCGGAGCAGCTAAGCCCGTGAGCCACAACTACTGAGCCTGCGCTCTAGAACCCGCAGCCACAACTACTGAGCCCGCGTGCCACAGCGACTGAGCCCGCGCACCTAGAGCCTGTGCTCCACAAAGAGAAGCCTGCGCACCAAGATGAAGAGCAGCCCCCGCTCACTGCAACTAGAGAAAGCCCGCGTGCAGCAATGAAGACCCAACGCAGCCAAAAGTTAGGAAAAAAAAAAAAAAAAATACAAACACGAAACCTTGAGAACATTAAGAAAGAGAGCATGGAAAGAAACTTTTTTACGAGAAGGGAAAGGCTTTCTGGGCATGACTAAAAACCCCCCAAACTCCCATAAAAGATGAATAATTTCATTGTATAAATGGCAAAACACAACATAAACCAAATCAAAAGACAGAAAGCTAGGAAAAACATTTTCAACCCTTATCCCAGGCTAACTTTCTTAATATACCTCTATATAAAGAGCCCTTACAAATAAATTTTAAAAATACCAACAACCCAATAGAAAAAGGACATAAACGCACCCATCTGAGAAAATAAAACTACAAAGGTTATTAAACATACAAAAAGATCTTTGACATCATACATAATAAGAGAAATATAAATTACACCACCATACCATTTTTACCCTAAACTGGACCTGACGAGAGTGTGTTTGAGAGGGACGGTCGTGCTGGTGTGGCCCTCTGCTGGCGGGAAGATGGACTGTCCCCTCGTGAGGGACCCTTGGCAAGAACGGTCAAGATGACCAATGCTCAGCCTTAGCTGCAGGGCATCTTCCTGCTGGCCCCCACCCAGGAGGGGAAATGAGGAAACCGCAGGAGTTCCGGGCATCCCGTTAGGGTAACGAGACGCTGAGAATGACTGGACACCCACTGGTGTGGCCCAGCCGCACCCCAAAAAAGGGCACTGTCCAGTCACCAAGAGGGGGACAGCTCTGCCCGAGAAGCAAAACAAACTTCAGGGTGCAGGAGAGGCAGGGTAGGGGAGTGGTCAGCTTGGACAGAATGGCCCCAGGGAGGAGGGGGGCGGGTAGTCACCACTCAGTTCCTTGGCCTCATCTGTAAAAAAGGAGGCTGATAGCGCCCCCTTCTGGAGTCGGGGTGATAACAGCACACGAAGAGTGTATTCCTCAGAAGTGCTGGGTAAAGGCCAGCTTTCACTGATCCTTGGTAGCAAAAAGCAAGGCTCAGAGAGGAGCTGCCATTACCTTCAGATGCTATCATGCAGGTTTTAAAAAGTACATATGGGGCTTCCCTGGTGGCGCAGTGGTTGAGAGTCCGCCTGCCGATGCAGGGGACACGGGTTCGTGCCCCGGTCCGGGAAGATTCCACATGCCGCGGAGCGGCTGGGCCCGTGAGCCATGGCCGCTGAGCCTGCGCGTCCGGAGCCTGTGCCCCGCGACGGGAGAGGCCACGACAGTGAGAGGCCCGCGTACCGCAAAAAAAAAAAAAAAAAAAAGTACATATGAAACTACTCTGTATGAGACTAAAATGGTGGATACATGTCATTTTCACATTTGTCCAAACCCACAGAATAACACACCACCAACAGCAAACTCAAGATATAAACCATGGACTCTGGGTGATGGTGACGTGTAGATTCATGGACTGTAACGAGTGTCCCACTCTGGTGGGGGCTGTTGATAAAGGGGGAGGAAGGGGGATTTGGGAAACCTCCCTACCCTCCTCCCAATTTTGCTGTGAACCTAGAATTGACAGATAGATAGAGACAGACAGGTAGATAGATAGATAGATAAAAGTTGTCTTAAAATAAAAGGGCATATATAAAACTGGTGAACTGTGAATAAAGTCAAAGGGCACCATATCAATGCCCTGATTATGCTACTGTACTACTGCTATAGACTGAATGTCTGTGTCCCCACAAATTCACATGTTGAAACCTAATCTCCGACATGATGGTATTAGGAGGTGGGCTTTGGGGATGTGATTAAGTCACGAGGGTGGAGCCCTCATAAATGGAATCAGTGCCCTTAAAAAAGCGACCCGGGAGCTCCCTCTCTCCTGCCACCATATACAGATAAGACGGCCACTATAGGGAGTTCCCTGGTGGCCTAGTGGTTAGGACTCCATGCTTTCACTGCCGTGGCCCGGGTTCAATCCCTGGTCAGGGGACTGAGATCCTGCAAGCCTCGCAGTGAGAAAGAAAGAAAGAAAGCAAAGAAAGAAAGAAAGAAAAGAAAGAAGGAAAGAAAGAAAAGGAAGCGGGGAAGACAATACTATGAACCAGGGACCGGGCCCAAACCTGCCAGAACCTTGAGCTTGAGTTTGCCAGCCTCCAGAACTGTGGGAAATAAATGTGTGTAGTTTAAGCTGCCCAGTCTATGGTATGTTTGTTAGAGCAGCATGAATGGGCTAAGACAACCATAGTTACATAGGATGTTACCACTGGGGAAAATTGGTGAAAGGGAGATGGGACCTCTCTGTTTTATTTCTTACAACTGCCTTTTCACCATGCCCTTTGAATTCTGTACCACGAACATATATTACTAAAAAAAAAATTACTCTTCGTTGGGAAAATAAAGTTTATACTCTTGTATACTTGCGTATGTACAGATTTCCTCTGGGAGGACACACGATAAACTCGCCACAGGATGTGCCTCCGGGGGAGGGGTGAGCTCCTGAGCAGGTGAGGGCTGGGCCCTCTTTTCACCATGCCCTTTGAATTCTGTACCACGAACATATATTACTGATTCAAACTAATGTAGTTAATTTTTAAATAGCTGGCTCCATGTAGGGTTTCTTTGGGGGATGATGAAATGTTCTAAATTTAACAATGGTGATGACTGCACAACTCTGCGAATATACTAAAAACCACCGAACCGTACGCTGTAAGTGGGTGGGTGGATTGGATGGTGTGTGGATTATATCTCAATAAAGCCGCTGAAAAAAACTGCTGGTGGTCAGTGTCACCTCTTGCTGTCAAACAAGATCTCCCCAGCTCCCAGCAGGGGCTGGGGATGGAGAAGCCAGTTTCCCGAGCATCCTGGTGTCTGCATGCGGGGGTCCAGGGGGCTGTCCTGGGGTAAGCTCAGTCTTAACACGGGTTCCTAGTGCTTTCAGCTGGTTACATATGGGACATCTGAAAGCCAGGTGACAGTAGCAGCAGGAAGGACAAGAGGTTTGGTGGGGAGGAGTCTGAAACTCCAGGCTCCTGGCTCCTTGTTGCCCCTAAACACAGTCGGGCCCTGGACCTGCCAGGAGATTTGGTGCTGATCCTGCCAGCCCGAGATAATGACCCCCGCTGCCCCCCGCTCCTTGGTCCTGCCAGGTCAGGTGTGATAAGGAGGGGCAACACCCCGGATAGGGGGGACACACCCAGAAGGGCAGGAAGGCCCAGCCCTGGTGGGTGGGGCTCGCTGGCGACCCCCCAGAGAAAGCTCAAGGGGCCGTCTTCACGTCAAAAGAGCATACCGTCACAGGAAGTCGGGCTTTGAAGAATTAAAAAGCACAGAACCATATAAAGTCAGAACCTGATATGTATCCCCAGACTCACATCGGTGCATCAAGCTTGCCCCGGTTACCCTGGGGCCACGCTTTGGAAATGGGGGTCTTTTCCAGCCTCAAGGACAGGGTCCCCCTCGGGATCCTGGTGTGGGGCTGGGATACTGGGGGCTTTGGCACTTCACCCTCTGTATAGTCATTTCGTTCCAGGGCGTGGCGCGGCCTAGGGCCAGCCCCTCACCCCACTCAGGCTGCCGGAAGCTCCAGGGAGCATTTCAGCCACGATAGTCACCCCAGGAGTGCCTGTCCTTAGAAAACCATCCGGCTATTTTCTGGACACCAGCAAGGCTGGAAAATAGAGTGTTTCTGGTGGGGACGCTGAGGGGAAGCTCGCGTCCATCCAGACAGGCCCTGCCGACGGGGCGGGCCCGAGGAACCAGATGGCCACCCAGACAGGGCAACGCCTGACAGCAACCCTGGGAGGTGGGATTATGGGTGAGACTCCCACTTTTTAGGATTTTATGTGGCTTCCAGCTCATCCACAATGAACAGGGAATACTCTTTTCTGAACAGAAAATGACGTTGAAGAGAAAAAAACTACAGGTCAGGACGGGGAGAAAGGTGAACGCACCCACCACTCTAAGTGGTGGAACAGCAAGTAATTCTCCAAATCCTGAGGTCACACAGCACGTGCCTGCCCCTGGTGGGCGGGGGGACCCTGAGCTGGCCAGGCCTCCTCCTGCCTCTACTCACTGGCGGGTACAGCGTGGCCTTGGTGCTGGATGAGCTGCTGGACGAGGCCCCGGTGACGTGGTTCCGGTCGTAGAGGGGCACCCCGGCTCGGCCCCCCATCAGGCTCACGGAGCTCATCATGGACTTGCTGCACGAAATGCCTGCGGGGAGGGGGTGGGGGAACGAGGCCAGTTAGGGGCAGGGGCGCCCCACGGACACGGCGCACTCTCCCCAGCCCCGCTGCCCAGCAGACCCAGGTTCGGGTGAGGAAGCCCTATGAGACGTGTCCCCGTCCAGCCGTCCCCGGGGGACGACTCAGGACACGGCCCACGAGAACATCTCAGGTCCAGTCCAAAGAGCATTCCTGATCCACTCGCCCCATACCCCGCCCTGTCAGTCTCCGCACGGCCGCCCAGGCTCCTCACCTGTGAAGGGGCCGTGCTGGGAGCCGCCGGGGGCGATGAAATTGAGGGGCACGTGGGGCGTCCCACTGACGTACTCATGCGGGAAGGGCCCGTTGGCCCCGGCGTAGCGCTGACACACCACGCGCTGGCACACGAAGTACACCCCGCCCATGATGAAGAGCGAGAGGATGATGCCGATAACCGGCCCGATGGCGCTGCTGTGGGCCGGGCCGTCGTCCGAGGGCAGCTTGGTGATTTCTGCCAGAGCACGGGCAGGAAGCGACAGCGGACGTTAACCCAAAGGGGGCGGCTCCCGCCCCGGCCCAGCACCCGCCGACGGAGCCGCAGCGCCTTCTCCCCCTCCTCGGCTGACCCAGCTCTGCCACAGCCCCCGGCCCCTCAGCAGCGACTCCTCCGAGGCAGCCTCCTAGGCATGCCCCTGACCCGGAGCTTCTCGGCCGGAAGCAGGCGCTGGGTCCTCCCGGGTCCGCGTCCCTAGTCCAGCTGAGCCCGAGCACCAGCCGGCGGGAGGGGGCGGGGCGGGGCGGGGCGACGGGACCACGCGGAGGGGCGGGGCTGACCCAAGCACCCAGGGCCCGGGGCCTCCGTCTGAGCCCCTCACGCCTGCGCGCCACAGAGGCCCGGGATCCTTAAGGCCCTGGGCAGGGAAAGCGTGCGAAGTAGAAGGTGAAGGGCCTGGACTCGGGCCCAGTCAAACCCAAGAAGCCAGGAGCCAGCTCGGGGCTGCAAAGGGGCACCCAGGGCTCCCGGGCCGGGGCACTGCTGGGGCTTTTGCCCCACGATCAAAGCCACCTGCGGCATGGAGAGCATGTCTGGGCTCTAGACTCAACTCTGACAAAAGGACATTCCCCTTCCCATCAGGGTGGCACGTTTCTGAGGGCAAATCAACCACGTCCCCTCCGGCCGGCCAAAACCCAAAGGAAAGGGAGGAAAGCTGCTGGTTCTGGCGACGAGGCCTGACTATGCATGAACCTCACCCCCAGCGACTGGGGCCGCGATCACATGGGAGCCTGAAGACAGACACTGTCTCACTGGACACCTGCCCGGCAGAGGCGCGGGGCTCAGACCCCCCGGGGCTCCGACCGCTACCCTCTGGCCCCCAGACCGCGCTCCTGAGATGGGAGCTGAGCGGCCTGACCCGGGTTGATGTGCAGGCACAAAAGCGCTCAGTGAGTCCCCTGGGGACCCCTCCCTCTTCCCCATTCACAAGGCGCCTCTATCCTGCAGGCAGAGCTCTCAGCCCCGGTCCCTCTGCGGTGAGCGAAGTGGCCGTATCCCCAGACACACGGACACACTCCCACTTCCTGTCTGGGAATCCAGCTCCCTTCCTGTCTGAATCAGACAGCCCTTCAAGAGCCAACGCCTCCAGGAAGCCTTCTCTGACTGCCCTGGTTTCACATTCTCTAGCCCCTGCATCCCTGGCCGTACAAGCTACGTCACTCAAGGGGCATGCAGCACGTGTGCGTGTGCGTGTGCGTGTGCGTGCGTGTACGTGTGTGCGTGGGCACACGTCGCTCCTCCTCAGCCAGACAGCAGGCTGCCAGGGAATGGACCCACCCACTACTCTGTCAGGGTGATCTTGTTGACAGATGCTGCCGAGTGAGGGCTCTGGGCAGAAGCATGCCGCCTACACTCAGGCCTGGCCTGGCACATCTGTGCCTCCTCTGTGCCTCTGTCCCAGCTGAAATGCCCCTTGGCTCACAGTTCCCCCTCCCCCTCCTCACAGCCGCCTCCACCTCCAGGAAGGCTTCCCTGACTCCCTACCGAGGCCAAATACTCCTGACCTCCCAGCCTCCTCAGTCCCCGCCATTTCCTCCCTCTAGACCCCACGGTCCTGGGACAGAACCCCAGCATAGGGCAACCCTCCAACCCCGCCCTCTGGGGGAAGCCAGCTCACCGCACATGAGCTCGTCGGAGCCGTCGACGCAGTCAGGAAAGGAATCGCACTGCTGCTTGATGAGGACGCACTGGCCGCTGGCACACCGGAACTGGTTGGGCAGGCAGACGGCTGCAAGGAGGGGCCTTGCGTTCAGAGAGGCTGGAGGGCATGATGCAGCCAGGAGCACTAAGCAGATGACCACCACCGATGCTCCCTGCCCCGCCCCCCCAGACCCCAAAACAGAGGTCTGGGCTCCAAATACAGAGCAGACAAACGGACCCTTTCTAGGACCGGGTCGGGGCGTGGTCACAGCAAAGCCAGTCTTCACCCACCCCTCGAGGACCCCAGTTCCGAGGCCCATGCAATGCTGGGGGCGGGCTGGCCGGGAAGAGACCTCAACGACCCAGGGAGGTATTCATTCATCAGGTTCCTACCATGGGTCAGGCCCGCAAAGCACCAGGACTACCACGGCCCCTGTGCCCAGGCCCTCCCAGGTTACCAGGAAGGTGACAGCCAACTAGAGGACCACCACAAGGAGCCGGGCTCCTGGAGTGGGAGGGGCAGGGGACAGGGTATGCACCAGCAGAGCTCTGAGGGTCAGGAAGCGGGAGCAGAGCTCAACCGGGAAGGCAGAGGCGGGCCACGCAAGGAGGACGAGGAAGGCTGGGTACTGACCGCTGCCTCCCTGCTGACCTGGAAAGGGCTCTGGCCCCACGAGGAAGGCATCACCCGCCCCCAGTACTTGCCGTCTAAGCTCCCCACCCGCCCTGCCCCAGGCGCCCACTCTGGAAACCAGAGACGAGGAACCCTGTCCTTGCAATAAGTGGGCAGATCTGTTGGTAACCTAGCAGGAGAGGAGGCTTCTGAAACGGAGGGCGGAGCCCAGAGCCTCCACTAGGGTCTGCCGTCCTCCTGGTGCTTCCTTTCTCCAGGAGAAACAGTCACAGCGGGAGGAGGGAGGGGACGGTCCCTAATCAGGGCTCCTGCCACCTGCTGAGATCTGGGCCACAAGATGGTGCTGGGGCCAAGGATGTAAGGCAGGGCTCAGCAAACTTTTCTGTAAACAGCCAGACAGGTCTCTTTTGTAACTACTCAACTCTGCTGTTTCCCTGCAAGACCAGTCCGAGACAATATGTAAGTGAATGAGCCTGACTGTGTCCCAGTAAAACTGCATCTACCCAAATAGGTGGTGATCTGGATTTGGCCCTCAGGCCGCAGCGTGCTCATCTCTGGTCTACAGTCTCCATCGAATTCAAAGGGGCTGTGAGCTGGAAAGACTTAGCAACTGCGGCTTTATAGAAACATCTGGGGAAATGACGCCCGGGCCTTCATCTTCCGCAAAATGACTGCTCATCATGAATGGGGACAGTGGACAGTGAACAGAGAACATCTGACTTATCCAAGAAGAGGGCCGGTGGCTGTGGGGTGGCAGCTAGAACGACCCATTCACAGCTCAGTGGCAGTCATGGGGCCGCGGTGCTGACGGTGTGTGGCAGGAACCAACCGCGCAGGTCATTTTATGTAAGAAACACTCAGAGGGAGCACAGAGACTTGTGTCACTGTCACGGTCTAAAAGGAAGACCCTGCCAGTCAGCGTGGACCCAGGTTCACTAGGCAAATCTCTTTGTAACTCCTGGTTCAATGGGATACTGGAAACCACCCAGAGGTCAGCGTGATCCCCCCGACCGCTTGGTGGAGGACGGCACTGCCTTTTGGGATGGGGCTTAACCAGGGTGTAAAGCATGCAAATCCAGCTGACTACTGGACTTAACTGGGGTCTCTGGAAAGTTCTTGACTGAAGGAGGGAAGGCAAGATAGACTCAGTCTGCCTTCAAGCCAAACTGCTCGGCGAGGCCTGCAACTAACATTCTCCCCTCCCCAGCTGAAGGGCCACGGCAGTTTCGCTCCAGGCCGAGCTTTACGTGTGACCCGATGGAGCCCAAGCTCCAGGAGGGCGGAGGGAGGGCGGAGAGCGCGAGCCCAGGGGAGGGGCGGGGCCTCACCGTCGCAGTCCGCCTCGTCCGAGCGGTCCTGGCAGTCGGCCTCGCCATCACAGCGCAGCCGCAGGTCCACGCACTGGCCCCGCGCGCACGGGAACTGGGAGGCCGAGCACACCGGACAGCCCTCCTCGTCGCTCTGGTCATCACACTCCGGGAAGCCGTCGCAGCGCCAGGCCCCAGGAATGCAGTCGATCTCCCCGGTGGCGCACGCGAACTGGTCCGGGGAGCACGTCGGAGGCTCTGGGGAGGAGAGAAAGACCATCACAGGCCGCCCGGCTGGGCAAAAACCGGGCGAAACACCTCTGCGTTTCAAAGCGGGGAACACACTCAATTCACAGGTGCTGTACCCGGTCTCCACCGCCCTGCGTCCTGTCTGCGGCCCACCTCCAGCCCCCCCGTGCGTGATGAAGCTGTCAATCCAGGCCCGTGCGCACGGCCTGGCTACAGGGGAGGGTCCACCGCACCCCCGCCGGAAAGAGGAGGGTCAGAAAGTGGGTGCTCAGCACCCACACCAGTTACACATTTGGGGCAGCGGAGCCAGAACTCTGTGGGTGGCCAGCGAGCCCACAGGCATGGCGGGGTGGGGGTGGAGGGGCACCGGTGGAAGGCCCAGGCACCTTGTTGAAGAGTGGGCTGAGGAAAGGCAGGTGGTGAGGACACCACAGAGGACAGCGGAGTAGATGAGGATGGGGGAGTCATGGAAGGGTGGTGAGCTGGGAGGGTGAAGGACAGGAGATCTGGGGCCACCGCCTACCAGGTGGCCATGGCAAGTCACTCCCCCCTCGGGGTCAGCTTCCCCAGTGCAGGCCAAGAATGGGCCAGATGCACAGTAGCACTCAGTGAGTGGCACTGCCCTGGAGGCCGGGACACAGACGGGCATGGATGCCAGGGCACTGGCAGAGAGACACAGGAGGAGCCCCTTGGTCCCGGGCTGTCCCCATTTCCCAGGGGGCCCGTCATCATCTCTCCACTCCTCTGTCTGGAAAATCACAGGAAACTGAGCCCCAGAAATTGGCCCAAACTTTGTTTTAACGTTTAGCAACAGTCCTCAACACCCTTGAAATCTGATTAAGGAAAAAGGTATCGGGAGTTCTCTGGCAGTCCAGTGGTTAGGACTTGGCACTTTCACTGCCGAGCCCTGGGTTCAATCCCTGGTCAGGGAACTAAGGTACACAAGCCACGCAGCACCGTCAAAAAAACAAAAGAAGATATCAATTTCACAGAAGTATTGATTTCAAGACGTACTAAGCCTTTCAACATTTGGAACCCATATGCCTCCCCCGTAACCGCGGGGTCCACACTGGGCTGAAGAGGGATGTGAGATGGGGGAGGGGATGTGAGCAAAAATGAACACAAGGCCGCTGTTCCCACCGGGCTCGGCCACAGGGGACAGCCGGGGACAAAGGAGCCAACGACGGATGTGTGCACACCGAGCCACCAACAAAGAACACAGGGATGCTGGCCACGGAAAAGGTGCCTGTGGACAGTGGCCGAGGCCCCGCTCCTGGGCTCCAGCCCCCCACAGCCCAGCAGGAAGAAGCGGGTCCGTGTGGGGCAGGCTCTGATTCCCCGCAGGGCCCCCAGTCCTGGCGGCAGCGGCCGGAGAGTGAGGGCGGGACAGGATGGGGGTTGCACGGACCTGGGGTTGAACCCAGGCTCCCCCAGCAGCTGTGCAACCCGAGGACCCCCCCAGCCTCCCAGAGCCTCCATCTCCTCGTCCCTGAAACAGAAGCAGCCACCCTCCATCACAGGCTCCTTGCGGGAGTAACGAAGACGGCCGAGAAAGCACGCGTACGCGCACGCGCACGTGTGAGCGAGCACGTGCACATGCGCGGCGCCTGGTTCGGTACCGTGCGCGTGCGCAGCATTGGCAGTGGCGCTGCTCTGCCAGTGCACGAGGCACGAGGGTCCATGGCACCTCCTGGGAACCTTAGGCAGCCCTTATCCTCCTGTGAGCCCCCAGAGAAGAGGCCAGGGAAGAACGGAGATGGGGACACAGTAAATACAGGCCTCTTAAGCCGTGAGGAAGGGCCTGGCATCCTCAAGTCTGAGGGCCAAAGCCCGGGGGCGGGTGACAGAGGGATGCGTCCTCCCCTGGGGAGGCCCAGGGCTGGGGTCCCAGGGAGAGCTGAGCACTCTATGCAGCTCTCTCCCTGGCCCCGTCTCCTCCAGGGCAGCCAGGACGTCTGTGGGACCTGCACAGCCACTCAGGCCACAGAGCCATGTGGGCCCTGGGGCCAGAACTCAGAAAGAAGCCACCAGGAAGCTCAGGAGGGTCAAGGTGGCCCCCACCAGGGGACAGTCACGAAATATCCCCTCTGTTCTTGGCCAAGCTCTCTGGGGTTCACAGTGTGAGGTGGGGAAGGAGAAAGCTCCAGAAGGACAGGCCCGTGGTCCTGCTGCCTGAGATGTGCTGAGCACAGGCCGTGTGTGGGACACAGCGTGGAGGTCATGGGGGTGAGGATGAGAAGAAAAGGGACAGGGTAAAGACCGGCCCCCAGGAGCTCAGAGGAGGAGGGAAGAAGAGAGGAACACAGAAACAGCACATCCAAGGTGACCTGGGGGACCTGCAGGAAGAGGAGAGGAAGTCCTGGGGATTGGGTTTCATCACGGTGACAATGACAATTATCCCTTTTTATTACTTACTGCCATTCTCACAACTAATAGCAGCTGGCATTCCTGTGTGCCGTGTGTCAGGGACCATGCAAAGTACTCTGTTGCTTAATAACAACCCCATCAAGTAAGTGCTCTCAATTTCTCTTATTTCACAGAGAAGGAAGTGGAGGCTCAGAGAGGTGAGTGACCAGCCCAGGGTCACTCAGCTGGGAAGTGGCAAAGCTGGGATTTGAACCCAGGTCTGTCTGACACTAAAGCTTACATTCTTGACCACTCCCTGTGCAACCTTAGGGAAGAAGAGGATCAAGGGTAGAAGGCGGAGAAAAGACAGTGCTAAAAAATTAGACAAACCCACTATTGGAGACTTCAACACCTCCATCAGTAACTGACAGCACAAGCAGTCAGGAAGGATACAGACAACCTGAACAGCACTATCCATCAACTGGATCTAACCAACATCTATAGAACACTGCACCCAGCAACATCAGATGACACATCTTCTCAAGCTCACATGGAATATTCACCGAGGTAGACCACATGCTGGGGCATAAAACATACCTGAACGAAGTTAAAAGGACAGAAATCACACAAAGCATATGCCGTGTGTGAGACACAGCGTGGAGGTCATGGGGGTGAGGCTGAGAAGAAAAGGGACAGGGTAAAGACCAGCGCCCAGGAGCTCAGAGGAGGAGGGGGAGTATGCGCACATACTCGCTCACACATGCGTGTGCACGTGCTTTCTCCGCTGTCTTCGTTACTCCCATGAGGAGCCTGTGATGGAGGATGGCTGCTTCTGTTTTAGGGATGAGGAAATGGAAATTAATTCCACATTAATTTAATGGAACTAAACTAGAAATCAATAACAGAAAGATAGCTGGAAAATTCCCAACCATTTGGAAATTACACAACACACTTCTAAATAACACAAGGGCCAAAGAATTATTGAGAACAATTTAAAAATATTTTAACTAACTGAAAATGAATGCAATTTATCAAAATTTGTGGGATGCAGCAAAACCAGTGCTTAGAGGGAAATTCATAGCCCTGAAATGCATATATTAGAAAAGAGGACAAAGAGACAGTCTGCTCAGGATACTGGATGCCACAGGGACTATGTATTAAAAGACTGCCAGGCAGCAACCTGGCAGGCAGAGAATAAGGTCCTGTTCAATGTCCCAACAGAAAGTGCTGAGGTCACACCTACCACCACAAGTCAACAGGTTCTGCAGGAGCACGAGGTGGACTGGACATGAGCACCGTGGCGTCCCATCACCCTTGGCAATGCAGATGTGGGAACAGCCGCCATTGTCCCGGGCACAAGGGTGGGCTGCTGTGGAGAGAAAAGAGGGAGGGGGTCGGGCTCTGCCTCCTACCTCAGGACTGTGGCCTAGAGGATGGAGGGGATGAATGCCAGGCAAGAACTCACAAGAACTGGCACTCCAGTAGGAGTGTGGTAGATCCTCACACTTAATTCTTAGGGCAGCCTATGGAGTCTGTTTCTATTGACACTGCATTCTGCAGATGAGGAAACGGAGGCCAAAAGCACTTATAGAACTTTCCCTACATCATACCCCAGGCCTGTCTGCACCAGCTCCCACTGTGCCCACTACCGTCATGCTACACTGCCCACCTGCGTGTCTGTCTCTCATGGTGTAGTGGGCTGAGTGGTGGCCCCCCAAAAGATATGTCCACGTCCTAATGCCTGGAATCTGTCAATGTGACCTCATTTAGGAAAAGGGTCTTAGCAAATGACGTAATCACGTTAAGGATCTTGAGATGGGGTCGAATTCTGAATTGTCTGTGTGGTCCCTAAATGCACTGACAAATGTCCTTCTAAGAGACGACGTAAGAGGTGAAGGCAGGGGAAAAGGTCATGTGATGACAAAGGCAGAGACTGCAATGATGCAGCCACAAGGAACACCGACAACCACAGGAAGTGGGAGGGGCAAAGAACCGTCCCCTCCTCCTCCTCCCCACCCCCACCTCCAGCCTCCAGAGGGATCACAGCCTTGCAGACACCTTGATTTTTGATTTCTCCAGAACTGTGAGAGAATACATTTCTGTTGCTTTAAGTCACCCAATTTGTGGTGACTTGTTATAGCAGCTGCAGGAAACTAATACACATGGAAATTAAAATAATAAGGGTGATGAACCCTGGGGAACTTGAATATTTCAATTCAATTAACTTCATGTGCCCAACACCTTGACAATGCTTAGGAGGCTGGGAGGGTGGCTGACCTCCCGCAGGTGAGAGGAAACAGCACAAAGCACTCTGCTCCTCACCCAGACCCCCGAAGACAAATCATAGCTGTTCTTCCTCAACCTTGAGGATCAGGCGTTTTTAAAATGACAAGAGTCAGGGTTTAGAGCAGGGTCAGCAAACTTTTGCCATAAAGAATCAGAAAGCAAATAATTTTGGTTTCATGGGCTAGGCCACCTATCTAGGTGACCATGACTCCTAGTCGGCCAGCCGCAAAGCAAAGGCAGCCAGGATGACACAGACCTATAGGCTGCAGAGTGCCACCCCTGTTTAGAGTTTAGTTGTGGGATCTTGTGGGGAGGCAGGATGGGTGGCCCACGTCCCAAATCAACACGGCAGAGCTCACCCAAGGACTTCCTGCCCTCACCCAAAACGAGGAGCCTCTCCCTATCACCCTAGACCCCACACATTAGCACTCATGGACACGTCCTGGTCTCCAACCTCAGATCTGCTCACTGAACGTCTCCTGGCCCTCCAGCCACTCGGTTCCAAGGAGCTGCCGGTCAATGAGCCTGGCTTTCTGCCGACACCAGCAGGCAGTGGGTCTCGACATTTGTGGGCTCAGCATTCATCATTCTGACCATGTGCCAGCAACAACCAGGAATCGGGACTTGGCTGAGGATGGTGTAAGGGGCCAGGTGAACACAGGCATTCTAACCCATAGGCACG
This sequence comes from Physeter macrocephalus, assembly GCF_002837175.3. Taxonomy (NCBI): domain Eukaryota; kingdom Metazoa; phylum Chordata; class Mammalia; order Artiodactyla; family Physeteridae; genus Physeter; species Physeter macrocephalus. The sequence continues at coordinate 104,159,886 of NC_041229.1, read as the reverse complement.
GGGTGCCTCACTTATCCGGAAGCTAGTTCCTAGCGAGTTCACTTATCCAGGATCCAGCTGATTACCCACAAAGGACAGAACGCACCGCACAGCAGTCAACACAGAAGTGACTGATTCAGAGGTCATGCCCCTCATCTTGAGCAGGGAGCCCAACAGAAAAAAAATCCCAGTGGCTAAAATGTGGGCTCTGGCCTCAAATCCAAGCCCCATCAGGTTTATTGGCTAGGTGACAGGGGGAAGTAATACCCTTTCTGAGCCCTGCTTTCCTCAGTTGTAAAACAGAATTACTGTGAAATAACATATATAATGTAATAACATACTGAGCACAGGACCTGGGGTACAGAACAGTCAACACATGGTGTGGCCGAGGTAGGAGGCCAATAGCAATGGGCTGGGGTGAGGCTGGTGGGGCCCAGGGCCTTGAAGGCAGCCAGCCCGTGGGCATCACAGGACAAGGACAGTGATGGCTCTGCTCACCCAGCTGGCAGCCCAGGTGTATTTACTGAATGAAGACAGAAAAGCGAGAAGACAGAGGGAGAGGTAGACACTTCACTCACACACACACACACACACACACACACACACACACACCCCTCCATATCCACATACAGCCATGTACGGAGGGGGGTAGAGGAACCAGAGGTCCCAGTTAATGACATCGTCCCTCTCCCAGGCCCCTGGGCACAGCCAGACTGTGGTAGGCAGAATCCTAAAATGCCCCCTAGATATCCTACCCTACTCCCCAGCTGGGGAGGATGTGATGAGCTATTATGCCTGTGGTTTTGTTACCTTACTCAGCAGAAGGGATTTACAGATGTAATTAAGGTTACTAATCAGTTGATTTAGAGTCGATCTAAAGGGAGACTAGTCTAAAACTGGGCCAAATCTAATCGCAAGACCTTGGAAAGCGGAGTGGGTTCCAGCTGGTAGAAAAGGAAGTCAGAGAGGTTCGATCTGTTGCTGATGGGGCGAGGGCCTGAGGGTGGCCTCCGGGGGCCGAGAGTAGACTTGGCCGACAGTCGGAAAGAAAAGAGGATCTCAGTCCTACAGCTCTCACATTGGCCTGTCCTCCTGCCTTTTTCCAAGGCAGGGCCAGTTCAGGGGCCGCTGTGCTCTGTGAAGAGGCCCACCCCCCGCTCGGCGGTGTCCGCACACAACGCTGCCTGCTGCCGCTGCCCACCCGCCACGTACAGAACTCCTCCAAGCTGACGTCCTCCACGGCATGGATGCCGGTCAGGTGGGCGACACGGCCCTGGACTCGTGTCCGCGCATCCCCTGTGGTCTTGTCCACGCGCTCAATCATCTGCTGCTGGCGGTCGATCCAGTAGAGGTGCCTGCCCAGCACAGTCAGGCCCACAGGCTGCACGATGTTGGCATCCTCCAGGGTCAGGCGGTTGGCCCCTGCAAGAGGGAGGTGCTCCCCCTGAGTGGCGGCTGACCCCTAGAGCTCGGCTCACGCTTGCCTCGGGAGAAGGGTGGGCTGCCGGGAGCCTGGGGGACGCCGGGCTCTGGCCAGGGCTGGGGGCTGGGGCACGTTCCCTGGAATTAGGCAGATCTGAGGCCACCTCTCGGACAGCCCTGCTTCTACCTGGGCTGCCCTTCGACCGGGGCCGTGGCCCCGGTCGCTGGCCCCCTGCCCGCACGGTGCCTCCCCTGCCCCCAGCCCACCCCAACTTCCAGAAGAAAAGCCCTTTTAAGCGCTGATTCTCACTCCTCTCTGGCCCAGCGGCCTCCCGGACTAAGGTGGCCACGGCAGAGTAGCTGAGAACACGGGCACTGGAGGCAGAGCAGTCGGACGCCTGCACAGCGTCCCCCCGACGCTGGGGACCCTGCCCAGCTGGCTCACCCTCTCTGAGCCTCATCGGCCCCTGCCACCTGGGGACCATTGGGGACCCACACCCTGGAACGCGGCGGGGGGACTATCCATGGTAAAGCCCCGGCCCAGTGCCCGCTCGCAGGAGGCCCCCGACAAGCGTGGCGGCTGCCATGCCATGACCGATGACCAGGACGGCTGGTGTCCTGGGGGGTCAGACGTGGGGGCTGCTCCAGGGCGCGTACCTGACAGGTCGCAGCTTTCAATGCGCTTCAGGTCGGCGTCCACCCAGAAGAGCTTTCCCAGCACGTTGTCCACCACGAGGGCCACCGGGCGGATGAGGCCCGTGGTGAAGAGGACCTCACGCTCGGTGCCGTCCAGGGCCGCGCGCTCTATCTTGGCTGCTCGGTCCTGCATGTTAGTGAAGTACAGGTACCTGCGAGAGAACAGCAGGCGAAGGACGGGTGCTGCGTCCGCTACGTCCTCAGCAAAGCGCCACAGAGACCGGCCCCAGACCCTGCGGGCACCCAGCGGGCACCCAGCGGGGCTTCGGAAAGTGACCAGTCATATGACCCCAGCCTCTAGGGGCTGGACCAGGAGCTGAAAGGTCATGCCCTGGAGGAGCTGGAAAATGTCCCCCAAGACCTCATGTCTACCTGGAACCTCGGAATATGAGCTTATTTGGAAACAAGGTCTTTGCAGGTGTAACTAAGGATCAAGATGAGGCCGCCCCGGTTAGGGTGGGCCCTCAACCAGTGAGAGTGGCCTCAAGAGAGAGGAGAGGCCACACGGACACAGAGAGAAGCCCACGGGAAGACGGAGGCAGAGTGGAGGGACGCGGCCACAAGCCCAGGAGCACGCGGGGCCCCCGAAGCCGAGAGGCAGGGAGCAACGCCCCCTAGAGGCTCCAGTGGGAGCACGGCCCTGCCGCCCTTGACTTTGGCCCCCGGACCCGCGAGGGAGTAAACCTCCGTGTTTTAAGCCCCCAGTCTGCGGTCACCTGCGGCAGCCCCCGGGACTAGTACACGCCCCCTCCTTTGATTCCTAAAGAACCGCCTTCAGTAACTGAGCCCCCGGGTGCTGCAGGGCTCCCCGCTGCCCTCACAAGGAAACTGAATCCCTGGGAGGTCACGGCACAGGCAGCAGGTGACAGAGTCGGGATTTGAACTCAGGTCCGCCCGGCGGTCCCCGGGGCACACGCTCCAGCACACAGTGCCTCGATGGGTCTGATTCCCGCCCTGGACGGCAGCCCTGCGGGTGCCTGAGGTGGTCACCATCCTCCTGTCTTCCACCCCCAATCCCTCCCCGGTTGGCTTTACTTCCCAACCTCACGTCATGCGGTTTTGGCCCCCTCACCCCCCGCCCCCCCGCCGCCCTGGTCCTTCCCTTTGGGACCCTCCACATCTGTCAACGTGCCTCAGGTGCTCTCCCGCCTACCAGAGAACCTGAGGGCCCATCAGGGAGCTGCAGGGAAGGAAGAAGCTCCCAGTCAGGTAGTGACCTCCCCCAGGCAAGTGAATAACCCGCCACCACGTGGGACGCTATGGAAGGGATGGAACGAAACCTAGGAATCACATCCTCCTGTGTCTCTCAGCAAAGCCCTCACCCCCGCACAGGCTTTCAGGCCAGGCCAGCCCTGGGCGTCTCTGCTTCCCTGCCACGCCTGGGACTGAGCTGGTGACCCCCTGCCCGGCTCCGGCTGTGGACGGGGGGGTCGGGGGCGGAGGATCCCTCCCGGCCCGAGAGGCCGGCGCTCACGGGAGGGGCCCCGGCGCGCCCCAGCGGGCGCAGCACCCCACCCGCGCGGCCCCGCACCCTCGCTCGGCATTGACGACGATGGCCCTCGGCTTGTCACGGTCCCCGCGGAGCACCACGCCCATGGCGTCCCCGTTCAGCCGGTGGACGTTGATAGTGTCGGTGGCCTCGCACGTCCAAAACAGCGTCCGGCTGTAGACGTCAACGCTGAGGTCGTGCGGCTGCCTGTCCGGGTTCTGGCTTTGGCTCGGAGAGGTCAAAACGAAGGGCTGCAGGGCGGTAAGAAACGAGCACCGGCCAAAGTCACGGCGGGGAGGGCGGAGGCCTGTGCCCGAGTGCAGAGCGAACGTCGAAACCCCAACCGTGTCTGGGAACCTCTCCTTTCAAACCAGCTCTTGCCCACACATCCGCCTGAGAGCCAAGCTCACCCCTCCAACAGCCTCCGGGAGAGCTCTCGCCCGTGGGCTCCGACGCCAGGCCCGCCGCCGGTGACGGCACCGGACCCGGCTGCCTGGTAGTCGCCCCGCCCGGGCTGGCCGGCCTGCGCCCGCACGTACAGAGGGGCCGCCCAGCAGCTGAGCGGTCAGCCCGGGACCGTAGGCCCCCGGCTCAAGACACCTTCTCACTTCTTGTTTCCTTAGACTCAGACTTTTGGATTAAGGCCCTCAAATCGTTTTTTATCTTTTTTCCTTCCCTTGGATTCTTTTTTCTTTTTAAACATCTTTATTGGAGTATAATTGCTTTACAATGGTGTGTGAGTTTCTGCTGTATAGCCAAGTGAATCAGCTATACATATACATGTATCCCCATATCCCCTCCCTCTTGCGTCTCCCTCCCACCCTCCCTATCCCACCCCTCTAGGTGGTCACAAAGCACCGAGCTGATCTCCCTGTGCTATGCGGCTGCTTCCCACTAGCTGTCTATTTTACGTTTGGTAGTGTATATATGTCCATGCCACTCTCTCACTTCGTCCCAGCTTACCCTTCCCCCTCCCCGTGTCGTCAAGTCCATTCTCTACATCTGCATCTTTGTTCCTGTCCTGCCCCTAGGTCCTTCATAACCATTTTATTTTTTTAGAGTCCATATATATGTGTTAGCATACGGTATTTGTTTTTCTCTCTCTGCCTTCACTCTGTATGACAGTCTCTAGGTCCATCCACCTCACAACAAATAACTCAATTTCGTTTCTTTTTATGGCTGAGTAATATTCCATTGTATATATGTGCCGCATCTTCTTCATCCATTCATCTGTCGATGGACACTTAGGTTGCTTCCATGTCCTGGCTATTGTAAACACAGCTGCAGTGAACATTGTGGTACATGACTCTTTCTGAATTATGGTTTTCTCAAGGTATATGCCCAGTAGTGGGATTGCTGGGTCGTATGGTAGTTCTGTTTTTTGTTTTGTAAGGAAACTCCATACTGTTCTCCAGAGTGAAGGCCCTCAAATCTTACTGTTTTTTTAAATTTAGGATGCCAGGACAATAGGTGTCCAGCACAGAGGTCCACCTCTCACAGCCTCTTCCCTGAGGGAGACAGACCAGGGGTTCAAGGCCAGGTGAGGGTGCAGGGCCGCCCCGCAGCGCATACCGGGAGCCCAGGGGCAGCACGTGCCCCTCGCGGGGTCTGTTCTCCCCCTCATACTCCCTGCGGGTCTCCACCCCGAGCCTCTCCCGGGAGCGCTGCTGGACTCCATGCCGTCTACTGCCTCTCAGGGATGAGCCCTGGCTTTCGGAGCCACCGACAGAGAATCCCTTTAAAGGGGACCTTGTTTCATGAACTGATGCAGGAGAAGGAGAGTGTCCGGAGCTTCCTTCACCTCCCTCACAGGCTAGAGGCCGACTGCCTGGTGGATCTGGTCCCCTTGGGTTCTCAGGTGACCTGACCTGGTGCAAAGGGGCTTCCCAAGCTCCTGGGCTGCCTGCCACCAACGGTTGGGATGAAAAGCTCCTCCTCTGAGAAGTGAATCACCTTTAGATGATGTTCTGATCACAGCTCATTGCAGACCCTCTTAATATACCTCTTTTCAGCAGTCAATACAACAAGACGTCTCCTGGTGGTCAAGAGTGGGCTTGCAGCCAAAAAGCAGCCCCCTTCCCCAGGCCCAGCCTCTTGGACTCAGCTGGAGAGGAGCCACCCGCCCCCAAACACACACACAGCAGCCTCCGGTCCAGTCCTGCTGGGCAGCTGGAAGCATGTCACTCGCACCTCTGCAGGTAACAACATCCACACCCCCAGGAGCTGTGGGCCCTAGGAGCCAGGCGTCAACTCCAGCCGGCACATTCCTTTCCCGAGAGCCACAGAGCTCTCTGGCCAAAGACCACAGCCCAGCGCAGCCGACGGCCTGGGAGTAAAGCAAGGCTCCAGCCAGCCCTGGCCAGAGTCAGGCTCCCTGTGGAGGGTGGGTGTGTGGGAGCCGGCCACACACTCATCGGAACAACCAGCTGAGACAAAAGTGCATCCTGTAACAACACACCACCCACGTCCCGCCCCAGCCGCACAGGAACGAGGAGATAAACTTTACGCGGCCGGCCGGTCTTACGAAACCCAAACTCCAATTTTACCATAAGGAACAACACTAATGCCGGTGCAAAAAAATCTCAGCAGAATCCGATTCAACGTCACAATCCACACCCCGCCCCCTCACCAGTACAAAGTGGTACTTAACCAAGTGGGAAAGTCTGCAGCAACAGCTCACAGGCAGATGCAACCCCAGTGTCCACTGATGGATGGACGGATTAGCAAAACGTCTTCTATACAGACGATGGAGTGTTATCCGGTCGTAAAGAGGAAGAAAGTTCTGATACCGCCTATGATGTGAATGAACCTTGAGGACATTGTGCTAAGTGAAACAGGCCAGTCACAAAAGGACAAATACTGGGTGATTCTACTTATATAAAGTACTTAGTGCTGTCAAATTCACAGAGACGGAAGGCAGGATGGCGGGTGCCAGGGACTGGGGGGGATGGGGGGATGGAGAGTTAGTGTTTAACGGGGACAGAGTTTCCTCTGGAGATGGATGGTGGTGATGGCTGTACAACAACATCAATGCACCTAATGCCATGGAGCTGTACACTTAAAAATGGTTAAAGTGGTCCATTTTATGTAACGTATATTTACCACAATCAAAGAAGAAAAAATTAAATAGAAAAATGACAGCCAAGTAGATGATAATTAAGAATACCATCCTTGGAGGTGGGGTGGTACCCCTAATAATCAAAGCTGCCAGAGGGTGGAGTTTAGCAAGAGACACAGGAAGGGAAATGAATATTTTCCAGATTAAGTGTTCCTGAAAGGGCTTCTTCTTCAAAGTCTAACCCCGCTTCTGCCGAGGACACCATAAAAGAATGCAAAAGAACGCCTCTCCGTGGGACTTTAAGGCAATCTGTGCCCAGCAACTTTCTCAGCGGGAAGCCATGGTCCATCAATTAACACTTCCTGTTCTCCAAAGGACTCAAAGTGACTGCCACCTGCGCCCAGGGTGGGATGAAAGAAATCCATTCCCACCAGGCTCTGCTCCCACAGAGATAATGATCGCAGCTGCTCCGGCACAGCTGGGGCTTTTATCATCAACCAAGGACACACACGTCAAAGGATGACTTGTTAACCTTACATCGTGGGTGGATGAAGTATTTTGTCGAAAGTGAGGCCCAGTCGTACAGGCGGCACTGGCACCCGGTTCAGGGCAGGGAAGAGAAACACCTACGTTACAGACAAGAAAATCTTCTGAAAATCTCCAATCACAAGCATCTGCGTCGCTGTTATAACGGTATCAAGATTTCACCACGATGACATAAGCTGTTACACCGACCACTCGATTGAGAAAGAGACCATTGGGTTCTGTAGCTTTTGCGAAAGGAGTCTTTAGAAACTGGCATGACCAGCCAGGCACGTCCTGCTGGAATTCTGGCCACAGTTCCCTGTCACATGGCTGGATACACCGGGTGTGCCCCGAGGCTGCAGTGACAATGTCCTTCCTGGCGTGGGTCACAAACACCTAACACAGAAAAGTAGTCAGTTCTGCTAGACTCGCGTTTGGAAAACATGTATTTGTCCCCATGCAGCGATGTATCAGGGACAATTTGGGCAGAGAGCAGGTTTCGCATTCACTTTGCACAACTGCACCCAGGAGAAACACTAGGCGAGTATAGAGCACACAGCAGCACCGCACCGAGCAGTGGCCCACAAACACACATGCCTCCAGCAACCCCCAGCCCCCGTGCACTGGGAGCAATGCCATCCACGCTGGGGTTACAACGGTATGTCCCATCTCAGACAACCCTCCTTCCAGCATTCCACAAAAACCCACAAGGGGCTTCCCTGGTGGCGCCGTGGTTGGGAGTCCGCCTGCCGATGCAGGGGACGCGGGTTCGCGCCCCGGTGCGGGAGGATCCCACACGCCGCGGAGCGGCTGGGCCCGTGAGCCGTGGCCGCTGAGGCTGCGCGTCCGGAGCCTGTGCTCCGCAACGGGAGAGGCCCCGACGGCGAGAGGCCCGCGTACCGCAAAAACAAAAAAAAACCCACAAGCTGCAACCTTCCGACCCCCATGTCCTCCGCCAGCTTCAGATCTTTTCAACGTCAAGAGCCGTATCTGCTGGAGCATTTATGTACCGAACCATTTAACATTCGAAGGACAGTGCCCCTGTATTGCCAGGTTCCTCTCCTTTCTTCGGTTTGTCACTGACGGCCTTCTGAGAGCTGCACACCTAGTCCCCCTTCCCCCACAGCCCTGTGGTCTGTACTGGGCGATTTTGCACAGTGCAGTGATTTTCAGAAACACGTACATTGCATTATAACAGAACTGACTATACAACTCCCCTCAAACAAAAGATAAATCTAGAATAACCAATATCAACTATCCCTGCACAGAACCACTATGGAAAGGAAAAAAAATCCCATGGGGTTTGACGCCCACCACTGCTACTTAAACAACTGCAAAATCCAGTTTCTACACAGAATGCAAACCTAAGGGTTTCACACTGCTCAGCCTTACACCTGGCAACGACATAATCGGAGCCCAATCATCGTCTACCCCAAGCTGTGCCCTCATGGCACCCCCTCTGCTAAGAAAAGGGGGCGGTAGCCTGGAAGCCGCCAGTGCGAGCTCCTCGTGGAAGGGCCCCCCGCGCCCCCCCAAAAGCACACTTACCTGGGTCCCATCGTCCTTGGCTCGTTTGATGTTCTGGCGCCCATCTACCCAGTAGATGAACTTGTCCAGTGGGTCGTAGTCGATGGCCTTGACGTTCCTCAGCCCGTGCAGCGGGAGGATGAGGTCTGGGCTGTGCTGGTCGTCAGGGATCATCCGGCTGATGGCGCACTTCTGGCTGAAGAGCAGGAAGGTGGCGGGTGCTGGAGAGAGGCAAACGGGGGCGGGCGCACGTCAGCGTCTGGGAGCCGAACAGGGAGCGGGCGGGGAGGGTGGCATTCCGTTTTACGGTAAAAAGTAGATTCGCGTGTGCACCTACGAGACGTACATGGAAAAAGGCTGGAAAGACACAAAACTGTTCCTTGGGGGTGGACTGTGGGGAATCTTTTTCTCCATGTTACACATCTCTGTTGTTTCCATATTTGATAAGTGTGTGTGTTATTTTAAAACTAGATATCCCTTTCTTTTCAGATTATCAAGACGTAAGTCAGAAGGAGGGAAAGGGAGTGAACATCAAACTCCCACCCATTAAGTGTGTGTGAGGCTCTGGAGACGGTGGGATTGGCCAGGGGCTTCTACGTGCTCCAGGGAATGGCTGAAAACCGTGTGACGTGAACAGTGACACCGGGAGGGGACACTCCTCAGGGCTGTCACGACCCAGGATGTGTAGAGGCCACGAGCTGCAGCCACGTCAGAGTTACAGCCGGGCCACACGAATCCAAGTCATAGCCCTGGGTCTGCCGGCCTTGGGAGCCAGCACCCGAGTCACATCCCCTCTGGGCAGTGGGTGACCTGCACCTCCGCGTGACCCTTCAAGGTTATGGCCCCCAGTGGCAAGGACAACAGGACCAAAGGGAGCCCGAGGGTGGGGAATCCCAGGCTGTGGCCCCGGGCCCATCACGTACCAGCCTGGGGCCTCGACCAAGCCCCTTAACCCTTCGAAGCTGTAGGTCCCTCATCCACATAATTGGGCCAAGGAAGCTCAGTCCTCTTAACGCCCAGGGCTGTGAGAGGCTCACACAATGCCCGGATGACAAAGAGCTTTACAAACTGTCTAGCGCTGCACAGAGGCCGAGTTAAAACTAGCTCTCTGCTGATGTCACAGGAGAAAAGCCTGCCAACAGGACACGCCTGTTCTCCCTGCGGGCCCACGGGAAAGTCACTCTCAGGCTCTCTGAACCTCGCTTTTCTTAGAATTGAAAGTGAAAAGGCCCACCTCGTTTAGAAGGTCGGTGTGAGGATTACACAGTGGACACGAGGCCACAGGCAAGGGGTCAGGGCAGGGACTCTGGAGCCAGCCTGCCTGGATTCAAACCTGGTTCAAGTCTTCCCGGCTGTGTGGCCTTGGGTGGGTAACTACACATCTCTGTGCCCAGGGTCCTTGTCTGTGAAATGGGACAGAGATACTCCCTACCCCATAGGCTGGAGGATTAAGTGCCATAAAAAGCACTTGGAACAATGCCTGGCCCTGTAAGTGGGTGCTCTCCCCCAGGGACTGTTTTGCACATCCAAAGAGCCTCCCATGGGACGTGCCAGCTGAGGGCTTGGACCATCTACTCGTGTCTTGATGAAGCAACAGGTCTTCCACACCCAGCCTGAGCCTCCAGGTAACGTTAGGCAACGTGTGCAGTGCACAACCTGCCCGACGGCCCATGTGCACCAAGGTTTCCCCAGATAAGAAGCTTCTTTCCACCTTAACCACCAGAGTCAGACCGACGATCTAATGTGGGAGTGAGGGACAGGGGGAGAGCGAGGCACTTACGGCTGCAGTTGCGGCTACTGGGGTCCAGGGTGTAATGTGAGGCACAGCTGCAGCGGTGGCCGCTGGGGACAGCGAGGCACAGCTGCCCACACTGCCCATTGTTGTGCATGCAGTCATTGAGGCCATCCTGGCGGGAGGAGTGGAACACCAGGATGTCCATCACGAAATCCAGGTGGCCCTGGATGAGGGTGCGGTTCCGGCCACTGGTCTTGTCGGCTCGCTCGATGCTGTGCAGGTTCCAGTCTGTCCAGTAGATGTAATCACTGTACTGCGTCAGGCCGAAGGGGTGTGGGAGGTCGTCGGCAATCACGACCCGTTCCTGACCTGCGTGGAGACACACGGGTACCGAGTCAGCGACGGCACCGCCCGGGCGTCCTGCGGGTGAACCAGTTCAACCTGCAGCCTGGCCACTTGCGTCCGGCTCGAAAAGCACGTGACCACTTTGGGAAACGAGCAGGGTCCACCGAGGCCGGCTGTGCACCTGCCCTGATGGCAGGCAATTCCCCTCTTGCAGCACAAGAGAAATGCATGCAGCATCCACTCAAACAACACAGATGAGAATGCGCACAGCGGCAACTATGTGTAACAGCCACAAACAGGAAACAGCCCAAATGGCCGTCAGTAGTAGGATGGATTAGCGACTTCCCTGGTGGTCCAGTGATTAAGACTCTGAGCACCCAATGCAGGGGGCCCAGGTTTGACCCCTGGTCAGGGAACTAGATCCCGCATGCCGCAACTAAGAGCCCGCATGCCGCAACTAAAGATCCCACATACCACAACTAAAAGATCCCACGTGCCGCAACTAAGACTCAGCACAGCCAAATTAAAAAAACAAAAATAGTAGGATGGATTAAAAAATGGTAGGATCTTTGGGACCTCCCTGGTGGCGCAGTGGTTAAGAATCCACCTGCCAATGCAGGGGACGCAGGTTCGATCCCTGGTCCGGGAAGATCCCTCATGTCGCGGAGCAACGAAGCCCGTGCGCCACAACCATCGAGCCTGCGCTCTACAGCCTGAGAGCCACAACTACTGAGCCTGCGTGCCACAACTACCGAAGCCCGCACACCTAGAGCCCATGCTCTGCAACAAGAGAAGCCACCGCAAGGAGAAGCCCGCGCACCCCCGCTCGCCACAACTAGAGAAAGCCTACGCGCAGCAGCGGAGAGCCAACACAGCCAAAAATAAATAAAATGTAACTTATAAAATAAAAAAAATTTTTTTTTTAAAAGGTAGGATCTTCATACAATGGAAACGACGCAGCAATAAAAAAGAATAACAACAACGTGGGCGACTCTCACAGTTATTAGACTGAGTGAAAGAATCCAGACGCTGAAGAGCACACGCTGTACGGTCACAGTGATAGAAAGTTCTAGAACAGCACAACTAGTACACATAGATAGAAGTCAGGGCAGCACTGACCCCTGAGGAGGCTGGTGAGATTGACTAAAAGCCTTTTGAGGGCTGGAAACTTCCCTACTTTGATCTGCATGGGAGCTACACAGGCTATGTTGACGCTTCTGTGTATGTACAAGTATCTGTATGTAAAAATTCTCCAACTTGACTGCTTTTTTGTACTTGACTGTATATATACGTCAATAAAAATTTTAAGTATTGATAAAATAAAACCTTCTGCCTAGCAGTCTACCACAGTGGCTGAAACCAGGTTCTGGAGTCAGCCTGGGCCCCCTCGCTTCTCCCCTGACCAGCATGTGACCTTGGGAAAGCTATGTAAGCTTCTTGACTCTCAGTCTCCCCCTCTGAAAAATGGGTATTTGGTGGGGGGGCCCACGCCGTGGGGCTTGTGGGATCTTAGTTCCCCAACGAGGGATCAAACCCAGGGCCACGGCAGGGAAAGCGCCAAGTCCTAACCACTGGACCACCAGGGAAGTCCCCAAATGGTTATTCTTAAGAGTGCCCTCATGGGTATCCATGATAATTAAATGTAATAAATAATGATAAAAAAAACCGATGAGGTTAGTGATATAATTGTGATAAATATTCAATGAGATGAGGCACGTAGAATGGTCAAAATGCCGGCACAAATTAAGTGCTTGATGAAAACTACATGCAGAATAACATTCCCCCTCTCCCCCCAAAAGAGGTCATCCTAATCTCCAGAATTTCTGAATATAGTACCTTACACGGCAAAAGGGGCTTTGCAGGTGTGACTAAATTAAGGATTTTGAAATGGGGAGACGATTATCCCAGTGCACCCGGTGCAAACACAAGCATCCTTATAAGAGGGAGCAAGACAGTGAGAGAGAGGCTGGTGGAGGCTATACAGCTGGCTTTGAAGACGGAGGAAGGGCCACCAGTCAAGGATGCAGCCAGCCCCCAGAAGATGGAAAAGGCAATGGATTCTCCTCTAGAGCCTCCAGATGGAAGGTAGCCCTGCCCACACCTTGCTTTCATTTGGGAACGCTGGTGCCATTCTAACGCCAGCAGCAGAGGGCTTGTGAAATGAACCAGGGTCTGATCACGTGATCCGCCGAGCAGTCACATGCAGAGCACACACCCGTGTGCGCCTGCTGGGACCACTGCGGCAACACGCAGGCTCAGGGCCGCGTGAGGGAGGGAGAGCGGGTGCAGGGCGCGGTGACACTCGACAAGTTCTGTCCCTCCACCTGGGCATGGGTTTCTAAGTCTTCACTTGTCAAAGTGTGCGTGTTGTACGAATGCCTCACGTATGCTCTATTTCACAGTAAAAACGGTACCACTGAAAACACGTTGGCGACATGGGGACATGCTCCTCCTGTACAGGAGTGGGAGAAAGCCAAACGAAAATCATACATGGCACGATTTGAGATAATGTTTTCAAAATGATTTTTAAAAAGGAAAAAAGTGAAAAAAATCTTCAGAGATGAACAGCTAAAAATATTTGCTTAAAAAAAAATCAATCAAAAAAATTTTGAGACTGGAAAGAAATATGCCAACAGGTGAACATACATTATTACTGACTGGTGAAATTATGGATAATCAAAATTTTTCTTCCTGTTTTTCTGCATTTTTAGAAATTTTCTAAAAGTTGATTATTTTATCATTAGAAAAAAAGACAGTTCTGAAATAAAGGTGCTCCCTGACTGCCTCTGTCACGCACACGCTGCCCGCCCCCACTCCGCCCTGGGCCCTGGACTGGGACTCGTAGTGGACTTTTCCAACAACAACGATCATTAACTAAACACTCAGAGGGCAGTGACTGTGCTCCAGGCTTGATGAGACGTGCCTCACTCTTATCCTTTCAGTTAATTCTCACAGCAGCAGCTGTAGGAGGAAGGGACCATCGGCATTAGAGAACCGAGGCACAGAAAGGTTAAGTCACCTGGCTCCAGTCACACAGCAAGCGGCAAGGCCAGGACTGCAACCAGGATGGCGAGGCCCCGGGTTCATGCTCCACGCCCACTCGCGCCACGCCAGGCAACATGCCCACCTTTCCCTTGCCCGGGGCCTCCCCTGCTATTAACCAAGTGCTCCCTCCACGTCTACGCCATTCAGTGGGAATATGGCTGAAAACGGCCTGGCTGGACGCACACCACCACCCTCAGCCTGCGGAGTCGAGGGGGTTTCCAGGGCTTTCGCTGCTTTTCCTCCGAGTGTGTCTTCACTCTGGGCTAATCAGGGAGCTTAATTATTTCGGGCAACCACAGCTGTGCTGTGACTGGTTTCCCACCTGGCACCAGCCTCCTGTAATTCCCTGTGGGGCTGGGGGTGGCAGTCTCCAAGACACATTCAAGCCTTGCTCTTGGCCTCATACACCAGGACAGTCAGCATGCAGGGTGGGTGCAGCCCGCCACAAGCAGAAACCAGGCCACTGGGCTTCTAGTCCTGGCTCTGCTCACACAGTACCTGGGGTCAAGCCGTTCAGCCCACCTATGCCTCAGTTTCCTCATCTGTAAAATGGGCACAACCACACCCACCACAGGTGTCGGCGGCAGCAGCGATTAGGAAGGAAGCCAAATTCTCTCGGCTGCACAGGGCAGCCCCATCATGTGGCATCACCCAGGAGAGCTAATATAACCACCCTCCGCAAGAAAGTCCAGAGTCATGTGGTTTCTAGGCTCAAACCCTGCCCTCGCTGCTGGGTGGCTTGGAGCGAGGGTTTTTTTGTTTTTGTTTTTAACCTAACCCCAGGTGTTGAGTGGTCCCAGAGCAATGCCTAGCACCCAGTAGGTATTCAGGGTCAGATGGAGCTGTAGCACGTGGCCCTGGGGTCTGAGTGGCACTCTGCGACCTTACACAAGTCCCACGACCTCCCTGGGCCTCAGTTGTGCCATCAACGAAAACCTACGCTATGTGGTGTAGGGTCAAATTAGAATCCTGGCCCGGGGTTGGTAGGGACCCGGCTCTCAGCTGGTGTGTAGGAGACAGCTGTCACTGGGGTCTCTATTGACACATCTACAGCAACAGCACCAGGGGCGGAAAGGGACAACCCTCAGGAGGGGGCAAGGCTGGGTCAGCACCCGGGGCGTGGCCGCACCTCCTGTGGGGCTTGGGCCTCGCGGGCCCAAGGGCACGGCGCCATGGGGGCTGAGCGTGGCCAACGCCCGGGGCGGGGATGACCCCTCGCAGCAGGACCCACCGGCCCTCACCCAGCATGTTGGATGACTCAATCATGTTGGTGTCCAGGTCCGTCCAGTAGAGACGCTGGTCGGCGTAGTCAATGGTGAGGTCGTTGGCCCGGCCCACCTTGTCCACCAGCGTCATGCAGTTGGTCCCGTCCATGAAGGCCCGCACGATCCTGGGCTTGCCGCCCCACTCGGTCCAGTAGATGTAGCTGGAAGACATGGGAGCGGGGGGGGGGCAGGCTCAGGCACGGCCACCCTCACAGCAGGGCAGGGAGCACACGTGCCGCCATCTCCTCGGCTGTGCCGATGGCATCCCTGCAGGAAGCAGGGAAGGGGCGGGACCCTCGGAGCCCCCTCCACCCCACCGTCCCTCTGGGAGCAGTCACGGAGCTACATCCTGCCTCCTGGGGTCCCACAGCAGCCCCCCCCCTGCAAGCTAAGCCCTGATATTCTCATTCGGGTGCACAGACGGGGTGACCGTGCAACAGGACACCCAGGCTGGGACACCTGTGTGAGGGACAAACGCTAACTAAGCTGGACGGGATGCCAGGGTGACCGGGACGGGCAGGAAGAACGTGGGCATATCGGGGTGTACGGTCTCCTCTCCTCAAAGAAGGTGGAAAACAAGACGCTGGGGCAAGCAGGCATCGTAGGGTCAGGACTCGAACTCAGCTCTGCCGTCTCCACCAACGGGTCCTCCTTCCTCGCTCTTCAGCAGTGGCTCCGGGGAAGGAAGCCCCACATTCCAGAATTGTGTACGTTTCACTGGTTCTTTCGCTAAACCCTGGACCTTTCTTTTCGTTCTGCCGAAATCGTCCCTTCCCTGAAGGAGCACGCAGCAGGCAGGGTTTGGAGTGCTTCCTACACACCACTGATGCTTTATGGGTTGAGTACTGAGTGCAGAGGAAGACCCCACCCTGGCCACTCTGGCCCCCGGGCAGGGCCCCCAGGCTGCCTGACACACAAAAGCACACGCCTTGCAAGGTGGGTTTTAAACCACCGCTAAGTGGCCAGCAAGAAGCAGGAGGGGAGAAGCCCAGGACAGGAGCCTAGAAAGGACTGCATGGGACTTCCTGGCCCAGCCCTGCTCTAACCAGTTATGTGACCTTCAGTAAATCACTGAGCTTCTCTGAGCCTCAGTTTCTGCATCTGTAAAATCGCCCACCCCTCGCGGGGCCCCTGGATGCCCAGATGAGGTGACCCCTCTGCGGGTGCTCAATGCGGTGCCGCCTGACACAGAGGCTTCCCTTCCTGCCTTCTGCTCTGGGCCTCAGTGTCTCCTCTATGAAATGAACCAGATGACCGCCAAGGGTCCCGCCGGCCACCTCAAAGCCAGCAGCGGTCATTACTGCTCTAACCGCAGAGTGCCGGGTGGGCGGCCGTCTGCCGCGGCCTCGGGTCATCAACGCACTGGCTGGTGCAGAGAGGTGACGGGGACACGCCTGCTGGACAGAAGCGGTCCTCACCCTTTGGTGGGGTCCAGGGCCAGCGACCTCGGGTTGTCCAGATCCTTCCACACAAGGACCTGCCGGAACTGCCCGTCCAGCCGGGCCACTTCGATCCTGTTGGTCCCGGTGTCCGCCCAATAGAGGTTCTTGCCCATCCAGTCGACGGCCATGCCTTCCGGGTAGTCGAGGCCAAACTCGATCACGTGCTCCACGGAGCTCCCGTTCATGAAGGCTCGGCTGATGGTCTGGGAGCAGGTGAGGAGGAAAGGGACGGCGGTTAGAAACCAGAGTTTTTGCAGATGTCTCCTGGAGCAACTACTGATCACATCTGGGACCAAATCACCAACATTCGAGTTTTTATTCTTTTTATTTCTTTTATATTTTATTTTAATCTTTTCCCAACATTTGAGTTTCTGAAGGAACATTTGAAAAGCAGCAAAATACAACCTTTTTAGAAGAAACAATTTGGCAATAAATATAAAATATATACTTCACTTAAAAAATATGTAAAAATATTTTATATAATAGTATATAATTATAAAAAATATATCATTATACATAAGCTACATTATATATATATGTATCATGACCCTTCAAAATAGTTGTAACCTTAAAAAAAAAAAAAATCACTGTATCCTTTCACCCAGTAATCTTCCTCCTGAAACTTTATCCATAGGAATGAAAACACAAGAGAGGCTTTACCCACAGAGATGCTTGTTACCGTGGTATCATTTAGAGTCGGAAAAAACTGGAAGAACATTTAAAACAAGGCAACGGTTAAGTATGATAAGGAATATATGTGCGCTGGAATATTTTACACACTTAAAGAATTACGTTAAAGAGTTTGTAACAGGCTGATAAAATACCTGTTATAATGTGATGTGAAAAAAACCAGGATACAGAATTCTACGTAGCATATGATTGTGATTATGAGAAATACTAACATAGGCAAAAACTCAAAGGAAATACACGAAAATGACATCAGTGGCTGACTTGGGATGATGGGGATGTGGGTGTTTTTATTTTCTTCTTTATACTTTTCTGTATAATATACTTTTCTCTCTTTCTACAATGAACCCTGTGACTTTTAAAATCAGAAAAATCTTTCAGAGCCATGTAATACCAACAGTAGAATAAAAGATAGGTGATTAAACTGTCTGAGTTGCCCAGTGCTTTAGAACAGGGGTCAGCAGACCTTTTCTGTAAATATTTCCGGTGTCACAGGACATTTGGATCTGTCACAACCTAGTGGCACCAAAGCAGGTGCAGACGATCCATGAGCAAATGGGCACCAGTGTGACCCAATAAAACTTTATTGACACAACACGGAGGCCAGCCCACGGACCAGTATGCCAAACCCTGCTTTAGAAGATGAAAGAGGAGAGGCTTTCCTGTATTCATCCAGGATGTTTATTATGTTAGCACCCGGAACAAAGAAAGAGCTTGCTACGTAAGTGGGCACGCGCGAGGGAGTGGTTGGGGTGAATCGAAAAATACACAGACACACAATCACTCTAGAAATGGCCACCTGTGTGTCCACTGGACCAGCTCATTGTAATAATTCGTGCTTATTTATTAACACAGGTTCACTAATGTTCTATTGGTGTGAATCGAGTTACAGTAAATATTACGGTTCTTTTATTTTTTTAATTTTTTTTAATTTATTTATTTTTTTGGCAGCACTGTGTAGCTTGTGGGATCTTAGTTCTCCGACCAAGGATCGAACCTGTGCCCCCTGCAGTGGAAGTGCACGGTCCTAACCACCGGACAGCCAGGGAATTCCCTATAGTTCTTTAAAAAAAAAAAAAAAAAAAAAACCAAAACTTTTTCTACAAGGGAATACTACTCAGCCATAAAAAAGAATGAGATGTTGCCATCTGCAACAACATGGATGGACTGGGAGGGTATTATGCTAAGCGCAATAATTCAGACAGAGAAAAACAAATACTGTACGATAGCACTTATATGTGCAACCTAAAAAATACAACAGACTAGTGAATATAACAAAAAAGAAGCAGATTCACAGATACAGTGGTTACCAGTGGGGAGAAGGAAGGGGGAGGGGCAACGTCACGGTAGGAGAGTAAGAGGTACAGGGTATTAGGTATAAAATAAGCTACAAGGATATATTGTACAACACGGGGAATGTAGCCAGTATTTTATAATAACTATAAACGGAGTACGACCTTTAAAAACTGTGACTCACTCTATTGTGCACCTGTAACTTACACTGTACGGCAACTAAACTTCAATTTTCACAAACCATTAAGAAAACAAGGGACTTCCCTGGTGGCGCAGTGGATGGGACTCCGTGTTCCCAATGCAGGGGGCCCGGGTTCGATCCCTGGTCGGGGAACTAGATCCCACATGCATACCGCGGCTAGGAGTTCGCATGCCACAACTAAGGAGCCCCCGTGCTGCAACTGAGGAGCCCGTGTGCCACAACTGGGGCGCCCGTGAGCTGTCGCTGAGGCGCCCGCCTGTCGCAACTAAGACCCCACACAACCAAATGAATAAATAAATATATATATATATATATATATATATTTTTTTTTTTTAATAAAGGAAGAAAACCTTTTTTCAGCCTCTGAGGCGATACCATCACCGGGTAGGTAGTCACGGGAAAGGTGCACGGGGAGGACGCTCAGCCGCCGTACCTTCAGGCTGACGTCCGTCCAGTAGATGTGGTGGTCGGACGCGTCAAAGTCCAGCGCAGAGGCCTCCTTGACGCCCGTGAGCGGGATGGCCACGTCGTTGCTGCCGGTGTCCAGGGAGAGCCTGTGGATGGCGGCCCGGCTGGTGAACACGAGGAAGGCCTCGGGGACGACGCAGGTCTTCATGTCACGCAGGAGCTCCAGGCCGACGGGGCAGCCGCACTTGGCGGCACGGGGCGTGAAGAAGCACAGGTGGCTGCAGCCCCCATTCCTGTCCGCGCACGGGTTGGTCCCTGGACGGGAAGACACAGGCTCTAGACGCCAGAGGCCCAGCAAAGAGGGGGTGGGCGCTGGCTCCACGGCTGCACGAGGCTTCGTTTCTGCCAGACGTCACACAGGGACAGCAGGCGGGTGGATGGAAACCCAGGGCCTCCCCAGGCATGGGGAAGGCACGTAACGACGGCTGGCTCTGGGCCCAGGGCACCCCCGCGCTTGGACTCCTCCAGCCTCGTGGCGACCTGGGGACACCCGCACCCCCTGCCCACCCCCGACCCCGCCGGGCCTGGACTCCCTGCCTGCTGACCGGACCGCGGCCCGGGACGCC
>NC_041229.1:104134023-104139642 GCF_002837175.3 Physeter macrocephalus | reverse complement strand
CTGCTGCTGTTTTTAGCCCATTCCACATAATTGGAAAAACATGGGGAAAACCAAAGCCAGCTGGGCACCTCCGTCTGTGCAGCTGCGAGGGAGGGTGCGGGGAGGCCGGTGCTTCAGGGTGGAGGGCGCGCGGGCTCACGGCCTGGCCCAGGACGGGCTCCTGGCCCGCTCGCCTGGGGGACAAGAGTCACTCGGCCCCCCAGGTCTCACCCAGCCCCCAGCAGAGCCAGAGCTGAGGAGGGGCCACTTGCTGTGACATCCTTCCCCGTCTCAGAACCTACAGGACCCTCCCTGGGGACCTGAGACACGGCACCCCAGAGCCAGTGGGTGTTACCCAACCTGCAGGGCCGTGGGACATGAGACGCCCCTCAGGCCAAAGGCAGGGAGTCCCAAGTCTCCCACCCTGAGTGTCCCGCCGCCCCCAACCCCGGAGCAGGGGGAGGTCCCCCGATCTCCCCACGTCACAGGCGAGGAAACTGCAGCTCGGAGGGCTGACGGATCCCCCCGCTCTACCGGCGCCCAGCAGCGAGCGATTCCACCCCCACTGCATCCTCTGCTTCTTGGGGGACCCTACACGTCCCTGGGATGTCGCAGGCCCCCATTCGCTGGGGTCCGAGCATCACCCCATCTCAGTTCCTTCCTTGGGGAAGCCAGTGACCCCTACAGAGGGCTGGCTCTCATTTGCTCAAAATCAGGAAAAGATGGGATTCACACATGTCACAGAAACTTCTTCATATTCAGCTCCACGAAGCGTAAAAGGTCAGACTCCTGGGATGAGAGCCCCAGGAATCCGCAAGTCGCGCCCTGGCTTCAAACCTTGAGATGTTTCCGGCTCTGCGGGTGGCTCCCGACCCACTGCCCAGCAGCTGCCTGGGGCTCGTGTCCAGCGCAGAGGCAGCTCTCCACCTCCCGTGCCCTATGCCTTGTCGCGGAGACTCTGATTTGCTGGGGCCGGGGAACCTGGATGTGACATAAGGGGCCGAGCAACTCCAACACGGCCAGGCCCCTGCCCCCCCCAACCCAGAAGCCCTCCAGCCCAACGCTGGCCTTCATCCCACAGAAAGGAGAGCCACATGTCTGGCGCCCTCACCGGCCGTGTGAGGAGGGCTCCCCAGACCCCACGCCCCCTCCCAGCTCCTCTCGGCACCAGCTGGCCTCCACGTCCACTTCCGGTTCCAAATGGGTTCCAAATGTCCAGGGAAGAATTGCTCTCCTGCCATCTTGCCTGCCTGGCCCCTAGTTCAAGTTCAAATTCAAGCACAGCTCATACTTGTTGGGCATCCAGGCCTTCCTCTCAACAACCCCATGAATCGGGTACTACGATCATCCTTGTTTTACATCTGAGGAGACAGAAGCACGGACGGGCTGAGTCAATTTCCCAAGATCACACAGCCGGGATGTGAGTTAAGGTATCATAAAAGGAAGACTGGGCGTAGAAAGCCATCACATGATTGAAAATCAGTCTAAATTCTGGGTTTGCCTGAGACGGAATTTTCTCGCCACCCCAAAAATCTTTGGCGGGCTCTCAACCGCAGACCAAAGCCATGCTATATCTCGTGAATGTTGCATCCGACACGCCCCATTCTGGATGGAAGTCACACCTGCACAGGCTTTGTCCATTTCTGTCTTTCCCGAAGGCCTTTCCTCTAGCCCAGGGCCAGTTCCTGAGCCCTCACTGTGTGGCCTCGGCTCTTCACCCCCCCGCCCCCGAGCACACTGGACCTCACCAATTCCAAAGCCAAGAAGAGATGCCCAAGTGATCCCAGGGCCTCCTCGGCCAGCCCCGGAATTCCGTCCTCCCACCGGACACGCCGGGCCTCAGAAGACCCTGGCGGCCCTCCATGGGCGCTGCTCCCTTCCGGCCGGCGAGGGGCCTGCACCAGGCCCTCAGAGCTCTGCTGGTGACATTCGATAGGATTTCGTGTCTCGTTTTCTTCCTATTACCCTCGCGTTACCAGCCACTGTCTCCAGGCAGTGTTCACATCTGATACCCTGCACGGCGTCAGCACTCAAAACCCACATTCCACATGTAATTTATGTCCCCCAGGATGCAAAACTACATCGCCGAGGGACGCTGTCAGCTCGGAAGGCCGCCTGAGAAAAGGAAAGCAGCTACCGTGCTCAGGTGATAGGATTGGGCCTTTTAATCAAACATCGTCCTTTAACATGATATTTTGTGGCAAGGAATAGAAACTGGAGGGTGAGAGATCCGTGTCCTAAAGCCCCCAGTCTGCCATGGAGCCATCATTTTTGGTGACGTCTGAGGCCCAAGGCCCCATTAGGTCCTCGCTCACAGAACCGTCTCTGACTCGCTCCGTCGCCCAAACAGACAGAAAGGCCCTCGGGGACAGGACCCCTTTCTCACTCATGCCCGGCTGAAGAATATGGAGAGATGTTGGAGAACCACCTCGAACTTCCAGAAAGCCATCTTGGGGGCAAACCCTTGAAATGCTCTGAGAAGCTTCTGGGTTTCTTCTCGACTTCAACGAAAACATTTAGAAAACTGTTTACCCTTTCCCACCCCAGCTGCCCCGGACCCCTTCAACTTCAAACAGGTCCAGGGCAGAAGGTACAGAAGCCGCCACTGACCCCCGGAACTAAGCAGTGCCTTAGTGGGAAGCAAGTGGGGTGGGAACCAGTCTTCTAAAAATCAGGACCCCAGCAGTCACATTCTCATGCAAAGCAAGACTCCTGTCCCATGGCTTCTGTCCCTGGGAGCTCTTCCCTCCTTCTGACCTAACACCCTAGACAGGGCATCTGGAGCAAAAGCAGGAGGGTGCAGGCTCAGTGCAAAGACGGCCCCCGCCTGCCTCTGTGCAGACCCCCATCCAAGCAGGGGCCCCTCGGAATGACAACAAAAACGTTTTTCTTCCACGCGCTTGGCATTCTCCAACTGGGTTATTTGTAAAAGTGTCCTTCACAGCTCGGGGGGCGCGAAAACAGTTCTGGTAAGACCAGGGAAGGTGGCCCCAGAGCTGAAACCCGGGGAATCTGCGGGCTGGCCGTCCTCCTGAAGGAGGCTGGGAACCAGCTTCCAACAGGAAGGACAGGCTTTGCTGCTAATCCCCCAGTTTCCCCACATCCCCCCCACCTCGTAGGTGTCGGTATCAGCACCCACTGCAGAGCTTCCGGCCCCTCCTCTAGGAAGCCCTCCACCCCAGGCCTCCTCACCCCGCAGTTAATGCCTGCAGAGGGAACAAAATCCTCTCAAAGGGCTCAACCCCGGGCAGTGGTTCCCAGAGCTCAGAGGCTCCAGCTACTGGGATGCTGGGAACCCGAAAGAGCCTACAGCCTCGGCTTCTTCTGGTTGGAAAAGAAATGGGGCCTCCCCCAGGAGTGGCAGGACCCCTGGACAGCAGAGGTAAACCTAGCCCCTTGGGCCTGATGAGCTGCCAGTGGTGCGAATGGTGGGCGTGGCTGCCGTATACTGTGTACCCACTGCTCACAGGGCACCTTGTAGGCACTTTCAACTCCTGTTAATGCACTGGGTCCTCCACAGCCTCCCTGGCAGGGGGTGGTCTGTGACACCCACTCTCATCTCACAGATAAGGAAGGGAGGCACCAGGCACCATCCATGCCAGATGACCAATAGCTCTCTGTACCCCAGGGTAGCCTGGGCAAGTCGCTTCTGGAACTCCAGGCTTCTCCAGCTGTGCAACTTCACTGGACCATGACTCTGGGCTTCTATGAGGGTTCAACACCTCATTTTTGCCCACACCCCACTCCTGGGCCCCTTAACAGAAGCGGCTGCACAAGGTCCCCCGTCGGGGCAGGCACTACTGCATGATCCACCTTTCTGGGGGGTTGTGTCCATCCCTATTCCTTCCCCAAATGTCCACATGCAGCCTGGCTCCAGACACCCGGAGTGGGCAGAGATGGCAACCATGCCTGCATCCCCCTCCCTCTCCCAGAGAAGACATCACCAATCGATCCAACACAAGGCCCGGGCAGACAGCACACATCGATGGCAGCAACAGACACCAGATCCAGATCCTTCTAGCTCCAGGGCCAGGCCCCAAGCCAGCACTCTCACGGCAGCAGGACTCGGAAATTGCAAAAACACAAATAGAACAGAAATGTCCGACGAGGGAAACATGGTTCAAAGGGATGCCTGCTTGACAAAACATTCTTCAGGTACTAAAACGCAGGTTTTTGAAGCATACATACCTCTTGTCATTGCAAATGCTCCTGCAATAATGTCAAGTGAAATGTATAGACACATGTGGACAAAACAGCAGAGTTAGATACAAGGAAATATTTAGACTATCTCCAGATTTCCCTTAGTTTCTCCAATACACAAAGCAGAACTGGCTCCATAATATGCAAGAACCGCTGCAAAATGAAAACGCAGAGCCCCTTGTTCGAAAATTATTAAGCACTTCAAGTCAACAGAGCATGAAACCAAGCACGGGGCCCTTCTGAACTCGAGGCCCCGTGTGACTGCACAGATCAAACACCTGTGAGGTCAGTCCTGATATCAACTGGTTCCTGCCTCAGAGCAGCCCACAGGCTCTTCCTTCTCACTGTTCCTTCTCCCTCCTAGTCCTCTGAGCCTCAACTTAAAGGGTGCCTCCTGGGAAGGACCTTCTCTGGCCATCCATCTCAGGTAGCCAGTCCCCCCTGCTGGGCTGTGCTGGGCCCTGGATGTCCCCAGGGACAGGCTGTACCCTGGATGCATATCATTTCTGGGAGAGCACATCCTGAACCCCACACCTGGCGGTAAAGGCCCCCAGGCAGTGCCATGGAGAAGGGCGACACTTCTTTAAAAATAGCACGAGTCTTTGAAGCAGCAAGTGCCCGAAAACCAAAGGGGAGAATAAAGCGCTGGAAAAATACCTATAGCAAAGAAAATCACTTGTGTGCAGGGCAGGAGATCAACGGAACTTGGTGCATCCACAGAAAACTCCCATTAAGGATGTGTTCACAACCTAAGTTTCCACAGCATGCCGGGGTACGGGGGTAGGGGGTAGTGGGCAGGGTTATTACAGCACAAAGATTCCATGTGAATGGGATGCAAGGATAAAAATGAATTACAGGGACTTCCCTGGTGGTCCAGTGGTTAAGAATCCGCCTTCCAATGCAGGGGACGCAGGTTCGATCGCTGGTCGGGGAACTAAGGTCCCACATGCCGCCGGGCAACTAAGCCCACGCGCTGCAACTACAGAGCCCATGTGCTCTGGAGCCCGCAGGCCTCAACTAAAGTGAAGTCCGCGCGCCACAACGAAAGATCCCACATGCCACAACAAAGATCCCACGTGCCGCAAGTAAGACCCAACAAAGCCAAAAATAAATATTTTTTTAAATGAATTATAAATTCCATATCAACGCTTATGAAAAATCAGAAAAGCAAAGACATGAGCTCCCAGGAGGGCCCGAGGTACTACAGCGGTGGGAGCACTTGGGAGGGGCAGGAGGAGGGGAGGATGTGTCTGCTGGGAACCTCCTGTCTCACACTCTCTAACGCCATTGCTCTTGTTACAATAAACACAGCTTTGGGGCTTCCCTGGTGGCGCAGTGGTTGCGAGTCCGCCTGCCGATGCAGGGGACGCGGGTTCGTGCCCCGGTCCGGGAGGATCACACATGCCGCGGAGCGGCTGGGCCCGTGAGCCATGGCCGCTG
>NC_041229.1:104111891-104133721 GCF_002837175.3 Physeter macrocephalus | reverse complement strand
TAAACACAGCTTTGGGGCTTCCCTGGTGGCGCAGTGGTTGCGAGTCCGCCTGCCGATGCAGGGGACGCGGGTTCGTGCCCCGGTCCGGGAGGATCACACATGCCGCGGAGCGGCTGGGCCCGTGAGCCATGGCCGCTGGGCCTGCGCGTCCGGAGCCTCTGCTCCGCAACGGGAGAGGCCACAGCAGTGGGAGGCCCGCGTACCGCAAAAAAAAAAAAACAAACAATAAACACAGTTTTGGTTTAATAGCTAAAGACAGCCAGCTTTTAGGGTGCGATTGTGCATGCCGGCAGTGCGCTTGTTACTTGGGGGTCTCTGCCCATCTGGCACAGCCTCGTCTTACAGACGGGAACCTGAGTCCCGAGGTCGTTCGCCCATCAGGCAGCAGAGCCCAGATCTGACCTGAACCCCAGCTGCTCGGCTGCCAACGTTCAGAGCCCGGACCTCATGAAGCCCTCCGCAAGGAAAGCAGATCGTGGGGCAGCCAGGCTGGTGGCTCCCTGGCTCACCTGCCTTGCACGTCTGGCCGTTGTCCTGAAGCTGCACACCGGTGGGGCAGGCGCACGCGTAGAAAGGCTCCCTCGGGGACAGCAGACACAGGTGGGAGCAGCCGCCGTTGTTCTCCTCACATTGCGTGTGGTCTGGGGAAAGAGGGCAGGCGGGAGAAGGTTCCGGAACGGGCCCTAGACACCCACGCCCACCACTCCCGCTGTGGGCACCCTCCCCGGCCTGCCCCCTCTTGCCGATCTCCTACCACAAGAAACCCCATCTTCTTCAGGGTTCCTCGAAGGACACCTCCTCTGCGGAGGCTGTCCCCAGCCCTCCCTGGCAGGATCCCAGGACCTGCCTGCGTGGTAAGGTGAGGCCCTGGGTCGGGGGCGTCCTGGAGCAGGGGCCTGTCTTATCTCTGTGACATGCCCGGACCCCACGGGCCCTGCACAGAAGCTTGGGGGCCACAGCTGGCCACTGGGCCGAGCCTCTGGTAGCTGATGACAATGCTTTTCATCCTCCCAAAAGCCCTTGCACAGCCAACGTGCAAATGAACTGACAAATACTCCTGGCATCTCACTCTGCCCAGGACAGGGTAGAGGGTGGTACCCGGGAAATGTAAAGCAGTAAACCCAGCTGCGTGTAAGGACCACGATGTTCTCCCCAAAAAACAACTCCAGAGAGCCCCACCCCTGGAAGCCCACTCTTAAGTACAAAGTTGGAACCTTCAACAGCACCGAGGCCAGAATCCGCCCCCCTCCGTGGGCCCCAAGGGAACCAGTGGTGGTCCCTGTAAGAACAGGTGGTGGTCCTCGTGGGAGCGGGTGAGCCCCAGGCCCTGGCCGTGCTTTCTGGCTGCCTGTCACAGGAGCTGTTCACCATCAGGGACCCCTGACACGACCCCATGGGGACCCCAGGCTGAGAACTTTGACTTGGACCAGACTTTTCATGAATAAACATGTAACTTCCACTGGGCCTTGAAAACAGGGCAACCTTCCTTGGGAATCCCTCTGCCACCCCCGAGGAGCGCTGGGGCAGGGCCCTGCCTGAAGCAACCCCGACACCAGCTCTGCGGAGGGGCCTCTCCCAGCCTGCCCCACCCCCAGCCTGGCCCCGACTTACAGTAAGGCTGCCGCTCTGGGCTGAGCACTTGGATATCCATGGGCGAGTAGAGGGCGCTAAGGATCTCCTTCCTCTTGTCTCCAGTCCTCTTGTTACAGGCGTGGATGGAGCGGGTCTGCCAGTCTGTCCAGTACAGAGTGTCTCCAGAGAGCGTCAGGGCAAAAGGGTGCGTCAGACTGCCCTCCACGACCTTCTGCCTGTGGGGGGGGGGCCTGGAAGCCCACTCTTAAGTACAAAGTTGGAACCTTCAACAGCACCGAGGCCAGAATCCGCCCCCCTCCGTGGGCCCCAAGGGAACCAGTGGTGGTCCCTGTAAGAACAGGTGGTGGTCCTCGTGGGAGCGGGTGAGCCCCAGGCCCTGGCCGTGCTTTCTGGCTGCCTGTCACAGGAGCTGTTCACCATCAGGGACCCCTGACACGACCCCATGGGGACCCCAGGCTGAGAACTTTGACTTGGACCAGACTTTTCATGAATAAACATGTAACTTCCACTGGGCCTTGAAAACAGGGCAACCTTCCTTGGGAATCCCTCTGCCACCCCCGAGGAGCGCTGGGGCAGGGCCCTGCCTGAAGCAACCCCGACACCAGCTCTGCGGAGGGGCCTCTCCCAGCCTGCCCCACCCCCAGCCTGGCCCCGACTTACAGTAAGGCTGCCGCTCTGGGCTGAGCACTTGGATATCCATGGGCGAGTAGAGGGCGCTAAGGATCTCCTTCCTCTTGTCTCCAGTCCTCTTGTTACAGGCGTGGATGGAGCGGGTCTGCCAGTCTGTCCAGTACAGAGTGTCTCCAGAGAGCGTCAGGGCAAAAGGGTGCGTCAGACTGCCCTCCACGACCTTCTGCCTGTGGGGGGGGGGCGGGGGGGGGAGGCGGGGGGAGGAGCCGTCAGGGGGTCCCCATCGTGCTCCCCATTTTGAAAGCCTTCCATTGTCACTGCTGACCCATCGGCATCACACAGGACAACAGGAGCACTGATGGAGCAGGGTGAGACCAGGCCAGGGCATCCCAGGAACCCTCTGCCAGGGTGCGCAGGGCACCTTCCAGACCTAGCCAGCCTCCCGCCACCCGACAGTGACGTGGGGGGCCCTGCACACCTAGCTGCTCCCTGTCTAACCCGTTTCCAGAAGGGGGGCTGTTGCCAAAGTGCCCCACAGAGAAGAAAGAAGGAAGAAAAGTGGCAGTGAGGAAGCCATGCCTGGTGACAACAAGCTGATGAGAAGCACACCTGTCCTGCCCTGATGCTTTAACAACATGACACAAATCGGACCAAAGGTATTGATATTTGCTCATTCATATGATGTCAATAATTTATATTATCGGGGCTTCCCTGGTGGCGCAGTGGTTGAGAGTCCACCTGCCAATGCAGGGGACACAGGTTCGTGCCCCAGTCCGGGAGGATCCCACATGCCGCGGAGCGGCTGGGCCCGTGAGCCATGGCCGCTGAGCCTGCGCGTCCGGAGCCTGTGCTCCGCAACGGGAGAGGCCGCAGCAGTGAGAGGCCCACGTACCGCAAAAAAAAATTAATAATAATAATAATTTATATTATCAAAGCAAATTAAACTTGTATCAGCGTTAAAAAAAAAAAGCTGTTCTCATCTGTGTATTTATAACACCCAGCAAACGAGAACTTGTTTTTAATGAGATTATGGACAACGGTAATAGAATCGTAATTCACACAGCTGGTAGCATGCGATTATCTGGTTTAACGACCTGCGCCCCACTATAGGCTTCCTGAGGTGGACGCTGTGGATGGGTGGTCACCACCATGTCCTCAGTCCCCGGTACAGCACTGAGGAGGGAGTCACACTCAAAAGGTATCACTGAATAACCAAAAGTCATACACTCGTGCTCTTTGCCAACCTGACCTGACATTGCCTCTTCCCTGTTTTCTTCATGTCACTTTTTAGAAAGATTTATTGACTAAAAAGGATCATAAGAGAATACTATGAACAGTTACATACCAACAAATTAGACAACCTAGACGAAATGGATAAATTCCTAGAACCATACAATCTTCCAAGACTGAATCGTGAAGAACCAGAAAATCTGAATAGACCGATAATTAGTAATGAAATTGAATCAGGAATCAAAAAACTTCCCCCAAACAGAAGTCCAGGTCCAGATGGCTTCACAGGTGAATTCTAACAAACATTTAAAGAAAAGTTAGTACCTATCCTTCTCAAATTATTCCAAAAAATAGAAGAGGAAGGACAGAATAGCTATTACCAAAAAGACAAGAAACGACAAATGTTGGCAGCGATGTGGAGAAAAGGGAACCCTCGTGCACCGTTTGTGGGAATGTAAATTGGCGCAGGCCCTATGAGAACAGCATGGAGGTTCCTTAAAAAACTAAAAATAGAACTACCATACGATCCAGAAAGCCCACATCCGGGTATTTTCCCAAAGAAAATGAAAACACAAATTTGAAAAGATATATGTACCCCTGTGTTCACTGCAGCTTTATTTACAATGGCCAAGGTATGGAAGTAACCTAAGTGTCTGTCGAGAGATGAACTGAACGGATAAAGAAAAGACGGTGTGTGTGCGTGTGTGTGTGTGTGTGTGTGTGTGTGTGTGTGTGCGCGTGTGTGTGTCTGTGTGTGTGTGTGTACATATATATGAACTGAACGGATAAAGAAAAGACGGTGTGTGTGCGTGTGTGTGTGTGTGTGTGTGTGCGTGTGTGTGTCTGTGTGTGTGTGTGTGTACATATATACACACACACACACACACACACACACACACAATGGAATACTACTCAGCCATAAGAAAGAATGAAATCTTGTCATTTGTGGCAACATGAATGGACCTGGAGAGTATTATGCTAAGTGAAAAACGTCAGACAGAGAAAAACAAATACCATATGATTTCACTTATATGTGAAATCTAAAAAACAAAAGAGAAACAGATTCATAGATACAGAGAACCAACAGGTGTTTGCCAGAGGGGGCGGGTAGGGGAACAGATGAAGGAGATCAGAGGTACAAACTTCCAGCTACAAGATAAATAAGTCATGGGGGACTTCCCTGGTGGCTCAGTGGTTAAGAATCCACCTGCCAATGCAGGGGACACGGGTTCGAGCCCTGGTCTGGGAAGATCCCATATGCCGTGGAGCAACTAAGCCCGTGCACCACAACTACTGAGCCTGCGCTCTAGAGCCCACGAGCCACAACTACTGAGCCCATGTGCCACAACTACTGAAGCTCGCGTGCCTAGAGCCCATGCTCCGCAACAAGAGAAGCCCATGCACTGTAATGAAGAGTAGCCCCCGCTCACCGCAACTAGAAAAAGCCTGCACACAGCAACAAAAACCCAACGCAGCCAAAAATAAATAAATTTTTTAAAAAAATCAAATCTTAAAAAAAAAAATAAGTCATGGGGATGTATGTAATGTACACAGGGAATATAGCCAATAATACTATAATAACTTTGCTTGGTGATGGATGGTTAACTGTTCTCATTGTGACCATTTGATAATTGAATCACTATGTTTTACACTTGAAACGAATGTAATATTGTATGTTAATTATAACTCAATAAAAAAATATTAAAACCCAAACTCATAGATACAGAGAACAGAGAACAGAACTCAGAGATACAGAGAACCCCTGGTTCCAGGGGAGGGGGGGTGGTGAAATGGGTACAGGGGATCAAAAGGTGCCAATTTCCAATTATAAGATAAGTAAGTCCTGGGGATGTAACATACAGCATGGTGACCACAGTTAACAATATTGTATTGTATATTTAAAAGCTGCCAAGAGAGTGGATCTTAAAAGTTCTAATCACAAGGAGAAAAAAATGTAACTATGTATAGTGATGGATGTTAACTTAACTTATTGTGGTCATCATTTTGCAATATACACATATAACAAATCACAACAAATCACAATGTCATACACCTAAAATGAATACCATGTTACATGCCAATTATATCGCAATCAAAATCCAAAAACAGGACCTCCCTGGTGGTGCAGTGGTTAAGCATCCACCTGCCAATGCAGGGGACATGGGTTCGAGCCCTGGTCCGGGAAGATCCCACGTGCCGCGGAGCAACTAAGCCCGTGCGCCACAACTACCGAGCCTGCGCTCTAGAGCCCGCGAGCCACAACTGCTGAGCCCGCCTGCCACAACTACTGAAGCCCACACGCCCAGAGCCCGTGCTCTGCAACAAGAGAAGCCACCGCAATGAGAAGCCCACGCACCGCAACGAAGAGCAGCCCCCACTCACCACAACTAGAGAAAGCCCGTGCGTAGCAACGAAGACCCAACGCAGCCAAAGATAAATTAATTAAATAAATAAATTTAAAAGAAAAAAAACCAAACATACAAAATAATGTCTTGAGGTGAAATTCACATATCACCAAATTAACCATTTCAAAGTGAAAAATTCAGGGCTGCGTAGCACATTCACAATGTGCAAACATCACCAGCAGCTATTTCCCAAACATTTCCATCCCCACAGGAACACCCTGAACATACCAAGCAGGTACTCCTCATCTCCCCTCCCCCCGCAGCCCCTGGAAACAGCAGTCTGCCCTCTGTCCCTAAGGATTCGCCTGTTCTGGACTTTTCACATCAATGAAGTCACACGATATGTGGCCTTTGGTGTCCGGTTTCTTTCACTTAGCAGCATGTTTTCAAGGCCCATCCATGGTGTGGCATCCAGCCGTGCTGCATTCCTTGCCATGGCTGAGCACCACTCCATTGTACGCATGTGCCACATCTTGCTTATCCATCCGTCATTCATCTGCTGGTAGACATTTCAGTTGTTTCTACCTTTTAGCTACTGTGGATGCTCCTGCGACGGATATTCGTGTACAAGTATTTATTTCGATACCAATTTTCAATTCTTTGGGGGCATAAACCTAGGAGCAGAATTGCTGGATCCTACGTTAATTCAATGTTCTCACCCTGAGGAGCCGTGAAACTGCTTTGGATGTAGGGCTCTTTATAGCCTTTTCGATCCCACTTAGAATGAGCATTCTACATTTTGCTATAAAACAGATGCAGATGCCTGCTTGGGCGGGATGTCAGACATGGTGCGTGCACTGTTACGGATCTCAGCTCTGAAAAGGCCTGCAGGCCTCAGGCCCCCAGGGTTTCAGGTGTGAGACCACTGGCCTGAGCTGAGAAGGATCAGCCAACGCCCAGCTGGGACTGGCCAGGGCCCCGTGGGGAAGGTGGGGGCCCAGAGCCGCGCGGAACTTACCGGAAGGAGCCGTCCAGGTTGGCGCGGTGGATGAAGCTAAGCTTGGCGTCCGCCCAGTACAGCTTCTGCTCCTCCAGGTCGATGGTCAGCCCGTTGGGCCAGTAAATGTCCGAGTCCACGATAACCTTCCGGGTGCTGCCATCCATCCCTGCCCGTTCGATCCGGGGTATCTCTCCCCAGTCTGTCCAGTACATGTACCTAACAAGGAGGACAGAAGCGTGATGAGAAAAGCTCGTTTTTGTTTTGTTTTTGTTTTCTGTCTATATGAATGCAAGCGTATGAAACAGAGACAGTGAACTGGCCCTGAAATCTCGCCCAATGTTTAGGGCCAAGGGTATCATTACTTCCGATTTGCTTTCTAAGCAGTCAGTAATACATTAATTTTTTCTTTTTTCTTTTTTTTGGCCGCATTGCTTGCAGGATCTCATTAGTTCCCCAACCAAGGACTGAACCCAGGCCCTCCGCAGTGAAAACACAGAATCCTAACCACTGGACCGCCAGGGAATTCCCTGTAATATATTAATTTTTAATCAAAGTGGGATAATCAAATATACTTGCTTCCGCTTGTTCTCATTTAGCAACATACTCTAGGTATCCTCTTCTTACTAATCGAAATCTTCCTTGTTCTTTTATTTATTTTTTTTTTTTATTTATTTTTTTTTTTGCGGTATGCGGGCCTCCCTCTGCTGCGGCCTCTCCCATTGCGGAGCACAGGCTCCGGACGCGCAGGCTCAGCGGCCACGGCTCACGGGCCCAGCCGCTCCGCGGCATGTGGGATCCTCCCGGACCGGGGCGCGAACCCGGTTCCCCTGCATCGGCAGGCGGACGCGCAACCACTGCACCACCAGGGAAGCCCCTTCCTTGTTCTTTTAATGGCTATATAGTACGGTAAATTATTTAAGTGATTCCACATTGAACGTTTGCGTTGCTTCTGATTTTTTGCTACTATGAAAACGCTGTAAATGAACTTCTAAAAGGCAATTAAAATATGTAAAATGGAATATTATTCAGTGCTAAGAAGAAATGAGCTATTAAGCCATGAAAAGACACGGAGGAACATTAAATGCATGTTACTGACTGAAAGAAGCCAACGTGAAAAGGCTACACGTTCTACGGTTCCCGCATACGACACTGTTGAAGG
This sequence comes from Physeter macrocephalus, assembly GCF_002837175.3. Taxonomy (NCBI): domain Eukaryota; kingdom Metazoa; phylum Chordata; class Mammalia; order Artiodactyla; family Physeteridae; genus Physeter; species Physeter macrocephalus. Next base: position 104,125,764 of record NC_041229.1, on the reverse strand, counting down.
TGAAGCTATGGAGACAGAAAAAGATCAGGGGCTGCCAGGGACTGGGGAGGGAGGCACTGACGGAGCACAGAGGATTTGTAGGGCAGCAAAACGATTCTGTAGGATAATACAACCATGGATACGTGACATCAAATCTTTGTCAAAAGACAAAGATTAAATGTACATGGGCATACAGGAACTCTCTGTACCTTGCCCTCAATTTTTCTGGGAGCCTAAAACTGCTTTAAAAAAATGAAGTCCGTTAAAAACAACAATGCGTAGGTGAGGTATACACTGAAACATACCAGTTATTCCTGGGTGGGTTGTGGGTGATTCAGCTCTGCTTAACCATGTTCTTAGAGTTTCCAGCCAGAAACCACCGCCTCCTTAGAGGCTTCCTTATTTGATGTCCCTTCACATGAGCAGAGATAATATGCAGGCATCTGGGCTGATGGGTTCAAACCCCACCAGCGCCCAGATGTCCAGGCGGGGTGCCCTCTCAGCATGGCTCTTCAGTGGAGAGCGGAGGGAACCGCACCAGCCTTGAGGACTTGAGTCCCTTGGGTTTCTGCCCAGTCGGCTGTGGACAAGCCACGGGGCACAGGGGGTGGCAGACCTGTTTCACTTTACTTGGTCCACCGGTGTCTCTCCGCAGAGAAGGGGGACAGTGCCTGGATTTCCCTTTGAGGAACCGCCCCCCCTGCACTCGAGGTTCATGAAACTCTCCAGGTGGTGTGTCTGCCCCCACACCCCCTCCTGGAGGGGGCACAGATCAGTCCTGAACAATCAACAAACCCCACTACCCTCAGCCTTAGTGGCTGCTTTAGAGACAGGCAGATGGGAGTCGGCCTGCAAGGGGAGGGCAGGGGGCTCCTGGGAGCCACCTGTGCCATCATGGGAGGGCCTGCCAGGAAAGAGAGCGCAAGCCCAGACGGGGAGAGGCGGGGTCGTGGGACATAGTGGGAGTGAGAACAGGTCACTTCTCAGACGCCCTAGTTCCTTGGGCCCATAGGCTTGCTTCCCTTCGAGCTGCTTCTATTACCAATCAAGTCCCCTCCCCGCACTCCCTCTCCACTCCCGCTCTCAGCCTCCGCGTCTTCAGAGGTAAAATCTCATCCCTTTCAGCAAAGCCTGAGCTGCCGTCCACCAGGGACCAGCAAAGTCATCAGGGATATGGGGAGAACAGGCCCAGCCTTGCCCTTTGGTGGGGGTCTCTGTCCAGCAGGAGAGAGAAAATGACACGCACACAAGCTGCCACTCCCCCCGAGATGGGAGCTCCGAGGGCCACCCCCATTCATGGGGCCATGCGGCCTTCCCAGAGGGGTGTCATTTCGGAGCTGGCACTGTTGCCACCTGCTAGACGGGTTATGACAGATGATGATAATGAGCTCCCGGGGGCTTCACGTGCGGCGAGGGGCCAACCACACCCCGCCATTGTCACCAAGCTCCCCTGCTCTCCAGCCCCCATGGGGACAGAGAACTCGGAACACCTCTCCAACAAGCTCTCCACTCTGCTCTCCGCTGAAGAAGTGACGCAGGGACTATTCCCATTGGACAGGTGAGAAAACCGAGGCTCCGGAAGGCTGCGCTGCCCCAGGTCACAAGATCTGGGAGCACAACACGGTTCTCCGGTTGAGGTCAGAGCCTGGCCGCTGTCTGACCCGCCCCCCAGCCTGGGGTGGTGGTGAACGGCTCCGGGCACCCGAGGCTCCGGGCGCCCGAGGCTGGCAGGCGCCGTCGGCCAGCTCAGCAAAGGCTCCCGCCGGCCTGGTGCAGGCACCTTTCTCTCCCGGTGCTTTTCCCAGCCCCCAGCAGCCTGGAAAGAGCCCAGCCCTCCCGCCGGCTGCCCAGAAGGTATCAGGAGAATCAATCTCAGAGCCATCCACTCACGTGCTCCGTGAATGCTTCTCGGTGGCCAACGGGAAAGGCCGGAAAATGTGCCGGCTCAGGACCTCCGCGAGGAGCATAATTCAGATTCTTTCCCCCGGGTTTCATAACAGAGGCCCGGCTGGTTTCCTTAAATGGGGAATTTGCGAGCCACCCTGTTCCCAGAGCCCAGCTGGCGTGGATGTGATCGTGCAGAGCCTTCAACGCTGCTACAGGCCCAGCCAAGCTCCACGGAGGAAAATCAACTCCTGAAGCAAAGCCCTGCAGCCTGGTCTCGGCGCAGAGGGCAGAGGCTGGCCACGGTTGCGGTTGTGTGTTATTTTAGGGAAGGGCCATTTTGCATTTTAAAGAGGGGGTTGGGTTTCAGCCCGGCTTTAACTCGAGACTCAGGAGCCACTGCAGCCCCTCGTGGGCTGGGACAGGCCTGGGCCACCCCCCGGGCGCTGGGCTGACGTCTTCCCGGCCCCGGGTCCTCAGGGCCAGAGAGTCCTCCCTGGAGCCTGCTCTGCCGCCCAAGCGGGCACCTGGTGCTGGGAGTGGAGGTGCCTCCCCAGCCTCGCCGGGACACCTGCCCTTTGCCAGCCGTGCTGCGGAACCTGGCCAAGTGCAGGCCCTGGGGTCTGTGGGTCCTCCTGGCTATGGGGCTCTTGGTCACGTGCACCCTGAGGTGGACGTTCAGACTGAGAACCTTCCTTCCTGATGACGCATCAGGGGCAGTATCCCCTCATCTGAGGAGGGACCCTAGTTGTGAGGCAGAAAGGCTGCGTCACAAGAGGACACACGGAGACAACAGAGGTTCCAACAGGGCCGGGGGGAGGCAGTGCTGCCCCCTGCAGACGCGAGTCTGTGGCCAGGACGGAGAGTGAAGCCCACTGCCCCCGCTCTCAGGACAGTATTCCTGCCCCCAGGACTCAGCTCAAACTCATGGCAAGGACCACCGCCAGGCAGAGTGGGGTGCTGCCCATGGTCCCTGTGCACTGGCCTGGAGCCCTCCCCTCCTGGGCAACGGTGTCCAAGGGGACGGAGCGGACACTGCTAAGCTCGACCACACCACAGACGAAGCTGGGACCAGAGTCCAGCGTTCTCACCGTCATCGATCGTCCCACTGGTGAGTGGGACGCTTAGCACCACCACTTCGCTCCACCACGCATCAGACACATCGCTGGGGCGGCGGGAGACGTGGGGGAGAGGCCGGGGCCTCAGGTGTCCCGCCCAGGGCATCAACACCAAAGCCAACTCTGCCTCAGGGGCAGGGGTGTGATCCCAGCAGGATCTGGGGGAAGAATTCAGAGGCAAGACCAGAAAAGATTTCAAACATTTAATAAAAAAGACAGCCAGAGACGGACCAACTCCTAGGGATGCTACAGGCAAAGCCAGCCTGGGGGTGAGCATGAAGACGACTGCTCTCAACCAAGCACCTCCCCACTGAGCACCTCCCAACCAAGTACCAAGCACCTCCCCACTGAGCACCTCCCAACCAAGCACCTCCCCACTGAGCGCCTCCCAACTAAGTACCAAGCACCTCCCAACTGAGCACTTCCCAACCAAGCATCAAGCACCTCCCAACCGAGTGTCAAGCACCAAGCACTCCCCACTGAGCACCTCCCAACCAAGCACCAAGCACCTCCCCACTGAGCACCTCCCAACCAAGTACCAAGCACCTCCCAACTGAGCACCTCCCAACCAAGCACCTCCCAACTAAGTACCAAGCACCTCCCAACCGAGCACTTCCCAACCAAGCACCAAGCACCTCCCAACCGGGTATATCCCAACCAAGCACCAAGCACCTCCCAACTGGGTATCTCCCAACCAAGCACCAAGCACCTCCCCACCGGGCGCCTCCCAACCAAGCACCAAGCACCTCCCCACCGGGCGCCTCCCAACCAAGCACCAAGCACCTCCCCACCGGGCGCCTCCCAACCAAGCACCAAGCACCTCCCAACTGGGTATCTCCCAACCAAGCATCAAGCACCTCCCAATGGAGCTCACACACACACAAACACTCAGCTTTTAAACCAGCAGCTCCAGAAGGCGCCAGCTATTCCGACATCAAAAGCCAGTCTAGTGCACTTTCTCAGTCAACACGCCGAGAAGCCCCCGTAAGGAGGTTTACTTGGCCACCAAAGCGCCCCCTCACCCAGGGTGCTCCCCGAGCTACCCACGCACCAGCACTGGCAGGACAGGCCTCTGCCTCCCAAACCTCATTCCACCCACCCCAGGGCGGGCTGAGAGGCCCTTCCGTCCTGGGCTGCAGGCAGGGCGGCCAGTGTCACCACCCCTCCAGGGCAGGGGAGGGCGCTGCCAGGGGCAACAGCAAGTCAGGGGCATCAGGACCAGAACCCAGAGTCCTGTGGTGTTTCTGTTCCAGATGCCCAACTGCCGTTCCTGACACATGAGCAGCAGAGAAGTGGGCAGACACAGCAGTGGGTCGAGCACGGCCAGGAGGCAGGTGCCTGGCCTGATGCAGCCTGGCTAAGAGTGTGTCCTTCCCAGGTGGCAGGGAGAGGGAACAGAGGACCGAGGGGTGACCGAACGAACAGCTACCGCTCACGGAAGTCTGCAGTGAGCCTGGCCTGGCTGGGCGGCTCGGTCATCTCCCCACGATCTCTCCATCCCAGCCTTCAGCTCTGCACGTGTTCTTAGCTTGGCCGCCACTCACAAAACCCCACCTGGAACTCATGGCTGGGCCCTGAGCCTTCGTAGGTCACGTGAGCTCAGCCAGACTGGGAGGCAGGGGGAAGCAGAGGGCTTCCAGAAGACACCAGAGAAACCATCCGCAGCAAGTTCCACTTCCGGACAAGGAGTTTCACTTTTTCCACCCACTTTCAGCTGATGCAGTCATAAAGGAAGTGAAAGGTGTGAGTTCTACCTGTCAGAGCGCTCGCACCTCCTCGGAGGACACCGTCACACACGCCATCTGAGACGTTTAGTGATTCGAATCCACGGCCAAGCACGTCAGTTGCCTCAGAGGCAGCGAGTTTTAAAAAAACCCACACTACAGGGTATCAAGGGGAAATCATTCTCAACGACAAAAAATTCTGAAAACGAACTCATTTTAAGACTGCCGCATTTTCCCTAAAAAAGGTACGTGGGCTCAGGTAAGTTCAAGAGGGAAATCACGACCCCTCCCACTCGCACCAGGGAGGAGAGGCACTGGGTTTACCCGTGAGCGGGGTCCAAGGCGATGGCCCGCGGCTGGTCCAGGTCCTGCCAGAAGAGGACCTTCCGGGACGTCCCATTGAGATTGGCCACCTCGATGCGATTGGTCTCCGAGTCCGTCCAGTACAGCTTCTTGCCGACCCAGTCGCAGGCCAGGCCGTCGGGCGACACCAGGCCGGAGACGACCACGTTCTGCACGGCAGCCCCCGTCTGGTTCAGGTAGGTCTGCTTGATGGCCTCCTCGCTCACATCCGTCCAGTACACGGCTCCCTTGGAGAACTGGAAATCCACCGCGGCCGCGTCCTCCAGGCCGCTGACCACAACGGTGGACTCCAACTTGACTCCGCCGGCGTCCACCAGCCGTACGTCCCGGCGGTTGGCAAACAGGAGGAGCGGCGAGGCTGTGGGGGTAGAAGCAAACCGTGAGGACTGCAGGCTGAGCCGCGGGCCACGCAGCCCAGGACGGGGGGCTAGGTGCCCGGACCCTGCCCGGCCCGGGCCCGAGGCTCCCGGCTCCTTCCTTCCGTCCCCAGCCTCTGCCGGGAAGGCACCTGGGCGGGCCCAGCCACCCGTTCAGAGGCTCTTCCAACGCAGCAGACAGCGCCGCAGTTACTGAAATCACCGCGGGTCCCACCCAGGGCCCGCCTCTGCAGGGCAGGAGCACGCGTGGAGGGTTCGAGGTCAGGACCGTCTCCGGGGCTCCACCACTCCCACCGTCACCATCATGATGTCACGTCTACAGTCCTTCGTGGCAGCAGGGACATGGCAAAAATCACAAACACCGGGATGTGACAACTACATCCGAGCTGGGCATCCTGACCTCTTGCAAGGAGGAGGTGGCCGCCAAAGAACCCCTGTCCCTAATCTCACCCCTCCCTGCCCCAAGCAGGTACAAACAGATAATACAGCGTACACATCCTCACAGGCTGATGGCTCTCTGCAGGTCACACACAGCACACAGGGGTGGGCAGGCGCCTCTCTGAGCCCCCTGCGCTCTCGGCACACAGGCCTGGGCCGTGGGTGACAGTTCACCCATTTTACAGAAGGGTAAGATGAGGCTCCGAGAGGAACAAAGTTCAACAGCACACCAGAGGTGCCACACTCTGGAACAGGCATCGCGTGCTGGTTGCACAGGTGTATTTATTTAGTTTGCAAAAAGGTATCACTTTTCTGTGTACACGCACTTCAGTAAAAAGGTTTTTTTTAATTAAAAGTGGAAGTTTCCCTGTCTTCCCAGCTGCTACAATAAGCTGAGGGTCCCAGTGGACCCTGTTCTCCAGGATGGCTCGTCTGCCCGTCTAAGAATGCCCTGCCCCGCCCAGGGCCAGCACACAGCAGCTGCTCTATAAATACACTTCATCCTCCCCACCCAGCCCCTAGCATCCTAACTTCAAGGCAGGGAGTCACCTCTGCCCTGTGAGAGGTGAGAAGGGAAAGGGTGGGGTGCCCAGAAGGGTCTGGGTCCCCCACTGCCAGCCAGAGGTTGCAGAGAGCAGAGTGGCAGTGACACACACCACCGGAGGCACTGCCGGCAGTCGGGTGCCATCCGAGGGTCAGGGGCCGGCCGGTCGGTGGACCGTTGGCAAGGGGATGATACCCAGGATCAGGGAGGGTCCAGACCTTCAGAGGAGGAAGAATCGTATAGACCAGAGGCAGAGGGCCTTCACAGGAAGAGTCGTGCGGGATCTGGAGGCCCGCGGACCGAGGCAGAAAAGCTGCTGCAAACAGACACCCCACGGCGCACGCAGGGCGACGGGTGCCCCCAGAGCACCTGCCCGTTCATGGTCACCAGGGCCCCGCCGGCCACTGGAGCGCAGACGAGCAGAAATCCGACCCCGCCCGCGAGGTTCGCGGTGCCCGGCCTCCAGAGACTCCTCGCCTCTCATCCGGGGAAGGCAGGAGCGGGGGTGGTTCCTAACCTCGGGGCTCACAGAGCCCTCTGACAAGCTGACCCTCTCCCCAGAAACAGACACAGGTGCGCACACCAAGGCCCCGTGACACTCCCCCACCAGGATGGACCCAGCTCCCGCCTAAGAACCCCTTGCGAAGGCCAGCAGGGAGGACGCCGACGTCGCTCTCTTCTCTAAACCAGCACCTCTGGGAGACAGTGCAAGGGACCATCTCACGAGAAGGCAAGCTCCCCGCTGCCACAGCTGGCCCAGTGGGAGCTGGTGGCCACAGGTGAGGGAGGAAACTCACCCGGCATCAGCATCAAGAGGTGGACGGCCCCGCAGACAGGAGTCTCCAGTCAGAGGCGTTCCAGCCCCCAGGGGACGCGCTTTGGAGGGAGGTACCCACGGGGCGAGTCGCCAGTCCCAGCTGTTGGCCAGACACCCAGTAAGTTAACCCTTCCCCGCAGCCAAAGTCCCAGAGGAGGACAGGGAGCCTGGGCTGGGGGAGAACCAGGAGGCGGGGAGCCACGGGAGCTGCCCTCGGCACACTACATCCTAAGTCTGCTCTGTTCTTTCTCCCCAAACTGGAAAGACCACATTTTCCCCCACAGTTTATACTCTGGGCAGTGCAGGTGCCCCCTTCAAAGGCCACAGGTGATGGGGGGTGGATTTCAATTTCCTGCGCTTTTCCCAAACTCAGACTCCTAGGAGGGCCAGGGCGGGCAGGCTCTCTCCAGGAGAAGCCACTCCTGCTTCGAAGACATCTAGAAACCACCACACACTCAGTTCCTAAGTCTGAAGAGGCACCCACTTCACCCTCCCATCTCCCTGGGGGCTCATGGCGACGGGGGCCTCTTGTGGGGGGCTGCCCCCCCGCAGCTGGCACCTACCCGCCCAGTGCCCCTCCTAGGGCTTGGGGAGCCCCGGCTGATGCGGCCCCAAGCCTCCCAGGGGCCACGGGTACCCTGGATCATCTGGGAGATGTGGCCCCCTGGGGCCCCTCCTTCCCCACGGGAGGAGAGAGGCTGGGGAGGCGGGCAGGTTTAGAGTAGCCAGGCGAGGGGCTGGCATCGGGACAGGCTGTCCTGAGGAGTGATGCACTGGGCTGAGGCCACGACAGAGCCGGCCAGTGGGCAGGCAGCGGGGTGTCGTGTAGCACATGCCAGCCTGGCTGGGACACGCAACCGAACCAAGAACCCACCCTCGTGTCCTGTATTACATGGGGGGAAAAGACAACAAGCAACCCACGTGATGGGTAAGGCGATGTCAGTTATGCCTCGCAACATCGATGCTGTGGTTTGCAAAACAGAGCAGGGTAAAGGATTTGGGAGCGGGGTCTGCCGTTTCACGTAAGATGGTCAGGGTGGCCTCGCTGAGGAAGTGACACCTGCGCAAAGACTTGAAGGGGGCGAGAGAGGGCCGGAGGGAGGGCATCCTGGCAGAGCGGATGACCAGCGCAAAGGTCCTGGGGCCAAACACGCAGGAGGCAGCAGACGGTCCTATGTGCTCCTTCCCGAGGTAACATGCCCACGGGCCCAAGACCCTGTAGGTCAAGGGGCTCAGGTGCGTATCTCCCAGGTGAGGAGACCGCAGCTCTTGGAAGGGTGCTTTGACCTGCCTCAGGTCACTCCAGGGATGATCTCTTGACCTGTGGCCCGAGCTTTTGGGGCAGTGAGGAGAAGAAACAAGCAGCGTGAGGAGGGAGAGGAGTGCAGGGCCGAGAGGCTGAGAGCTGGGCCGGCAGCCCAGCCACCACTGCACCCCAGGACTCACGCGGGGTCACCTGGCCGCCGCGGATGCAGGAACAGCCCTTTTAGGAAATACCGCGGTATCTGGTATTAAGGACCATAAAACGTTTAAACCCTCTCCCTAGGGACTGGCCTCACAGGACCTTATCCCAAGGAACACCTGAAGGAAGGAAAAGGTCCTAGACACAATATTTGCTGCAGTCTTCCTTATAATAAGAAAAATAAACAAATAAAAAATCTCCAACATCTGGGTACCTAGGCTGTTCTCTCAGTAGAAAGTTGTGTCCATTAAAGTAGTAAGAAACTGACTGCAGTGACACCAGAAAATGTGCAAGAAATGTTAAGTCAACACACACACACACAACGTAACTATTAACCCCGATTTGTACTAGAATTGCAGGTATGAGAAGGTGCTAGGTGGGGACAAAGACTGAAAAAAGGACTGCATAATGAAAGATGACTTTGTTGAGTCTCTGGATAAATATCTTTAAATGTTTTAACCCCAGGTTCCATTTATGTTGTTATGACATTCTCTGTGCAAGTTCTTTTTTTTCAGGACCACGTATCACAAGGGTGCACAGACCGGGTCGGCCCCCCGAGTGAGCAGCCTGGAGCCAGCTCAGGGGCACGGCTCAGATCTGGGCCTCTCTGAGCTCAGCATCCTGTGAGATGGGGGTCCTCACTGCACCCCCACCTCAGAGACTGTGAGGCTTCAACAGAACAATTCATACAAAGCCTCAGCCCGGTAGCAGCACATTTTAGGCACTCAGTAAACACCAGCCGGGGCATCGCTGGTGCTAGCAGTTCATTAAATGTTTCTTTCATCCAGTCCCGGGACGGTCCTGCTACAAAGGAAAGCACATCAGCTCAGACTCTCGTTCAAACCCCAGCCTGGCCTCCAGCTGCGAGATTTGGGGCCAGACTTTTTATCTCTGCTCTGAGCCTGTTTCCTCATCCATCCAGCAGGAAATGCTAACTACTTAAAAGGCACCGCTGGCTGCTGTGGGGCTGCAGTGCAGAGCACCCAGCAGGTCCTCAAAAAGTTACCTGTCGAGGGGCTTCCCTGGTGGCGCAGTGGTTAAGAATCTACCTGCCAATGCAGAGAACACCGGTTCAATCCCTGGTCTGGGAAGATCCCACATGCCGCGGAGCGACTAAGCCCGTGCACCACAGCTACTGAGCCTGCAACTCTAGAGCCCACGAGCCACAACTACTGAGCCCGCGCGCCTAAAGCCCGCGCTCCGCAATGAGAGAAGCCGATGCAATGAGAAGCCCACGCACTGCAACGAAGAGTAGCCCCCGCTCGCTGCAGCTAGAGAAAGCCCGTGCGCAGCAACGAAGACCCAACGCAGCCAAAAATAATTAATTAATTTTTTTTAAGTTACCCATCGAGCTACCATGTGACCCAGCAATTCCACTCCCAGGTGTGTACCCAAGAGAACTAAGAGGACTAAATAAATACTTGTACATGCATGGTCGTAGCAGCACGATTCGCAGTCGCCCAAAGGCAGAGGCAGCCCAAATGTCCATCCACGGACAAATGGATAAACAAAATGTGCTCTATCCATACCATGAAATATTATTCAGCCATAAAAAGCCGTGAAGGACTGACACGGGCTACAACATGGATGAGCCTTGAAAACATGATGCTCCAGAAGAAGACAAGACACAAAAGGCCACACAGCACAGGATTCCAGTCACATGAAATGTCCCAAGTAGGCAAATCCACAAAGACAGACACACAGATTAGTAGTGGCCAGGGGCTGGGGGCTGGGGTTGGGGGATAAGGCAAAACCGTTTAATGGGGACAGGGTTTCCTATGGGGGCAATGGAATGTTCTGGAACTAGATCGTGGTGGCTAGCCAACATGGTGAATGCACTAAAGGCCAATGGATTATTCACTTTAAAATGGTTAATTTTACGTTGCATAAATTTCACCTCAACAGATAATTTCTAAAGGCACCACTGCACCCCAAGCCCACTGAATTCCCCCCGTGACCTTCTTCCTTCATCCTGGCTTCCCAATCGGCTAACTCAGGCATGGATGACCCTTTCTGTGACCCCGGATTCACGCAGCCCCTTCTTGGCATGGCCCTCAGAACACCCACAGAGTTCTGTGGGTTCTCCTTGTTTCCCTGCCAGGGGACGGGGAGTAGACCACTCCCACCTATTTCTAGGGTAGGTCTGCCGTTCCCAGCATCCTCGGCCCATCAGTGTCAGAAAAAGGCCACTCTTTCCCCTCCTGGCCCGGGTACCAGGACCCGTGATTAACGTGCAGTCCCTACCACAGTGGAATCAGGAGTCTGAAGATCTCAGTGCCAACAATCCCATTTTAACCCATGTAAGCATAGCCAGTATTTATATATAGAATTCATAGCAGATGTCTGGGCTTCCATTCCAATAGCCTGTATTTTACACTGTTCACATGGTTACACTAAACACAACCCAACTCACTGTAACCCAATCCTCTGCTACTACACCAAAATAAGCAACGTTTTTAGTACATGCCTTATTGATATTCACCAAGCGTTACATTGCTCATTGGAGCAGGCTGGAGGCTGGAGGCAAACTATGGCTTACGGGTCAGGAACGGTCCTTCGTCCCACACCAGCCCCACGGGGAAGGCCAAGAAATGGAAGACAACGTGGGGTACATTCAGGGAGCCTACAGCACAGTCGGGCAGCACACACATTACACACACATGCAGTCAACCACCTAAGCAGGAAGAAAAGGCAGATAAGTGACATGGACAGGAGGTGCCTGGAGGAGAACAAGCTGTCTGGTGAAGCTGGCGGGCTCCCTGGAGGAGGGAGACGTGAACAAGACTTAGCGAATGCCTAGCATGCGGAGGTCCGACCCCGAGATGCAGCTATGTGCTCAAGGCAATGAATTCTACCCCCAATAACTTGCCTGACGCCTAACGGCTCTAGGTGGCTTCTAGCTTGGGCTTCTCAAACTGGGCACTCGCCACCCCTCCTTCGCACTTGCTCATACCTGCATCCCGAGGGGCAGGAGCTCCTCCTCCAGCTGTGCCTGTGTCCGCTTCCACGTGCCCTCTGTTCTCTACTTGCCCAGCCCTGCACCACACCACGTGCTGAGCAGGAGGCTTTCCAACCAGCCCCGAGTGCCGGAAGAGACAGTCCCTCCTAATTCATGTCCTTCGGAAAGTCCTGGCTGCCCTGGGTCCACTACATCCCCTTACACATTTTACGACCAGCTCCCCAAGTTCCATAAAATCCGCGTTGGGACTTTTCATGGCATTGCTTTTAAAGTTTTTACAATATGAAAAAAGCAAAAATGTCAGCGCTTAGCTGGCAGGACAGAGAGACAGACAATGATGCTCTTGACACTGTTGTCTGTGGTGGTGAAAGCCTGGGTTTACTAGTTTATTCAATTATGGTGGGAGATGGATGCGGGTGACGGTTGTACAACACATGAATGTACTTCATGCTACCCAACTGGACACTTTAAAATGGCTAAGAGGGTAAATTTTAAGTTATGTGTATTTTAACACTATTCAAAATAATAACAAATAAAAACTGACAGTCTAGTAATACTGTAGAATATAATAAGCTACTAAAAAGAATGACTCAGAACTACAGCTACAGCCTTCATTCAGGATTTTTTATTTTACATGTCGGCTGGTCATTAAAGCATGTCTACTATGTACTATTTATTCACTAATTGAAGCCAGTGTAGACTCATCTATACCTATTTCGTGAAATGGGTTAAGATCTAATATTCCCATTTACTTGGATGTTCAGATGTTTCCTACGTCTGGACAGTGAGAGTCCCTTTACGTTGGCTCTTGGGTCCCCTTGACACGTCCCCACCATCGCGTGAGGATTTCTTTACTTTCTTTCTGGGACAGTGACATGCTCCAGGCTCATGTGTATTTCTCCCTGCCCCAGCTGGAGAATCGGCCCTTTCCCGAGGAGCTCTGGTTCCTCTGAGTGGAGCGTGATCCTTAGAAGCCAAGACCTGGGTGCTGGGTGTGCTCACTGCTTCCGGGCCTTCTCAGCAGACGGAGCTGGGAAACATACACACAGTCCCTCCTCCTTATTCACAGATGCCAGCCTGGCAAGTCGCCCACTGGCTCAGGTTTATTTATAACCCCATCGATGCCCAGGAGCTTTCCGATCATTCCTGGACATGCACGTGCACAGGGAGGGGTGGAAAAACAGTCACCTGATGCGCCAGCCGCCAGCCAAGGTGGCACAGGCGAGCCCTGCCCTCCTGTCTCAGCTCACACTGTAAACGAGTGTCCTCTCCAGTCGTTAGTGCCACACTGTTGGCATTCCTGTGCTTTCTGTGGGTGATTTCACTGTTGAACACGGCCCCAGGCACAGGGCTGAGGGGCTGTTGGTGTGCAGGGTGGCTGCAGCGTGGTGTACACATAGAGGAAATGGGTGTTAGATGAGCTTACAGCATTACTGGTCATGGGTCAGTGTGAATGAACCAACTATACCTATTAAATCAGGTGTCTTTAAACAGAAACACACGTCCAACAAGGCTGCGTGTCGATCGGCAGATGAAAATGTGGCCAGAAGCTCTGGGGGGGACCCAAGCCTGTATCTCCCCCAGGACCAGTGGTTCAGAATTCACTCATTCAGTGTTTGCGGTGGCTTTATACACCAGAACTACTGTGAATAACGAAAACCCACTGTATATGTAAATACGTACATTCCTACACACACACACCCATAACATTTCTCCATTTGTGTGTGTGTGTGTGTGTCTGTGTGTGTGTACACGTGGTAAAAATCCAAGACTTCATGGCTGTCCTTGCAATGTTAAACCTTTCCTCGGGGTACTTTCTAGTCTCCCCTCTTTCTACGTTTGTCAGTACGCTCTCCAAAGTAGAAACGTGGCTTTTGTAATTGTCAATATATTTACTTACCTGCTCAGTATCACCAACTCCCACCCACTCCCATAAGCTCTGCTGGCCTCCACCCCCGCCACCAACCTCCCCCAGCCCATGTCACCAGTGGCACCTCTACGTGGCACCCCACCATGACCTCACATCCTCAAATGCCAGGCACCAACATTTCTGCACAGGGAGGGGAAGGGAAGAGCATTACTGGGAATCGTGCTGAATCTGTGGATCATTGAGGGGAAAACTGACCTTTCTACGATATTGTCTTCCTATCCATGAACATTTATTTAGGTCTTCTTTAGTGTCCCCATAAAATTTTGTTATTTTTTTTT
>NC_041229.1:104105282-104111131 GCF_002837175.3 Physeter macrocephalus | reverse complement strand
CCCCCCCCCCACCATGGCCTCAGGCGCCCAGGCTCCCCTGCACGGGCCCCACCCTCTCCACCCCCAAGCCTTTCACCGCTCCCACTCCCATCAAACCCTCCCTGGTGGCTACGCCTGGCCCAGGTGGAAGCCTGGGTCCTCCGGGAGCCCTCCCAACCCGCCCCGCTTCCCCGAGGGTGTTGTGCGTCCCCTAGCCAGGCGGGCCACACCCCCCTCCCCAGGGCAGGGATGGCGGTGTCACCCACACGGCCCCATGCAGAACAGGGCTGGCTGCCAAAGGGACGGTGGTCCACCCTTCCCATTCCAGGCGCTTTTTTTTTTTTATTTATTCGTTCATTCATTCGGCTGCACCGGGTCTCAGTCGTGGCACGTGGGATCTTTTGCGTGCGGGATCTTCGTTGCAGCACGTGGGCTCTTTAGTTGCAGCATGCGGGCTCTTAGCTGTGGCATGCGTGTGGGATCTAGTTCCCTGACCAGGGATGGAACCCGGGCCCCCTGCACTAGGAGCGCGGAGTCTTAACCACTGCGCCACCCGGGAAGTCTCCAGGCGCTGTCTTGATGATGATCGACTGATTGATTGAGTTGCTGCCATTCGCATACAAACACGGAAGAAACGCCAGATTTCGCTTCAAATCTGTAGCAGAGGTCGCCACGGTTGGCGGACAACTGGAAGCCATTCTGAAGGACAGCCTGCCTTTTCCCAAACCAAGGCTGCTCGGGTTATGAAGAGCTTTTATCACGACCACAGGGGTGGGGGCGTTCGGAACAGACACAACTCGAATGTGGCTCCCGGGGCCGGGCACGCGGGTGATGGCTGGGAAGGAGCTCAAGGAAACTTCCGGAACACTGGAAGTCCTACGCTCGACCCGGGCTGACAGGTGAGCTGTGGACATTCACCAACCTGCTTTCCTAAGGTCTGTGCACATGGCTGGGTGCGGGACAAAGGCCACCCCCCACCCGCGTCCCAGCCCAGCCACGTGGTCACACCCTGCTCCCCGCACTCAGCCCGTACTTGCCCAGCTCTCAGTGCCTCCCCTCCTGCCTCCCACCCCCCCCACCCCGTCCACATGTCCCCCCCCCACCGCCCTGACCCTCAGCCAGGCCCAGGCTCCCAACTCAGCTTGGAGAGCATCCTCTCCCTTCCAGCTCGGTCACCCCCATTTCTGATGTTCCCCATCCCCCATCCCAGTCTCTCGAATACATACATACACACACACACGCACGCACGCACGCACACACGCACGCACACACGCACGCACGCGGCCTATGGGAAGGTGGTAATTAACCCTGAGCCCTGCCCCCCCCACCCGGCAAGCTTCCCGACTGCACCCCCACCTCAGAGACTGTGAGGCTTCAACAGAACAATTCATACAAAGCCTCAGCCCGGTAGCAGCACATTTTAGGCACTCAGTAAACACCAGCCGGGGCATCGCTGGTGCTAGCAGTTCATTAAATGTTTCTTTCATCCAGTCCCGGGACGGTCCTGCTACAAAGGAAAGCACATCAGCTCAGACTCTCGTTCAAACCCCAGCCTGGCCTCCAGCTGCGAGATTTGGGGCCAGACTTTTTATCTCTGCTCTGAGCCTGTTTCCTCATCCATCCAGCAGGAAATGCTAACTACTTAAAAGGCACCGCTGGCTGCTGTGGGGCTGCAGTGCAGAGCACCCAGCAGGTCCTCAAAAAGTTACCTGTCGAGGGGCTTCCCTGGTGGCGCAGTGGTTAAGAATCTGCCTGCCAATGCAGAGAACACCGGTTCAATCCCTGGTCTGGGAAGATCCCACATGCCGCGGAGCAACTAAGCCCGTGCACCACAGCTACTGAGCCTGCAACTCTAGAGCCCACGAGCCACAACTACTGAGCCCGCGCGCCTAAAGCCCGCGCTCCGCAATGAGAGAAGCCGATGCAATGAGAAGCCCACGCACTGCAACGAAGAGTAGCCCCCGCTCGCTGCAGCTAGAGAAAGCCCGTGCGCAGCAACGAAGACCCAACGCAGCCAAAAATAATTAATTAATTTTTTTTAAGTTACCCATCGAGCTACCATGTGACCCAGCAATTCCACTCCCAGGTGTGTACCCAAGAGAACTAAGAGGACTAAATAAATACTTGTACATGCATGGTCGTAGCAGCACGATTCGCAGTCGCCCAAAGGCAGAGGCAGCCCAAATGTCCATCCACGGACAAATGGATAAACAAAATGTGCTCTATCCATACCATGAAATATTATTCAGCCATAAAAAGCCGTGAAGGACTGACACGGGCTACAACATGGATGAGCCTTGAAAACATGATGCTCCAGAAGAAGACAAGACACAAAAGGCCACACAGCACAGGATTCCAGTCACATGAAATGTCCCAAGTAGGCAAATCCACAAAGACAGACACACAGATTAGTAGTGGCCAGGGGCTGGGGGCTGGGGTTGGGGGATAAGGCAAAACCGTTTAATGGGGACAGGGTTTCCTATGGGGGCAATGGAATGTTCTGGAACTAGATCGTGGTGGCTAGCCAACATGGTGAATGCACTAAAGGCCAATGGATTATTCACTTTAAAATGGTTAATTTTACGTTGCATAAATTTCACCTCAACAGATAATTTCTAAAGGCACCACTGCACCCCAAGCCCACTGAATTCCCCCCGTGACCTTCTTCCTTCATCCTGGCTTCCCAATCGGCTAACTCAGGCATGGATGACCCTTTCTGTGACCCCGGATTCACGCAGCCCCTTCTTGGCATGGCCCTCAGAACACCCACAGAGTTCTGTGGGTTCTCCTTGTTTCCCTGCCAGGGGACGGGGAGTAGACCACTCCCACCTATTTCTAGGGTAGGTCTGCCGTTCCCAGCATCCTCGGCCCATCAGTGTCAGAAAAAGGCCACTCTTTCCCCTCCTGGCCCGGGTACCAGGACCCGTGATTAACGTGCAGTCCCTACCACAGTGGAATCAGGAGTCTGAAGATCTCAGTGCCAACAATCCCATTTTAACCCATGTAAGCATAGCCAGTATTTATATATAGAATTCATAGCAGATGTCTGGGCTTCCATTCCAATAGCCTGTATTTTACACTGTTCACATGGTTACACTAAACACAACCCAACTCACTGTAACCCAATCCTCTGCTACTACACCAAAATAAGCAACGTTTTTAGTACATGCCTTATTGATATTCACCAAGCGTTACATTGCTCATTGGAGCAGGCTGGAGGCTGGAGGCAAACTATGGCTTACGGGTCAGGAACGGTCCTTCGTCCCACACCAGCCCCACGGGGAAGGCCAAGAAATGGAAGACAACGTGGGGTACATTCAGGGAGCCTACAGCACAGTCGGGCAGCACACACATTACACACACATGCAGTCAACCACCTAAGCAGGAAGAAAAGGCAGATAAGTGACATGGACAGGAGGTGCCTGGAGGAGAACAAGCTGTCTGGTGAAGCTGGCGGGCTCCCTGGAGGAGGGAGACGTGAACAAGACTTAGCGAATGCCTAGCATGCGGAGGTCCGACCCCGAGATGCAGCTATGTGCTCAAGGCAATGAATTCTACCCACAATAACTTGCCTGACGCCTAACGGCTCTAGGTGGCTTCTAGCTTGGGCTTCTCAAACTGGGCACTCGCCACCCCTCCTTCGCACTTGCTCATACCTGCATCCCGAGGGGCAGGAGCTCCTCCTCCAGCTGTGCCTGTGTCCGCTTCCACGTGCCCTCTGTTCTCTACTTGCCCAGCCCTGCACCACACCACGTGCTGAGCAGGAGGCTTTCCAACCAGCCCCGAGTGCCGGAAGAGACAGTCCCTCCTAATTCATGTCCTTCGGAAAGTCCTGGCTGCCCTGGGTCCACTACATCCCCTTACACATTTTACGACCAGCTCCCCAAGTTCCATAAAATCCGCGTTGGGACTTTTCATGGCATTGCTTTTAAAGTTTTTACAATATGAAAAAAGCAAAAATGTCAGCGCTTAGCTGGCAGGACAGAGAGACAGACAATGATGCTCTTGACACTGTTGTCTGTGGTGGTGAAAGCCTGGGTTTACTAGTTTATTCAATTATGGTGGGAGATGGATGCGGGTGACGGTTGTACAACACATGAATGTACTTCATGCTACCCAACTGGACACTTTAAAATGGCTAAGAGGGTAAATTTTAAGTTATGTGTATTTTAACACTATTCAAAATAATAACAAATAAAAACTGACAGTCTAGTAATACTGTAGAATATAATAAGCTACTAAAAAGAATGACTCAGAACTACAGCTACAGCCTTCATTCAGGATTTTTTATTTTACATGTCGGCTGGTCATTAAAGCATGTCTACTATGTACTATTTATTCACTAATTGAAGCCAGTGTAGACTCATCTATACCTATTTCGTGAAATGGGTTAAGATCTAATATTCCCATTTACTTGGATGTTCAGATGTTTCCTACGTCTGGACAGTGAGAGTCCCTTTACGTTGGCTCTTGGGTCCCCTTGACACGTCCCCACCATCGCGTGAGGATTTCTTTACTTTCTTTCTGGGACAGTGACATGCTCCAGGCTCATGTGTATTTCTCCCTGCCCCAGCTGGAGAATCGGCCCTTTCCCGAGGAGCTCTGGTTCCTCTGAGTGGAGCGTGATCCTTAGAAGCCAAGACCTGGGTGCTGGGTGTGCTCACTGCTTCCGGGCCTTCTCAGCAGACGGAGCTGGGAAACATACACACAGTCCCTCCTCCTTATTCACAGATGCCAGCCTGGCAAGTCGCCCACTGGCTCAGGTTTATTTATAACCCCATCGATGCCCAGGAGCTTTCCGATCATTCCTGGACATGCACGTGCACAGGGAGGGGTGGAAAAACAGTCACCTGATGCGCCAGCCGCCAGCCAAGGTGGCACAGGCGAGCCCTGCCCTCCTGTCTCAGCTCACACTGTAAACGAGTGTCCTCTCCAGTCGTTAGTGCCACACTGTTGGCATTCCTGTGCTTTCTGTGGGTGATTTCACTGTTGAACACGGCCCCAGGCACAGGGCTGAGGGGCTGTTGGTGTGCAGGGTGGCTGCAGCGTGGTGTACACATAGAGGAAATGGGTGTTAGATGAGCTTACAGCATTACTGGTCATGGGTCAGTGTGAATGAACCAACTATACCTATTAAATCAGGTGTCTTTAAACAGAAACACACGTCCAACAAGGCTGCGTGTCGATCGGCAGATGAAAATGTGGCCAGAAGCTCTGGGGGGGACCCAAGCCTGTATCTCCCCCAGGACCAGTGGTTCAGAATTCACTCATTCAGTGTTTGCGGTGGCTTTATACACCAGAACTACTGTGAATAACGAAAACCCACTGTATATGTAAATACGTACATTCCTACACACACACACCCATAACATTTCTCCATTTGTGTGTGTGTGTGTGTGTCTGTGTGTGTGTACACGTGGTAAAAATCCAAGACTTCATGGCTGTCCTTGCAATGTTAAACCTTTCCTCGGGGTACTTTCTAGTCTCCCCTCTTTCTACGTTTGTCAGTACGCTCTCCAAAGTAGAAACGTGGCTTTTGTAATTGTCAATATATTTACTTACCTGCTCAGTATCACCAACTCCCACCCACTCCCATAAGCTCTGCTGGCCTCCACCCCCGCCACCAACCTCCCCCAGCCCATGTCACCAGTGGCACCTCTACGTGGCACCCCACCATGACCTCACATCCTCAAATGCCAGGCACCAACATTTCTGCACAGGGAGGGGAAGGGAAGAGCATTACTGGGAATCGTGCTGAATCTGTGGATCATTGAGGGGAAAACTGACCTTTCTACGATATTGTCTTCCTATCCATGAACATTTATTTAGGTCTTCTTTAGTGTCCCCATAAAATTTTGTTATTTTTTTTT
>NC_041229.1:104098373-104104535 GCF_002837175.3 Physeter macrocephalus | reverse complement strand
CCCCCCCCCCACCATGGCCTCAGGCGCCCAGGCTCCCCTGCACGGGCCCCACCCTCTCCACCCCCAAGCCTTTCACCGCTCCCACTCCCATCAAACCCTCCCTGGTGGCTACGCCTGGCCCAGGTGGAAGCCTGGGTCCTCCGGGAGCCCTCCCAACCCGCCCCGCTTCCCCGAGGGTGTTGTGCGTCCCCTAGCCAGGCGGGCCACACCCCCCTCCCCAGGGCAGGGATGGCGGTGTCACCCACACGGCCCCATGCAGAACAGGGCTGGCTGCCAAAGGGACGGTGGTCCACCCTTCCCATTCCAGGCGCTTTTTTTTTTTTATTTATTCGTTCATTCATTCGGCTGCACCGGGTCTCAGTCGTGGCACGTGGGATCTTTTGCGTGCGGGATCTTCGTTGCAGCACGTGGGCTCTTTAGTTGCAGCATGCGGGCTCTTAGCTGTGGCATGCGTGTGGGATCTAGTTCCCTGACCAGGGATGGAACCCGGGCCCCCTGCACTAGGAGCGCGGAGTCTTAACCACTGCGCCAACCGGGAAGTCTCCAGGCGCTGTCTTGATGATGATCGACTGATTGATTGAGTTGCTGCCATTCGCATACAAACACGGAAGAAACGCCAGATTTCGCTTCAAATCTGTAGCAGAGGTCGCCACGGTTGGCGGACAACTGGAAGCCATTCTGAAGGACAGCCTGCCTTTTCCCAAACCAAGGCTGCTCGGGTTATGAAGAGCTTTTATCACGACCACAGGGGTGGGGGCGTTCGGAACAGACACAACTCGAATGTGGCTCCCGGGGCCGGGCACGCGGGTGATGGCTGGGAAGGAGCTCAAGGAAACTTCCGGAACACTGGAAGTCCTACGCTCGACCCGGGCTGACAGGTGAGCTGTGGACATTCACCAACCTGCTTTCCTAAGGTCTGTGCACATGGCTGGGTGCGGGACAAAGGCCACCCCCCACCCGCGTCCCAGCCCAGCCACGTGGTCACACCCTGCTCCCCGCACTCAGCCCGTACTTGCCCAGCTCTCAGTGCCTCCCCTCCTGCCTCCCACCCCCCCCACCCCGTCCACATGTCCCCCCCCCACCGCCCTGACCCTCAGCCAGGCCCAGGCTCCCAACTCAGCTTGGAGAGCATCCTCTCCCTTCCAGCTCGGTCACCCCCATTTCTGATGTTCCCCATCCCCCATCCCAGTCTCTCGAATACATACATACACACACACACGCACGCACGCACACACGCACGCACGCACACACGCACGCACGCGGCCTATGGGAAGGTGGTAATTAACCCTGAGCCCCGCCCCCCCCACCCGGCAAGCTTCCCGAGCAGGGTCCACATTTCAAAGGTCAGGGAAGCAGGGACCACATTTCAAAGGTCAGGGAAGCAGGCGAACAGGAAACGGTCTGGGGCAGGTTTGGGGGGGTGGAGCAGGAAAGAAGAAATCAGCTGCAAAAGATAAAAAGAAAATGAGGTAGTTTGTTTCAGACACCTTAGAGCACAAAGAAACTTAGGACGCAGGCCTCCCGGTCTTCATGAAACAGGGAGATGGGCTGGGGGCTGTCCCCTGCATGGGGGGCTATGGCCCTGACACGGGGCCACTCAGGCCCTAGGGCAGGCAGGAGGGCACACTGGCCATGCTGAGGACAGGACTGAACCTCCGTTCTGGGAAGAGCCTGGGCTTGGCAGGTACTGGCAGACCTGGGGGACAAAGAAAGGGCCAGAACCTGACCCAGGCCCAGTGCCTGCAGAAGGACCCCTGGGTGTCAGTCAGGGCACCAAGGGCTACTCTGAGGGTCCCGACCCTGACCCAGCTGACCTGGCCCGTTCCAGGAATGACCGTGTGGCCCTAATTCCCACCCAGCAAAGGGTTACCCCCAGCCCAGGGTCACCCCCAGGGATGACATCAGATTGTCACCGAGCCCCCCACCTTGCAAGTGGTAACCACCAGTGCCCAGCCCCCAGCCCAACACCCACAGGGGACCACAGACCCAAGGGGGCCAGGCAGAGGAAGATACGCCTGCTGTGTGCGCCCCACCCTCTACCTTTGCAAAACTTACCCTCATGACCCCCTGCTGCGGGAGGAGCTAGCTTATCTACCGTTTGTAGCAGATAAGGTATCCAAAGCAGAGCGGTCACCAAGGTCACAGAGCAAGGCCATGCAGCACGCAATTGGCAGGGGTGGGGGTGAAGCCCCGATCCTGTGCTGGACTTTCCCCTCCACCACCTCCCCTGCCCCAAAACCCTATGGACTCTAGACTAAATCTGTGTGAGGGGACAAAGCCCCAAAGCAACCAACAAGTACCTCCAGAAACAAATGTCGACAAATCTCACCAAATCCCTTGATGAGAACGGCCGGCCGGGAGCTTACTCTGACCTTAAGACTCAAACAGGACGCTGGGGCATCCCACATGGTCAGCGGAGAGAGAGAGGGCAACCATCCAGAGGTGACAGCTTGAAGAAGCCACCCCAAAGCGAGGGTGACAGTAAAGAGCAGTGCCGGCGATGTCCTGTGTCACTCTGGGCACAACCGGCTCGCAGGACAGTCATCGCCCTCTTGCCCCAACCCGTCAAGGCTGCCTAGGCAGAGGGGGACGCAGGGGCACGTGATGACCAGTCTAAAGGCTCTGAGAAGTCCCGCACTGAGAAACCTAGTTCACTTCCTAAGCCCCAGGACTCCCCAGATGTATCTGATCACAAACAGTTCCTAGTCTTGGCCCAGGGGATATGCTTTGAAAAACCTGGGGTCCTAGGATGTTGGTGATCTCAGCTCTGCACCCTCCCTTTCCACCTTTCAGCCGCCTCCCCCGCCTTTCACAGACAAGGAGGCCGATGGCCACCGAGATCCGGGGCTCCCTGGGGAGGGGGGGCCTCACTCACTCCACACATGCAGCTGCCAGGAGGAGCCCCTCCGGCTGTGGCCAGTGGCTGCCAGCCTTGATGGAGAGGCTTCCTCCACCTGGTTACGAGGAAATCGTTTACAACAGACCACCCGGGATACAGATGACCCAACAGTCTCCGAGGCATCGGTCCACACTCCACGACCAACGCGGCACAGAACCGGTGACCCAGCTGACCGGGACCCCCAGGCCGAGTGCTCGCATCCGGCCCACGGGCCGCCCAGAGCTGGTTCACAACCACGGTCTGGCGTCCAGTCCAAACACCAGTGAGGGGAGGACACATCCCACGCCAGGGCCAGTCAGCAGAGACAGATGGCCTTTCCCAAAACCGAGTCCATTACCGTAGCCCGTCGGTGGTGGAAGCCGGGGTCTACGCAACACTGCACAGCGGAGATTTCCCTGCAGGGGAAAGTGCTTCTCCATGAAAGCCATTCCCCCTATAATTATGTTTTAATTGGGCAAATATATATATTCCACCACAGTGGCTGTGCAGGTGCTGATAGGGCTGGGGGGCCGGAAGCAGAGGCCCAGGGGTCTGAGAGGGAAGGAAACAGGTGGCGAGGGCTCACCTCAGGCACCTCGGTCCCTCCCTCCCTCCCCTGCACCCACAAACGCCCCGACACCCACACCCACCCATGCACTCACCCTGCAAGCCCTCACTCAGCAACGGTGGGATGTTACCCACGCAGCGATACCTAGGACAAGTTTCGAGGGAACATGACATCTGATTTATGTCTGCCCATGTGCGTTCTCACTAATTAGAAGGTTCAGGGCAGAGCAGGGAAAATATGTATTTCAGAGTCCCAGTCTGACTTGCCAGAAACCAGCCCATTCCTAACATTCTTATTTTCGACAAAATATAGCAATCTGATTACATACCATTTCGGTTCCATGGCTCCTGGCCTGCCAGGCTCCCAGAAGCGGCCCAAGGCCACGGCAAAGATGCAGAGACAGGTCTTGGGATGGGGACTGACTCGGGCCCTGGAGGATGACAACGCCTGTCCATCCTGGCAGAAGGCAAGTCAGTGGCTTTCAGCCGAAGGCCCGAGGCCCCAACCTAAACAGGCCCCAGGTGGCACCGCAGGTTTGTACAAGAGGCGGGCCGCCCCGGAGAGGGGTTCTCACGGCACTGCCCCCTCCAGGCCTGTTCCCTTGTCTGGACCGAGGGCTCAGCACCACGCTTATTTAAATGCACTGGGGCTCGTCAGCCAATTCAAATAGCAATTAAGAGGTAGGCACTGGAGCCTCAGGCTGCCAACTGCAGTCCCTGTATGACCCTGAGAGTTCCTCAGGCTCTCCTAGCCTCAGCTTCCTCATCTGTGTGATGGGGTCTGACGGCACCCCGCCCCCAGAGAGGCCGGAAGGATTCAATGAGTCAATCGATGAACATCTCAGAACCCGCCTGGTACACGGTAAGTCTTCAATAAATGCGAGCTATTTTTACCTACAAGTCTAGAGATTTCTATCTCGGGTGTCCTAAGGCAGGATGTATTGACCAAAAAATAAAGATTTTCGTTAAATGCAGGCCTCACATAAAGTGATCCCACAGAGATCGTTCTTAATGGAAACCAGTATCGGAACTGCCCTAAGTGCAAGCTTTCAGGGTCACTTAGCTGTCCCTGGGAATCAACCAAGGAGGCACTTAAGAATGACTCAGAACTACAGCTACAGCCTTCATTCAGGATTTTTTATTTTACATGTCGGCTGGTCATTAAAGCATGTCTACTATGTACTATTTATTCACTAATTGAAGCCAGTGTAGACTCATCTATACCTATTTCGTGAAATGGGTTAAGATCTAATATTCCCATTTACTTGGATGTTCAGATGTTTCCTACGTCTGGACAGTGAGAGTCCCTTTACGTTGGCTCTTGGGTCCCCTTGACACGTCCCCACCAACGCGTGAGGATTTCTTTACTTTCTTTCTGGGACAGTGACATGCTCCAGGCTCATGTGTATTTCTCCCTGCCCCAGCTGGAGAATCGGCCCTTTCCCGAGGAGCTCTGGTTCCTCTGAGTGGAGCGTGATCCTTAGAAGCCAAGACCTGGGTGCTGGGTGTGCTCACTGCTTCCGGGCCTTCTCAGCAGACGGAGCTGGGAAACATACACACAGTCCCTCCTCCTTATTCACAGATGCCAGCCTGGCGAGTCGCCCACTGGCTCAGGTTTATTTATAACCCCATCGATGCCCAGGAGCTTTCCGATCATTCCTGGACATGCACGTGCACAGGGAGGGGTGGAAAAACAGTCACCTGATGCGCCAGCTCCCAGCCAAGGTGGCACAGGCGAGCTCTGCCCTCCTGTCTCAGCTCACACTGTAAACGAGCGTCCTCTCCAGTCGTTAGTGCCACACTGTTGGCATTCCTGTGCTTTCTGTGGGTGATTTCACTGTTGAACACGGCCCCAGGCACAGGGCTGAGGGGCTGTTGGTGTGCAGGGTGGCTGCAGCGTGGTGTACACATAGAGGAAATGGGTGTTAGATGAGCTTACAGCATTACTGGTCATGGGTCAGTGTGAATGAACCAACTATACCTATTAAATCAGGTGTCTTTAAACAGAAACACACGTCCAACAAGGCTGCGTGTCGATCGGCAGAT
This sequence comes from Physeter macrocephalus, assembly GCF_002837175.3. Lineage (NCBI taxonomy): Eukaryota > Metazoa > Chordata > Mammalia > Artiodactyla > Physeteridae > Physeter > Physeter macrocephalus. The sequence continues at coordinate 104,099,044 of NC_041229.1, read as the reverse complement.
GAAAATGTGGCCAGAAGCTCTGGGGGGGACCCAAGCCTGTATCTCCCCCAGGACCAGTGGTTCAGAATTCACTCATTCAGTGTTTGCGGTGGCTTTATACACCAGAACTACTGTGAATAACGAAAACCCACTGTATATGTAAATACGTACATTCCTACACACACACACCCATAACATTTCTCCATTTGTGTGTGTGTGTGTCTGTGTGTGTGTACACGTGGTAAAAATCCAAGACTTCATGGCTGTCCTTGCAATGTTAAACCTTTCCTCGGGGTACTTTCTAGTCTCCCCTCTTTCTACGTTTGTCAGTACGCTCTCCAAAGTAGAAACGTGGCTTTTGTAATTGTCAATATATTTACTTACCTGCTCAGTATCACCAACTCCCACCCACTCCCATAAGCTCTGCTGGCCTCCACCCCCGCCACCAACCTCCCCCAGCCCATGTCACCAGTGGCACCTCTACGTGGCACCCCACCATGACCTCACATCCTCAAATGCCAGGCACCAACATTTCTGCACAGGGAGGGGAAGGGAAGAGCATTACTGGGAATCGTGCTGAATCTGTGGATCATTGAGGGGAAAACTGACCTTTCTACGATATTGTCTTCCTATCCATGAACATTTATTTAGGTCTTCTTTAGTGTCCCCATAAAATTTTGTTATTTTTTTTT
>NC_041229.1:104091626-104096708 GCF_002837175.3 Physeter macrocephalus | reverse complement strand
GTGTGTGTGTGTGTGTGTGTGTGCGTGTGTGAGCACGCATGTGCCTCTGTGTGGTTCACAGCTCCCCCAAGGAGCACACACACCCTGTGTCTCAAGTAACGAAGCGAGAGGCCAAGCAGCGGAGGAGGGCCTGAAGCCCCCTGGGCTCTGGCGACGCCCACCCGGTTCCACCTGGCTCTCCAGCCAACTCTGCATCTGCACTGTGTCCTGGAGACCTGCCCTTGGCACAGGACTGGTATTTGATACAAGAAAGACAAAAAGAAGAGGAAAGGGGCCAGATCAACTCCTGGCAAGAGAGACGGTACCAAGTCCCAGGGTCCACAGACGCGACGCGGACACAAGAATTTAGCTCAAGGCCACACAGTTAACTCAAGGACTGGGGACAAAGGTGTGGGCTGCAGTGCCTCTAAGTCCCAACCCTCAAATCCCCGCCACAGGCAAGCAGACCGCCAGGCCCCCGGCAGTCAGCCAGGGCCTCTCACCAGGCTGGCACGGACTGGCCATTTCCACCGAGGTGGGGGAAGGTAGGATCGCCCCCCCCGCCCCGTCCCCACTGGCAAGGAAGGCGGCGTGTTCCCCGTGTGGCTACAGAGACCTCATTGTTCTGCCCCGCGGAGGGGAAACCGGAGAGGTGAGCTCAGGATGCATTCTGGAATGAGCAGAAAAGAACATCTGGGAAAGGAAACACGCTTCAGAAACAAACATACCTTTGTACCAGCTTTGCTTTAAGTGTAGCAAAAAAATAATGATAATAAAGACGTGCCAAGTTGACCATCATTCATGTGTGTGTGTGTGTCTGTGTGTGTGTACACGTGGTAAAAATCCAAGACTTCATGGCTGTCCTTGCAATGTTAAACCTTTCCTCGGGGTACTTTCTAGTCTCCCCTCTTTCTACGTTTGTCAGTACGCTCTCCAAAGTAGAAACGTGGCTTTTGTAATTGTCAATATATTTACTTACCTGCTCAGTATCACCAACTCCCACCCACTCCCATAAGCTCTGCTGGCCTCCACCCCCGCCACCAACCTCCCCCAGCCCATGTCACCAGTGGCACCTCTACGTGGCACCCCACCATGACCTCACATCCTCAAATGCCAGGCACCAACATTTCTGCACAGGGAGGGGAAGGGAAGAGCATTACTGGGAATCGTGCTGAATCTGTGGATCATTGAGGGGAAAACTGACCTTTCTACGATATTGTCTTCCTATCCATGAACATTTATTTAGGTCTTCTTTAGTGTCCCCATAAAATTTTGTTATTTTTTTTTTGGCATACAATCTGGCACATTATTTCTTCAATATACCCCCAGGTGCTTCAAATAAAATTCAAAGCATTAAAAAAAAAATGAAACTAGCATGACTGTAACAGAGAGAGACTGCCAAATTCCCATGAATCTTATGATAAAACATGAAACTTCAAAGACACTTGGGTTGGGATGGGGACAACGCCTCCCCCATTCCCCAGGCAGGAAAGCTCTATGTCCCCTCTAACAGGAAACGGGTGAAAAGCACTGATCTGGCTAAAACGATGGGGACCAAGGAGAAACCTGGGCGGTCCCCCAAAGTGCGAGCGAACGAGCCTCCCCAGCTCCGAGCACAGAAAAGCTCCGTCCCTCTCCTCCAAGTGCAATGAAAGAACCACACGCGGCTTGGCCCAGAATGAGGCTTGGAGATTTTTAAATGGCTGGAAATAGTCACTGCTGTACCATTAGTAGCATCTCGGCAAAATCACACCTCAGTGCCTCACGGAACTTTCCTAATTAAGGGAGAAGCAATACTAAAAATCCAAGCTCACTTTTCTGTGGGAAGTTCCTCGAAGCCGAGGGCCCCCCGCCCCACATTTCCGTCCCTGCCCTCAGCTCCCGGGAGGCCCTCGCCACCTGTGCTGCTCTCACAGCGGGGGCAGCGGCCACGGCAGCCCTCGTGCAGCTACAGCGACCACAATTCTGGCCACAGAGCCCCGTGTTTGATCTCGGGCTTCGACCCAGCTGAGATAGGCTCTCTTTGGTGACCCCATCCTGCAGTTGTCTAAATGTTCTAAAGGGGAGACTTGACATTTACAACAATAATAAAATCTTGGGTTTCCTTTAACTGAACAGATGTTCTGCCTTTTATGGAAAGCTCGGCAAACTCAAACTTGTAGGCCTGAAAGGGCTGAGCCTGAATCTTTGATAACATCTCCGAATGCCCGGGAATGATTCTACTCCCGTTTCCACCTCGGCTGAGTTATCACAGCCCCCACCCACCCACCCACCCAAAGACTCCTCACCACCCATCCATCCACCCATTCTCCGCCCCCCCCCCCACCATGGCCTCAGGCGCCCAGGCTCCCCTGCACGGGCCCCACCCTCTCCACCCCCAAGCCTTTCACCGCTCCCACTCCCATCAAACCCTCCCTGGTGGCTACGCCTGGCCCAGGTGGAAGCCTGGGTCCTCCGGGAGCCCTCCCAACCCGCCCCGCTTCCCCGAGGGTGTTGTGCGTCCCCTAGCCAGGCGGGCCACACCCCCCTCCCCAGGGCAGGGATGGCGGTGTCACCCACACGGCCCCATGCAGAACAGGGCTGGCTGCCAAAGGGACGGCGGTCCACCCTTCCCATTCCAGGCGCTTTTTTTTTTTTATTTATTCGTTCATTCATTCGGCTGCACCGGGTCTCAGTCGTGGCACGTGGGATCTTTTGCGTGCGGGATCTTCGTTGCAGCACGTGGGCTCTTTAGTTGCAGCATGCGGGCTCTTAGCTGTGGCATGCGTGTGGGATCTAGTTCCCTGACCAGGGATGGAACCCGGGCCCCCTGCACTAGGAGCGCGGAGTCTTAACCACTGCGCCAACCGGGAAGTCTCCAGGCGCTGTCTTGATGATGATCGACTGATTGATTGAGTTGCTGCCATTCGCATACAAACACGGAAGAAACGCCAGATTTCGCTTCAAATCTGTAGCAGAGGTCGCCACGGTTGGCGGACAACTGGAAGCCATTCTGAAGGACAGCCTGCCTTTTCCCAAACCAAGGCTGCTCGGGTTATGAAGAGCTTTTATCACGACCACAGGGGTGGGGGCGTTCGGAACAGACACAACTCGAATGTGGCTCCCGGGGCCGGGCACGCGGGTGATGGCTGGGAAGGAGCTCAAGGAAACTTCCGGAACACTGGAAGTCCTACGCTCGACCCGGGCTGACAGGTGAGCTGTGGACATTCACCAACCTGCTTTCCTAAGGTCTGTGCACATGGCTGGGTGCGGGACAAAGGCCACCCCCCACCCGCGTCCCAGCCCAGCCACGTGGTCACACCCTGCTCCCCGCACTCAGCCCGTACTTGCCCGGCTCTCAGTGCCTCCCCTCCTGCCTCCCACCCCCCCCACCGCCCTGACCCTCAGCCAGGCCCAGGCTCCCAACTCAGCTTGGAGAGCATCCTCTCCCTTCCAGCTCGGTCACCCCCATTTCTGATGTTCCCCATCCCCCATCCCAGTCTCTCGAATACATACATACACACACACACGCACGCACGCACGCACACACGCACGCACACACGCACGCACGCGGCCTATGGGAAGGTGGTAATTAACCCTGAGCCCTGCCCCCCCCACCCGGCAAGCTTCCCGAGCAGGGTCCACATTTCAAAGGTCAGGGAAGCAGGGACCACATTTCAAAGGTCAGGGAAGCAGGCGAACAGGAAACGGTCTGGGGCAGGTTTGGGGGGGTGGAGCAGGAAAGAAGAAATCAGCTGCAAAAGATAAAAAGAAAATGAGGTAGTTTGTTTCAGACACCTTAGAGCACAAAGAAACTTAGGACGCAGGCCTCCCGGTCTTCATGAAACAGGGAGATGGGCTGGGGGCTGTCCCCTGCATGGGGGGCTATGGCCCTGACACGGGGCCACTCAGGCCCTAGGGCAGGCAGGAGGGCACACTGGCCATGCTGAGGACAGGACTGAACCTCCGTTCTGGGAAGAGCCTGGGCTTGGCAGGTACTGGCAGACCTGGGGGACAAAGAAAGGGCCAGAACCTGACCCAGGCCCAGTGCCTGCAGAAGGACCCCTGGGTGTCAGTCAGGGCACCAAGGGCTACTCTGAGGGTCCCGACCCTGACCCAGCTGACCTGGCCCGTTCCAGGAATGACCGTGTGGCCCTAATTCCCACCCAGCAAAGGGTTACCCCCAGCCCAGGGTCACCCCCAGGGATGACATCAGATTGTCACCGAGCCCCCCACCTTGCAAGTGGTAACCACCAGTGCCCAGCCCCCAGCCCAACACCCACAGGGGACCACAGACCCAAGGGGGCCAGGCAGAGGAAGATACGCCTGCTGTGTGCGCCCCACCCTCTACCTTTGCAAAACTTACCCTCATGACCCCCTGCTGCGGGAGGAGCTAGCTTATCTACCGTTTGTAGCAGATAAGGTATCCAAAGCAGAGCGGTCACCAAGGTCACAGAGCAAGGCCATGCAGCACGCAATTGGCAGGGGTGGGGGTGAAGCCCCGATCCTGTGCTGGACTTTCCCCTCCACCACCTCCCCTGCCCCAAAACCCTATGGACTCTAGACTAAATCTGTGTGAGGGGACAAAGCCCCAAAGCAACCAACAAGTACCTCCAGAAACAAATGTCGACAAATCTCACCAAATCCCTTGATGAGAACGGCCGGCCGGGAGCTTACTCTGACCTTAAGACTCAAACAGGACGCTGGGGCATCCCACACGGTCAGCGGAGAGAGAGAGGGCAACCATCCAGAGGTGACAGCTTGAAGAAGCCACCCCAAAGCGAGGGTGACAGTAAAGAGCAGTGCCGGCGATGTCCTGTGTCACTCTGGGCACAACCGGCTCGCAGGACAGTCATCGCCCTCTTGCCCCAACCCGTCAAGGCTGCCTAGGCAGAGGGGGACGCAGGGGCACGTGATGACCAGTCTAAAGGCTCTGAGAAGTCCCGCACTGAGAAACCTAGTTCACTTCCTAAGCCCCAGGACTCCCCAGATGTATCTGATCACAAACAGTTCCTAGTCTTGGCCCAGGGGATATGCTTTGAAAAACCTGGGGTCCTAGGATGTTGGTGATCTCAGCTCTGCACCCTCCCTTTCCACCTTTCAGCCGCCTCCCCCGCCTTTCAC
>NC_041229.1:104087095-104089331 GCF_002837175.3 Physeter macrocephalus | reverse complement strand
CCCCCCCCGCCCCGTCCCCACTGGCAAGGAAGGCGGCGTGTTCCCCGTGTGGCTACAGAGACCTCATTGTTCTGCCCCGCGGAGGGGAAACCGGAGAGGTGAGCTCAGGATGCATTCTGGAATGAGCAGAAAAGAACATCTGGGAAAGGAAACACGCTTCAGAAACAAACATACCTTTGTACCAGCTTTGCTTTAAGTGTAGCAAAAAAATAATGATAATAAAGACGTGCCAAGTTGACCATCATTCACAAAATCTCCTTTTTTGGGGGCAAAATTGGGAGGCTCTGTTTTCCAATGATCTTCTGTTCCAGGAAAACAGCAGCCACCTGGGTGCCAAGACCCAGAGACTGCCCCAGGGGCCAACAGGACCTCGGGCTCAGGACACCTAGTCCCACAGAGGGAAGGGCACGGACGAAAACCATCAGACAGAAGAAAACTCAAACCTCTTGCCCCCGGTCCCTGCTGAAGCCTCTTAGGACGCTGGCATTCTCTGAGGAGCTGGCAGTTTTCAATTCCAAATATTTACGTGAGTTTGAGGGCTGCCTATAAAGTTCAGCGCCAAGGATCAGCACTGATTACTTTTGGAACCAAGCTGAGCATCGGGTCTGGAGGTTCTTCAGAACGTGGAGAAGCCCACGACTAGGGTTTTGCGGGGCCCCAGCTGAGCTCATCCAGCATGCTGGGGACCCCGCAGACAGGTAGGTAAAGACGGAGCAGGTTTCTCCAAAGGGAAAACCTGGAGAAGCCCCCCCCCCTCCCCCAGCCCCTCTCTCAGTCACTGTGCCTGGATTCCTCACACTTTCCCACGTGACCACCCTTTCGGAATCACAGCCCGTGATTCAGTCATACCTGATGTTGCCTGGTCCTCACAGGAGGTGGGGCTGCCATCAGCCCATTTTAGGGACCGGGAGAGTGAGGCACAAGGCGACCAGTCACACTCAGCCAATCAACGACGAGAGATCAAAGCGCTCAGGTTCTTTCCACACTCGAAATCCATTCGTTTCACCTAATGGGGCAATCGCACGACCCCAGAACTCTCTGCAAAAGGGCTAGACACCGGGGCAGCACCCAGACAGGGGGAGCCCACCCCCCCGAGGCACTGCCGTCACCGTCCCAGGAGGACCGCGTCCCCTCAGCCTCTGTCTGGGTCCCCTCGCGCGTTCCAGGACAACCCCTCTGTCCTCGGGCAGCAGAGACGCGTGCTGCAGCCCGATGCTCCTTGCTGTTCCTTCTCAGGCAGAGAGGGCAGGGCCCAGAAAGCAGGACGCTGCTCCCACCAGCCTGTTGGGGCAACAGCACCTCCTGCTCATGTCTGGGGCCCCCAGCCCGGGCTCCCACCTGCCAGGGTAGGCAGGGAAGATAATCGTTCCTGTGCACCCATCTGTAGCCACACAACAACCCAAGAGCCCAAGTCCACGCTCCACCCACCCCGGGGACCCTCCTCACAAGGACCACATGGGCCCCGGGGGGGGGGGCCTCAGGGGTTCTAAGCGTGGAGCCACGTGCCTCCTGCACGATGAAGCCTTGAGTCTGGGGGTGGAGGAAGGGGGCACATCCCATCACTGGGTCACTCCACAAACTCATGTGCCCCCTCAGCCTCATCAGTGACCACGGAGATGAGGCTGACCTCCCTGCCTCAAGAGCTGGTCCAAGGAGTGGGGCAACAGCCCTCCAGAAGGTGAACATTTCGGGGAGAGAGGCCTCCGTGCTTTCTCGCAAGGGAGAGAGACCGGTCCAGATGGCACCTGCCGGGAGCAGGCACGGGAAGGAAGGCCCTTCACAGCCCTCACCGATACAGTCACCGCTGGCCCGGGCCAGCCATGAGCATGGAACCCCTGCCTGCGCTCATCCGGCTACCAGGGGCCTGGTTCTGTGCCGGGCACACCTGCCAGGGGCTTAAATTACTCCTGGGTTAGAGGCAACGACAGAGTCAGCAGAGCCGGGAGCCTCCCAGGTCCAGGAGGAGGCCGGTCCCACCTGAACAGGTGCAGAGGGCAGGTACGGAGGGAGGGCGGGGAGTTCAGGGCTGCACAGGAGCAGGGGCTCCACCCTGAAGGCAAAGGGCGCTGACCGTCCACGTCCCAGAGAGGGAAGCCACAAGGAGCAGGGACCTCAGTTTGAGGATGAAGAGCCAGCACCTGGGCTGCCTCGTCCGCCTTCAGCGGGGAAGGTGACGGGGTAGGAAGGCGGAGGGGGGGGGGGGCGGGCAGGCCAGAAATGTGGGGGCTGGGAGGAG
>NC_041229.1:104051027-104080962 GCF_002837175.3 Physeter macrocephalus | reverse complement strand
CACGACCCAGAGAGGGAAGCCACAAGGAGCAGGGACCTCAGTTTGAGGATGAAGAGCCAGCACCTGGGCTGCCTCGTCCGCCTTCAGCGGGGAAGGTGACGGGGTAGGAAGGCGGAGGGGGGGGGGGGCGGGCAGGCCAAAAATGTGGGGGCTGGGAGGAGGGGGATGCTGGTCAGCCGATGAGAGACGAGACCCTGGGAGTCAGCCAGGCTGGCTCAGGCAAGAAGGAAGCAGGGTCTCCAACAACATCCTCTGAGGAGGGAGAGGCAGGGGTGAGCTCCTGGCCACACCCTCCTGGCCATGCCTCTAACAGAGCACAGGTTCCAGGAGAGACGCTGCCCTCAGACACCTGTACCTGCGCCCCCAGCCCCAGGGTTCCCAGCACCCACCCCACGGGGCTTCCAGCTACAAAATAAATGCCGGATTGACCTCGGCAAGGAAGCAAGTCCAGGACTGGAGCCGTCAGGCCACTCGGGGCAATTAACGCAACGCAGCACTCACCTTCTCGTCAGAGACGGACTGAGCGGGCCGAGCTGAGCCGGTTCCCACCAAGCCACCTTTCGGCTGGAGCTGAACCTGATTCCAGAATCCCCTGAGGGCCCTCGCCCCAGAGAATAACAACTATGATTGCCACGGTAAGCCTAACAGCTAATAACGACTGAGGGCCCACGGGAGCTGGCCCCACGCTCAGCACTTTACAGCCTCACCCCTTTGCATCCTCAGGTGGTCTATGTGGCAGCACTACGATTACCCCCCCCACCCCAACAGGTGGGGAAACTGAGGCCAGAGGGGTCGCTCACTCGTCCGAGGCTGCAGAGCTGGAGGCGGAGCCAGGAATGTGAGCCGAGCCAGAACAGGTGGGAGGGGCCCGCTGTGCCCTGGGATTCCAGGCCGGGGAGGCCGGGGAGGCCGGGCGGGCAGCCCCCAGGGCCCCCAGGCTCGCGCGGCTGGGATTCCTCCAGCGGCTCCCGCAGCGGTTCACAGCAAACCCAAGGTGGGGGGGGAACGACAGGGAAGGAGGCCGAGAGCTCAGTGTGTCCTCTGTCCAGGGGTGCCTGAGACAGCGGGTCTGCTCGGAGGCCAGCACTGGACACGGCTGCTGGAGGGGACAACACATCACGCCACATGTGCCACGGTGGGGTGACCTTCCCGAGTGTCCACTAGGGACCAAGCTGGCCTTAGGTACTACGGGCAGGCAGGAGCAGGACGAGGCCCACCTGTCCTCTTCACATCTACAGAGTGGGCAGGGGACACCTGAACCAAACGTGTCCCTTGGTGTCCCTCACCACGCACAGATCAGAACGCGTTCCTAACTGGGCACCCCCATCTGCGTCACCACCCTGCTCTGCTGACACCAGCTAGGGAAGTCCGGAAAAACCCTAGCCCTCTCCAGTTCCCCACTGAAAATACAACATCCCCTGAGATCCCAGCCATCCAGAGACCTTAAACCTTACTGCAGTAAGATCAGACTAGTGATTAACCCCCCAGAGTTTCCAGAAAACTCTCCCCTCACAGGTCCAAAGTCCCTAACACGACCCTCTAGGCATCCAGGGCTGGGGGGCGGTGTGTGGCGTAGGGTCCCACCTTCAGCCACCCTCCATCCTGGCAGGGCGGGGCACCGGGTACCTAGACAAGAAGCTCCAGAGCAGCCGGTGATGTTGAGACACAGGAGCCCAGGCGGAGAAAGGCTCGCCTGGCAGGTGCTCTGAGGGCGTCTTCTTGGATCCTCATGGGCGGAGCAGAGCAAGGGGCCTGCCTGAAGCCCAGCGCCCACCTTGCAGGCCGACCTGCCTGGATCCTGGAGCAGATCCCGCTCCATCCTCCAAATCAGTTGTTCCCAGCCCGGGTCCACAGCCCAAGGGGCCACGCGGTGTGCTGGCCCCAAGAGGCACTTTCACGGCTGAAAAGCCAAACGGAAACTCCCCGGGGAGAGGCTGATGGAAACCTCGCGAGCCCCAGCAGCCCTGCTCGGTGATCATGAGTGCCTGGGATCAATAAGCAGAAAAGGTTACTACTCAACAAATGTACTTTCCTTGGAAGGATGAACTCTTTCAAAATAAAGGGGAAATTTTCCAAAAGCTAGACCTGGTAGCCAAAAGGATGGAAACTGCTCTTTGGCTCTGAGCAATCGTCTGTACATCTTGAACCGTTCACTGCTCAAGTGCCTTCTGAAAGGAGGTGCGGGGCGGGCTGCCTCGAGGGCAAGATCACCGCCTGCACCATGGTGACCAGGACCATGCTCTCCGGGCAGGGGCGCACGCACGGGTCCCCCGGACCGCCCCCCCAACCCCGCCCCGGCAGAGCTAGACAGCCAGCATCTCAGCGCTGTGAGCTGACACTCCACTTGGAGAGAACTCTGCCAACACAGACGGCACCGTGAAAGCCAGCACAGACCACCCCCCGGCCGCACCCGGAGCAAGCGGTCAGCAGTTCGTGGGTTCTGGGCAGCCTAAGAGCTGCGGCAGGGAGCCAGGCGAGGACCCAGGCTGCGGTGGCCACGACCGGTGCAATGAGCCTCTTGAAAGAGAGGGCAGGAGTGGGAGGCCCACGGCAGCCGGGCTCGGGAGCCGCTCACCCGCAATACAGCACGGGCCCCGGGAGTCAACCAGGGCTGAGCAAACTCATGCAGAGACCCGGGCAGTGACAACGCCACCGGAACAAGCCTCAGATGCTCAAGGGCGCGACCCTGAAGGGGCAATGTTCTCGTAAAAAAAAATGTTTTTTTTGGATGCGCTGCGCGTCTTGCAGGATCTTAGTTCCCCGACCAGGGATGGAAACCGTGCCCCCTGCAGTGGAAGCACAGAGTCTTAACCACTGGACCGCCAGGGAAGTCCCAGGGCAATGCCCTCTTAATGCTTAAACTCCTGAAAGCTCATTAACAATATCCTCACTCAGCTACCTACTCTGTAGTTGTAACTCAAAAGCACAGAAACCTTCTTTTTTAGCATAAAAATTCTTGTACCACGATTTCTACGTTTTTTGCGTGACTGAAAATGTTCTACAGTTTTTTGAAAGATGATAAAAATGACGGGTGAAGGATGCAGGCGCCAGGCCCCACTGTGACATCTCAGTCCGGGCTGTGGAAGGTGGGGAGGTATTACGTGGACCCAGGACATCGCGGCCCGGTGCGTTTAGGATGCACTGGGTTTCCTGAAGTAAAATAAAGGCCAGCTTTATTTGTTGCAGGCCATCTTAGAATCCAGACCTCGGAAATATGGGCTCTAGAGGGCGGAGGGGGGGTCCCACACTTGGCCCCAGAAGCCTTTGTCATGTAGCAGGACAGCTGTTTCACAATCTGGGAGACAAAGCCAGGCTGGAGTTTGGGATGCAGGCGGGAGCTCCCAACGCTGTAGATTTAGGGGCCGGAGGAAGTAAGGATGGGAAAGATCAGCTCCCTGGACAGACAAGGCCTCGGGAATCCCCAGGGCAGCAACGCTGAGCGTCCACTGCACACCAGACACCAGGCCAGAGGCAGAAGGACGAAGACGAAGACATTCTGTCCCCCAGGCCCTCTCAGGCTGGGTGGACCATGAAAGGTTCTGGACTCGGAGGAGATGGATCTGCCTGGAAAAGTGCTCACCCCGGAGAGCAGAGACACATCCTCAGTGGCAGCATGGACTACTGGGCCAAAAAGTTCCAACTCTGGACACCACGAAACCAGTGCAGTTTTTCTTAGAAACGGAAGGATATGATGAAACTAGTTTTAGAAAAATTAATCTGGCCAGAGAGAAAGATAAACGGGCAAGGGGAAGGTTCTAGAAAGCAGAGACCAACTAGAAGTTGATGTAATCCTCCACCTGGAATCTAGTCCTCCATGGGGTACTGTGGAGGCCCCAGGGGGAAGCCTCAGAGCCCGGGGGTCCGGGTGTGGGAGGGAACGGAGACAGGCCTGAATCTGGACAGCAGAGGAAGGACGGTCATCCAAGGGCTCCCCGCTTCCAGCCTGAGTAAAGAGGAATACAGCGGGGCTAGGACGGGCGCCTGCCGTAGCCCAGTTCCCCACATTCAGTCTCCTTTGGGGAACCAAGCTCACTCTGGGGAAAGTTCAGAGAAATGGCCTCCCCCACAAAGGCCAGCTGGAGAACACACCTTGACCTGCAACCAGCTTGCGGGGAGGACATCCCCTCAGCTCCCATCGTGGACAATGCCTGCTCCTTCCAGGGCGGAGTCCCAGGTGGCAGCTGTCCACATGCTGCAAGTCTGGAAAGCACCCAGGTCCCCGGGGCTCAGGTGTCCGGGCCGGGGCCATGCACTCAGGTGGCCTTTAATGCCCACTGAGCAACTTCCTGAGAGTTTTGGGGACCTACCTAGGCGGGTACCGCCTCCCCATCTGGGTTAATAGAGGGTACAGCCCAGGGAAGAAATCAAAGTTGCTCACATTTTGTTCTGGAAGGAACGAGGGGAGGGGAGCAATCATTCACGCAGTAATTATATTTGCCTCCGGGCGAGCGCTGGGATTAGCTGCACCAGAGCCTGTTTCCTGAGCGGACGCTGGCGTGCGCCACGCAGCAGGGGCGTCCCGGGCAACCCAGCGCACACACTGCCTCTGAAGCACACGCCACGTGCTAAGAGGAACCAAAAATGCGAAGACCGGCTCCGTTGCAGCCACAGGTGGACTTCTTTCCACAGCCAGAGACCAGCCTGCTTGGTCAGAGGCCACTTCTAAAGTCCAGCCCTCCGACACCTGTTGAATGTCACCATTTACTGTCCCCGGATCAAAGGACAGAACCTCATAGGCTGACTCTGAAGTTTATCCCAAAAGAATAAATGCACAAGAAGAGTCAACACAATTTTCTGAAAAGAGCAATGAAGGGGTAATTGCACAGTCGATCTCAAAATATACTATGATGCTATGGAAATTAAAACAGCAGCAGGCTGGTACAGAAAGACAGCCACAGGTCAAGAGAGCAGGACAGAAGGTTCCAGAATAAGGAGCCAAGCACCTGCGGGCACTGCAAGTGAAATAGTGACATTTTAAATGAATGAGGATAGGATAGGCCACGCCATCAACTCCCTATCCACCTGCAGGGGGGACAGTTCAGATCCCTACCTCATACCATATTCCTCCTCCCAACCAAAAAAACAGAATAATGTCTGAATATAAAACAACAAAATAATAACAGTCTTGGAAGAATATAAAGGAAGATGTATTTATAGTCCCGGGGTAGAGAAACGAGGCATGGAACCCAGAACCCATAAGAGAAAAGACTGAGTTTTGTTACATGAAACTTTCTAATGTCTTCGCCATAATAAACAACCAAAAACAAGGATGAAGGACTAGCTACAGATCAGAAGAAAAATCTGGAACAAATATAATAAAGAATTAATGTCCACACCAAATAAAAAGTTCCTTCAAATCAATAAGAAAAAGATAAGCAAATCAACAGGAAAATGGGCCGAGGATAAGAGTAGGCAATCTGCACATAAGCCAGTAATGAAGCGAAGTGCAAACCAAAATGTGTTATAATTTTTAACCAAGTTGATTTTTAAAAATAGAATCTGGTGATTCCCAGCACCGAAAGGAGAAGGAAAAGCACGTACCCTCAGAGATGCCTGGTAGGGTATAAATTGGTGCAGCCTTTTTGGAGGAATTTGTCAGTATCTTTAAAATTGTATAAATGGGACTTCCCTGGTGGCGCAGTGGTTAAGAATCCGCCTGCCAACGCAGGGGACCTGGGTTTGAGCCCTGGTCCGGGGAGATCCCACATGCCGCGGAGCAACAAAGCCCGCGTGCCACAACCACTGAGCCTGCGCTCTAGAGCCCGTGAGCCACAACTACTGAGCCCGCGTGCCACAACTACCGAAGCCCATGCGCCTAGAGCCCGTGCTCCGCAACAAGAGAAGCCACCACGATGAGGAGCCCGCGCACCACAACAAGGAGTAGGGCCCGCTCGCCGCAACTAGAGAAAGCCCACACGCAGCAGCGAAGACCCAACGCGGCCAAAAAACAAAGAAAGAAAGAACACGTGATCTTAACGCATTTAAAAAGCTATCGTATAAGTGAACATACTCTCTGACAAGGAAGGTATCCTACAAAAATGCTTGTACGCACATGCACAGATGCATAGGCAGTGTTATTCACTGTGTCGTGCCCCGTAATAGCAATGAAGCCTGGGAGAACGTAAGTGCTCTGCAACCGGGTAAAAGCCATGAGATACGGTGTGCCTGTACTACAAAATACTACTTAGCTTTTAAAAAGGAATGAAAATCTAAAAATAAAGATAACGAAAATGTCTGTGATACATTAGCAAGTGAAATAGAGAGGCCACAGAATGATAGGATCTATGTAAAAAATATGGGTACACGTTCAAAACGAAACTAACACGCTAAACTACGTGCTGAAGGTGTGGTCATCTCTGACCAGGACACTGGTCTTCCCAGAAAGAGGTACCATGCAGTGAAGTGTTTGAGCTGTTCATACGTATCCACGTAGGTCTTGCACTTTAAAATACACACGTTTACAAAAGAAAGTGGCCAACGAGCCGCACGCGTGAAGACGCTCAACATCCTGAGCCGCCAGGAAACTGCAAGTCAAAACCACAGCGTGGTACCACTTCGCACCTACTAGGATGGTGAGGACCAAAGAGCGGGAAGATAAGCAGTGTTGGCCACAGGACGGGGAGAAGCCGGAACCCTTGTGTGCTGCTGATGGAGACGTAAAATGGGGCAGCTGCTGTGGAAGACAGTTTCACGTTCCTCAAAAATTAAATACAGAATGGCCGTACGATCCGGCAATTTCACTTTTCTGGCTATATCCCCCGAAAGTGAAAGCAGGACCCATACAGATTCTTGCACACCCGTGTTCACAGTGGCGTTATTCACAAGAGCCAAAGGGGGAAACAACCCAAGTGCTCATCAACAGGTGAATGGATAAACAAAGTATTAAAATAAGCCACACACCAAAGGATAAACATCACGTGATTCCACAAATATGAGATACCTAGAAAAGGCGTAAACTCACAGACACGGAAGAGTAGAATAGAGGTTACCAGGGGCTGGGGGTAGAGTGAGAAACGGGGAGTGACTGCTTAACGGATACGGTTTCTGTTTGGGGTGATAAAAAATTTTTTTGTAAACAGATGGTGGTGACAGCCGCACAACACTGTGACTGTAATTAATGCCGCTCTTAAACTGTATACTTAAGGGTGGGAAAAAGCAGGCCGGGATGGCAGAGCTGGGGGCTGCCACAGCCTCAGGAGGCCACACTCCAGACCTGAGAGTGCAGGGTCCCGGAGGGGTAAGGGTGGAGCCGGCTGGGCCTTCGGGGAAGCCACACGGCCCAGGCCCAGCAGAGAAAGGGCAGTGGGGCCTGGGCGGGGGGCAGATGAGGCGCCTCCTGGCTTCAGTTTTACCACTAGAAAAACTACATGCAGGCAAACTGAAAGCACTGAAAAAATCTACATTGAATCAAATACCAACCAAGAAAGCAAATAAGAAAATACCCAGAAAGTACAGTATCTCCCAGCCCTGCAAAAGGGCTCACAGGCGATGTCACCAGGACAACTTCCCAGGGTCCTGGGCAAGAGAGATCCTGAGTCAGTGGGACAGAGAGGACAGCAGACGTGTGACCCTGGGCACAGATACGATCAGACCCTGAGGTTCCAGCCCCAGGCAGCTGCCACCACTGCTGGAGCCTGAGGTCAACATGCCCACAACACCTCTCCCCTCCTCCCAGCCCCCCACTGGAAGACGGGTGTCTGGGACTCTGACCCTCGGACTCTTTCAAAGGGAAACGGCCACCTAGGGCAGGACTCCCCCTTCCACCACGTCCTGTCCTTGATGGCCCGCCTCAGCTTCCTCCTCACTGAACCCCAGCCAGCACCCTGCAAGGGACACGCCATCATCCCCATTTTGTGGATGAGGAAACTGAGGCCAAGAGCTAGCAGACCACCACTTCCTGAGCTGAAGAGAAAGCGGAGAGCAGCCCGCAGCAGCGGGTGGGCCCAGGGGGCCGGCTCTTTGTGCCTTGGCCGCCCACAGCTTGGACCCACACTGTCACCAGGACGCCCGCAAAGCAGAGAGGTCACTGCTTCCTGCACAAATGTGTCCCAGGCCCAGCAGGGGAAGGGGCTGCACGCGGCCCCCTGCTCCCGTCAGAGCCTCCCCGTTCTGAGAGCGTGGTAAGTGACCATCCCAGAGGCCTCCTAAACCGCGGATGTCCAGTTCCTCCCAGGGCTCCTGTAATAACGAACATGGCACTAAGTCCACCTCCCAGCGCCTCTCCCCTGCCAGAGGCCAGCCCTGGGCCCTTAGCTTGTCCCCTGGCCCGGCTCTCCCGGCTCTGAAGCTAATTTGCTCACGTCCCCGGCTCAGCTTTAAACAGCCTCCACTGTCCAAACCCCGCAAGGACAACCAGCTCCCACCCCGTGCCCACTGGGATAAGTACTCAAGCAAGGCCAACCCATCAGCAGGTGGACGGATGAGCAAACGTGCTCTCTCCACATGACGGAAGGCTGTTCAGCCATGAAAGGAACGGAGCACTGACAAGTGCTACAGCGTGGACGCACCTCGAAAGCATCCCGCTAAATAAGAAGCCAGATGCAAAAGGCAGCACAGCCTATGATTCCCTGTAGACGAAGTGTCCGGAACACGCGATTCCACAGAGACCCGAACTCGTGGGATCGGCCGATGGGAAGTTGTTGAAGTTATGGTTTATGGGTACAGGGTTTTATTCTGGGGTGATGGAAATGTTTTGCATCTTGATAGAAGGGGTACTTGCACAGCATTGTGAATGTGTTAAATGCCACTGAATGGTATACTTTAAAATAGTTAATTTCATGTTACGTGATTTTCACCTCAATTTAAAAAAAAAAAAAAATCAATTCAACACCTTTCCCCTGCGTTTCCTATCCCCCTCCCCCTCCTCCAACTGAAGTCTCCGGAAGCTTCCATCGCTTTCTGGACCATATCCAGACTCTGCGGCGCAATCCGGCCTCTTTCAGCAGAGACGCGCCGGTTCTTGAGGACAGGGCTCTGGGACTCAGCCCATCTCTCCCAGAGCTGCACAGTCAGCTTCTGTTTGCCTTCCCGTCAACCGGACACCCCGACAGCAAAGGCCCGGGCCTCCTCTGCCATTCCGTCCCATTCTCTCCCCAGGGCTTCACCAGCCACCAAGAGTAGCAGCAACAATAATAAGACATGATACAGGCACGCGTCAACTCACTGAACTATCGGGAGGAAGTATTGTTATACCCATTTTACAGAAGAGAAAACTAAGGTACACACAGGTAGCGTCAGCTGCCCAAGCTCCCCCTACAAGCAAGGCTCTGCCCACACTGTTAACCACCACAAGAACCCTCACCCAGTGTTGCAGCAACAAACAAGTCAGACAGCGGGCTAGAGGTCCAAGGTCCCACACAGAAGAAAAATCCGGACTGTGTGATAATAGCTTCTAGACCTCCCAGGCAGAAAGATCAAGGACCCCATTACACAAGAGGCACGGCAGCTCTGCCACCACCGGTTCCTCACCCGGGCCAGGAATGGTGCTAAGGGTTTCCCAGGCAGCATTTAACGTTCCGGACCATGTTGGCTGGGGGGTGGGGGGACCAGGTGAGGACACAGAATACAAAGAAGCTAAGTAAGTTGTCCAAAGTCAAACAGGTTCTGAGCCTCTAGACCCAAGTGGTCTGACCCCAAAGCCCCCGCCCTCAGCCCTGGCAAGCCCAAGCTGCAGGGTAGGAAGCCACGCTGAGTCCTCACCTAACTGCACACACCCCCATCCCGCGTGCAAATTCTGCTAAATGCCTGAGCGGTGACACAGTGCAGCTGAAATTAAACGGGTTCCAAATATGACAGGATCTCCACAGCAAATGCTGCATCATGTGGGTGCACTGGGTAAATTCTTGGAACTCACCGGGAGGGTTCAAGGCACGTGGGCCCTGCTTTGGGAAGCAGAGGGTCCTTCAGGGGAACTCCCAGTGGACTCTCCGCAGCCATTACTTAACTCAATACCCACCTGCCGGGCCCTCCCCACGGGCCAGGCAGTGAGCATCTGCAGAAAGCACCCAGGGGGCAGTCCCGGAGCAAGTTCCGTGCGCCTAAAAGGGAGAGGCCTGGGCCGTGGGGCTGGGGCAGGCCATTCCCAGCACCGGGACCTCTAGAACAAAGGCATTTCCGTGGGCCCACCGCTTCAAATTGCAACAGGAAGCAATCAGGAAAAATAATTAGCTACCAACTTACTGGCTCCACTCCGGACTGTGGCATAAATCTAACACAGAAATCAGGGACATGACATGTCAAGAACAGTCAAAAGAGTTCTGCAGAAAGAGCCCTCCTTTTCGTCCCATTTTAGGACCAGATTACCACATTAGCCGGTGCTCTAAAAACCTCGCGTTGACATGCTTTCTAATGTTAAAATAATCGAGTCTATTTTTGCCTCCTACACAACTGAACTCCACAGATGTGATTCCTTCTCCTTGGGGGCTCAAACCGCAGGACAGGCACTGGAGTCCAGCAACATCACCCCAAAGGTCCAGGAAATCCAAAACTGCAACACAGGGAAAAGCAACGCAGCCGACTGAGAAACCCCACCTTTAAAACAAACATCTTCCCCCAAAAAAAAAACCCTTTTGCCTCCGTGATCCAGGCATTTCCGGAAAGAGAAGGACAGCGTTGGCCTGAACTACCCAGATACTGTCATTGTTTTGTCGTCACCTTGTTTTGCTAGTATCAGACAGGGCCAAGAATGTAAACACGCTCCTGAGACAGGCAAATTTGGGGTGAAACCGCCAAGAGTCTCCGGGCTTGGGCTGGGAGGCAAGAGGGCTTGAGGAAACGACCCCCTCTCCGCTCCCCAAACCTCAACGGAGGGGCCGCAGCGCTGGGAATGTGACCACAGAGCCAGGCCAGGACACCTCCCTGCAGTGTCCACACTGGAAATATTCAGGGAGACAGCTGTTTGCCTTAAAGAGGCCCAGACAAAGGGACCCGAGCCGCCCCCCACCCACCCGCAAATGCCACCAGCAGAACAGCAGCCTGGAGAGCACAGGACTCGCACTCCCGGGTCCACTTGGCCAGCCACACTCCAGAAAAACAAAACACTCACGTCGGAAGAGAATGATTTAGGTAGCGAGAGGCTTGCTTCAAAAACCACATGGCAATCTCCAAATTAAAAGAACATGTGTAGCTTTTCACAAGGCGCTTCGTTTCCTGAGTCCTCCTGACCTCAACTCCACCCCTTGGGACACACCAAAAGTTGGAGAGAAAGGTCTCCAGTCCCCGATCTCCCAAAGGGTGGGTGTCCAGCTGAGGCCCCACGCCGCGCTGGGACCACGTCACCCCGAGGCGGCCCCACGCAGGCGGCCCCCCGGGTGGACACCGGCCGGGTGTCACTGTTTGGGGCCCCAGCGGACAGACGGGTCGTCCGGGCACCTGGCAGGTGTCAGTCCGTTTCGAAACCGACAGCAACGCAAATGAAAGGAGTAGCGCCACAGGCCAGGCCGCCCGGCGCCCGGTTCAGAACTTTCTCTGCAATTTAAATCAGTTGCCGGAGCTCGCAGGCCGGCCGCGCGGCCATCGGAAACAGGGTCGGGAAGGAGTTCCCGACACAGGGCGGCAAGGCCTGCCTCCGGGCCGAAAGTCCCCGCTCCGTGCGTGCCCGCGGGCCGGGGTCCCCCCGGTCCCCGCACGGCCTCGGCCGGCGGGCTTCGGGCGGGCGCACTTCCGAGCGCGCCCCGGGGACCGGGCAGGTGAGGACCCGCCCGCGCCGCACCTGGCGGGGTCGACGCCGCCCGCGCGCCCTCCTCGCCGGCCCGGGACGCGGGACGGGACCCGGCTTCCCCGGGAGGGGCTCGGGCGGGCGAGACAAAGGGCCCGCGCGCAGCCCCCGGGCAGCGGGCGCGGCGGGGGGGGCGGCGGGGACCCGCGGCGCGCGCCCCAACTCGCCCCCAACTTCCGAAGTCGCTTCCGAGGCGGCGCCGCGCACTTGGCCGCGGGGCGGCCGAGCCGCCCGGGCGCCCGGGCCATTGTCCCTCCGGCCCGCGCCCACCTACCCGCGGCGGGGGCCAGGCTGCAGCAGAGCGCGAGCAGCAGCAGCGGCGGCGGCGGCGGAGGCCGGGGCGGCGCCGCCTCCATGTTGTCCGGAGCCGGACGGGCCCGCGCCGCGCTCACTCGGGCTCCATGGCGCGGCGGCCGCGGCTCCTCGCGCGGCTCCGGGCGCCTGCCGCCTCCCCCCTCGGGCGCCGCGGACCAGGACGACGGGGGAGGAGGCAGGAGGCGCGGGAGCGGAAGCCGCGCCGCGTCTCCGCCCCCCGCCGCCGCCGCCGCCGCCGCCCTCCCGCGCCCCACGCGCCGGCCGCGCCCTCCAGCGGGCGCCCCCCGGAGCCTACCCGCGGCGAGGCGGCCGCCGCGCGAGGTCCCCAAGGCTCTGCCCGGGCCCCTGGGCCCCTGGGGCCGGCCGCCGGGGCTCGGCGGGGGCGCGGGGTCGGGTGCCGGGTTTGCACCCCGCGGGGCCCGGGGGCCCGATCAAGTCCCGGAAGCAGGTGTGTTACCTGTAGAGCTGCCGGGACCGGGCTTGACCGTTGGGGAAACTGAGGCACGGGGGCGGGGCGTGCGAAGGGGGTTGCCCGAGAGCACACGGTGAGGCAGTTTCTGGGCTGGAAGCCAGGGGCCCCGAGCCAGGTGCGTGCGCTTTCCCGCGACCGCAGCCACCCCGGCAGGGTCCGGTCGGGGGCGGCCCCGCGACACCTGTTCACACTGGGGAGGGCACAGGAGGGCGACCGCGAGTCGGTGCAGGTCAGGGACGGAGGCGGGTGATGGAGAGTCAGGTGGGGGCTGCACGGGCTGGGAAGTGGGGCGGGGCGGGGTGGGGGGTTGAGGTTTTATTTTTAAACTAAATGTGTACCCTAGACGTTAATTATGGTACTCGAAGACCGAGCGGTAGACACGCTGTTCTTCCAAATATGCTTGTAGGCGGCTTCTAGGATGGCAGACCTCACCTTTGATCATTCAACAAGCAGGCACTGAGCCCGGCCACCCCCGACCCATTCCCTGCCCCCGCCCCCCCCCCTCCCCCGTGCCCACCTGAGCATCAAGCTCAGCCACTGAACCCTCAGGGCACGGGAAGGCCTGGGAAGGGGCAGCACAAGCTCTGGAACCCACAGGCCCAAGTTCAAACTCTGGTTCTGCGGCTTTCTAGAACTAGGTGTGCCCTTGGGTAGGTCCAAATATAACCTCTCTGGGCAGACTTTCCTCCCTTATAAAACAGTGAGAACAATGCTTACCTTGCAGGTGCTGAGACAACTATAGGCAACTCACATGAACAAGCCGCTACTACATGGATGCAGGCATTCTCCACGCGTTTGTGACAACTTTACAAAGCAAGCGGTCAGGCAGAATGTCTCTGTCCCATGGGGTTTATATTGTAGGGAAAGAGACAAACAAAAACAAGAAGATAGATAAATTTAAAACCAAAACAAACAAACCAAAACACCATTAACAGACCAAGGAAGGCCCCCCAAAATGAAGCGTGTTGGGCTGCAATGTCTGGGGAAATTCTGACTTAGGCGGGTAGGGACGTTTGAGCTACCACCAAGGAGAAGCCAGCTGGGGCCGGTGCGTATCAGACCTGGAAAAGGAGTCAAGAATTTATCCCAAGTCTATGGGAAGCCATTTAGGGGTTTCTGTAGCAAAATCCTTTCTGATTCCTTTCTCAAACCCTATGCCCAACCGCAGCTGCACATCCTATTGGCTCTACGTTCAAAATAGAGGCAGACTCTTAACACTTCTTATACCTCCAATATCACCACCCCGGTTTGGGTCACATCTCACCCCAGTGGGTCTCCCACTTCCAGCTTTGACCTCCTTCAACCTCAACTCACAGCAGCCAGAGTGAGTCTGTCAAAACAAATCAGCTCACATCCCTACTCTGCTCAAGAACCTGCTATGGCTCCCATACTAGTTAGAATATAAGCCAAAAGGCGTTATGGCACCTACAGGGCCTGATCTGGCTACATCTCTCCCTTTGTCTCCCCAACCTCCTGATGCACTCTTCTTCCTCTCCCTCACCCGGCTCTGGCCACAGTGGCCTTCTTGCTGGTCCTTATGCACACAGCACACACTCCTGCCCCAGGGCCTTTGCACTTGCTGGTCTCTGTGCCGGAACTCTTTTACCACCGTTACCCACATGGTTTACTCCATCACGCCTTCAGCTCCTCAGCCAGACCTTCCCTGACCCGCTTTGCAGATTGCAAACCACACCCCCTCCACCACCCATCCTCGCCAGCACTTCCTGCTCCATTTCTCTGCTTCGCTTTTCTCCTTTGCACTGACCAACATCTGACATACTAGTGTTTACTTATCTTCCTTCCTTCCACAAGAACAAACTTTCACTTGTTTTGTTCCACGTGTATCCCCCAAGCCTATACCAGGACCTGGCACATAGTAGGTGCTCAGTAAATGTTTGTTGAATGACCCAATGAACTGGAAAGTCCCGATTTATGTTTATGAAAGGAGCACTCTGGCTTCTGAGTGGGGACAGGACTGTCAGGAGGGAAGAGAGGATGCGGGGGACTGGTCAGCAGGTGGGTATCATGGTAGCACCCAGGAGAGATGGCAGCTTGGATGGGCAGCGGTGGGGGATCGTGAATGGCAAGAAGGCACTGGATTCAGGATGCTTTAGGAAGAGCTAATGGGACTCGCTGAGGGCACTGGCTGTGGGGATGAGGGGAAGGGGGCCCAGGGTGGCCCACCATAGGGGCTCTGCTAGGGGACATTTATTACAACAGCTGGTCCAAAGTTCAAGTCAAGGTTCTAAATCTGAGAAAGGATATGGAGAAGATGAAGACCCTGTGCTCAGTTATGCAAATGATTAAAAGGAAAATGAACCAAGAATATAAACTGACAGACATTGAGATTCTTTTTTTTTTTTAATTTTTGAACATTTTTATTGTACATAGTCACTAGTTCTATTACAACCCAGTCAATTTCAGAAAGAAGTAACTACCCTTGGATTTACATTTTTTTAATCTTTTAAAAATATTTTACTTTTGTACAATTTTTCAAGGTTACTTTCCATTTACAGTTATTACATGGGATTCTTTATTCTCAAAGAGGGAGATAGAAAGCTTGAGTCTCAGAATGGGAGAATTCAGTAAATACGGAAGAGGCCGTTTAAGTCAGGGAATGGCAGGGCTGGCAGCATCTCCTGGGGTGCCCCGGGGTTTCCTGTGGGATGTCAGCTGTGCAGGGGCCACCAGAGATGCCTTGAGAGGGAAAGGACTGTGCCCCGGGTCTCAAGGCGTCAGAGCGATAGCCCAAGTTGCCTGACTCTCATCAGAGCTTTGAGAAAAGCTGTTTGCAAAGAACAATGAGATCGAATCACTATTTGATTCTGCAGAATTCTAACCTCACAAGGGCAGTCATTTTTAGACTCTTCACTGATGTAAGAAGCAACCAGAGAACGTGCTAAGCTTCCACTTCCCCAGAAGGCTGCCTGTCACAGATGATCATGCTACCAAACTTTCCTTAGGCCTTGCGTTTGGAAGTGTTCACTCTCAGTTCACCGCTCAGATGTGAGTTCCATCACAGTGAAGCAAGGGGGGGGCTCAGCACCTGTCGGATCTAATCGTTTCTGGGGACGGGGGCTCAACTGGGCTCCACTTAGGGCCCATCAGAGGTTGTTGTCTCAGTCCCATGACACTTGGGGAAAGTGCCTCTTTGGTTTCCCTCCCAAGCTGGAACATGCTGACTCTGGTGAGTTATTCTGGGCACGCGAGCCTCCCGCCCGGCAGGCCTGGCCGCTGTGCTCAGAGGTGTGCCCTGAGCGCCAGCGTTTCCGGGCTCTCTGAGCCTCAGGCATCCTCCCGAGGGCAGCTCAGTGGAGGCGCGCAGTGGGAACGTCCGCTGTCCATCCTTCAGATCCCCGCAGGCCTCTCCCTGCAGTGGCACCAGGGCCCAGCATCTTGCACCAGGAGCAGGCAAGGAAGGTTTGCCATTGGTGTGCGGTGGTGGGCGGTGCAAAGGCTTAGTGGGTAGCGTCCGTGGTTTCTACGGAGATAGCTGGGCTGTGAAGGACACAGGTGAACTTCATTTCTGTGAGCCTCAGTTTCCTCATTCATAAAATGGGAATGATACGGAATTCCCTGGCGGTCCAGTGGTTAGGACCCCGGGCTTTCACTGCCCCGGGCCTGGGTTCAACCCCTTGTCAGGGAACTAAGATTCCGCAAAGCCGCGTGGCAAGGCCAAAAAAAAAAAAAGGAGGGAATGATGGTGTTGGCTCCACTTCTTATCTCTCCGCTGATGTGAACCTCAGATAGGAGAAGACTTGCAAAAGTATTCTTTATACTTTAAAGCCCTGCATGAGTGTGAATTGTGATTCACACAGGCCCACAACAGGGCATAGGGATGGTTGTACCAGGCACCCCCCCGTGTAAGCACCCCCCCCCCGTGTAAGCACCCCCCTGCTTGCTCTTCTCCCCCCAGTAATTGTCATCCATCCCTTGGTTTCTGTAGCCCTGAGCTTCAGCCCTCCCAAGGATTTGGTTTGCCTGTAACTCACATCCTGGGGAGAATGCCCTGACCAGTCACAGGAGCGTCTGGTCCACTTAGCAGTTTTATTTTCACTGTAGATGAAATAGTCGACATTCAAGTTTCATTTTCCTTTTTAAACGCTTTAAAGACACCTGTAGTAGGTTGAATATATACACATCCTAGTCCCGGGAACCTATGAATGTTAACTGATTTGCGAAAAGGGTCTTTGCAGGTATGATTAAGGATCTTAAGAGGAGGAGGTCAGGGATTCCCTGGCGGTCCAGCGGTTAGGATTCTGGGCTTCCACCGCAGGGAGCATGGGTTTGATCCCTGGTCGGGGAACTAAGATCCCACATGCAGCGTGGCGCGGCCAAAACCAGAAAAGGAGGAGGAGGTCACCCTGGATTATCCAGGTGGACCCTAAATCCAATGACATTGTCTGATAACAGAAGAAGAGGAGAGGGCCATGCAAAAATGGAAGTAGAGAACAGGAGGATGCAGCCACAAGCCAAGGAATGCCTGGAGCCCCCAGAAGCTGGAAGAGGTGAGGAAGGGTCCTCCCCTAGAGCCTTTGGAGGGAGCTTGGCCCTGCCGACACCTTGATTTCAGACTTCTGGCCTCCAGATGGTGAGAGAGGACATTTCTGCTGTTTTAAGCCATCCAGTTGGTGGTGGGTTGTCATGGCAGCCACAGGAATCTAACACAGTCCTTAATCTTCACAAACTCATTTTTCAGGGAAGGAAACTGAGGTCAGAGAGGTAAGGGCTTGTCCAGGATATCATCTCCAACTTATTTTATATGATAACGGCAAAGGCGAGTGGTCACAACAGAGGCCATGTGGCCTGTGGAGCCTAAAGTGTCTACCCACCAGCCCTTTATAGACGCGTTTGCCCACTCCTGCTCTAGCGGGGTGATACCTGTTCTAGAGAAAGTCAAGCAGGGCAAGAGGGGCAAGGGGTGAGGAAGACTTCACTAGGAAGGTGACATTTGTGCAGAGACCCGGAAGAAGGGAAGACCCGTGCAAAGGCCCTGAGGCACAGTGAGGGGCCAGAGAAGCTGAAGCAGAGACAGCCAAGGTCAGAGAGCAGCAGGCCAGCTCTGCGGGGTCTTGGGAGCTGCCTCCTCTGAGTAAGCTGGGGGACCATCAGAGGGCCAGGAGCAGCGAGATCATGGGACTTGATTCCACGTTACGGATTCTCTGCTCCTGTGTGGGAAAGAGACTGAAGGGGCAGGAGAGGGACCAAGGAGGCCGGCTGAGGGGCTGCCATTCACTGAGACAAAAGCGTTGGTGAATGGAAGGGTGTGGAGTCCCACCTTGAACTTGTCTAGCTGAGATTCTAGTAGACTTCCCAGTGGAGGAGTAGGATGGGCAGGGACCAGGGTTAAGGGAAGAGGGCTGGGCTGGGCTTAGAAACGTGGGAATCTTCAGTATTTAAGGCCATGGTCCCGGAGGAACAGTTATGAAGAAAGAGATTCAAGGGCTGAGCGTTCGGGGCCCCCCAAGCTCAGAGGAGAGGAAGACCAGAAGAGAGCAGCTCCCAGGAGCCAGGGAAGACAGTGAGTGGAGGGGAAGGGCCACGTGTGGCGCTGCCAGATGAGTGGTATGGGCGTGGACACGTGTCCACTGGACCTAGTGGGCGGCCCGTCATCCTTGACCTTGAGGAGCTATTTGGAATTACGTGGTGGCTTTTACTGAGGCCAGGCATACCACATTCACTTAGTTGAACACGCAGGACTCCACAGGGCAAAGCAGGAAGACCTTTCCCTGCACCTGGATGGACACCTGGGCCAGACAGGTGTGCGGCTGCCTTCTAGTCCCAGGAATGGCGTCAGCTCAGGAGCTGCACTTCCAGCTCTGGTTTAATGATGAAAACGAAAGTTTATTCAAAGTGACAGCTTCTCCCCTCCTCCAGCTCAACTGGGCTGCAGGCAGGGGAGCCACAGTGGGGGAGGGCTAGCTCGGCCTCCCTCTCCTCCTCCAGGCTGGGGCTGGGGATGGAGGGAGGGCCGGAGGGGGCTGGGACCCTGTAGGTTTGGGGGATCCTGAATGTCGATCTTTCTCTTTGAGGCTCTTTGTGGGACCTTAGATATTTCTCAGGTGGTGCCTGACCCCCAGGACATAACGCCTTTGACCAGTCGTCCTGGAAACATGGCTACCTGTCCAGTTCCACGGCTGGCAAGGCAGCTACAGCACTGACCTTGGCCTTTAATGTGTCAGGCATGGAGCAAGCAGCAGACCCATGCATTGTCCCCCACCCGGACCACAGCTCCAGGGGACATATGTTCACCTGGTTCCTCGAAGCCCCTCTTGCCAGTCTCGGGATGAAGGGGACTCTTTTCTACTCTCAAGGTGGGCGGTGGACTAATTAGGGTGATCAGCCATCTCGGTTTGCCCGGAACTGAGGGGTTCGCAGAACACAGAACTTTCAGAGCTAACGCTGGGAAGGTCAAGGCAAACAGGAGCGAGTCGGTCGCCCTCGGGCTGGAGGAATCAGGCTCTCCTCCGCAGGACCCTCACCCCAAGCACGTG
The DNA here is from genome assembly GCF_002837175.3 of Physeter macrocephalus. NCBI lineage: Eukaryota > Metazoa > Chordata > Mammalia > Artiodactyla > Physeteridae > Physeter > Physeter macrocephalus. The sequence goes on along the minus strand of NC_041229.1, from coordinate 104,061,965 downwards.
GAGGGCTAAAGTACAAGGCAGGCCCGGCACTGTGCCTGCCACTTAAAATGACAAATCATTCTCAATACATCAATGCCATTATAAAAAAAAAAAGGTGGAGGGATTTTTCTGGATAAAAAGAGACAAAAGGGACTGATGGATCATATCCTGCTTGAAAAAATAACTCTGATGATATTAAGAATCACGAGTGGGATTTTTTTAGATGTAACAAAATTCTTCTGTTCGCATAGGAGAGTGTTCTGAGGAGAGCTCTTCCAACCTATTTATTGGAGACACATCATACTGTCTGTGACATACTCTTGATATTTATATTTTTGGCAAATGTGGCAAAACCTTAACCAATTTTGAACCTAGGTAATAAAATTATGGGTGGTCATGGTAAAAAAAAAAAAAAGTTATAAAAGCAGCCCACTGACCGTGGAATAAAGAATGTTCTTTCCCTCTGGCTGGACAAATACACGCTCATAACACCAGGAAGGTAGTGCCACGTAGAACTTTTTGGACCCCTCTGGGTTAGAACAAGGTGACGGAGATGCAGCCCCAGGCGAGGTCCGCAGTGGGAGGACGTGTCTGGGGGAGGCGCCCACACAGCCTGGACTTGGACCCTGTGCCGTTTGGGCAGCGACTTCCAGGCCCACGTGCCTGGGCCGAGGTGCGGGGTGTGAGCGCCAGGGAGCGTGTCCCCTGTGGAGGATGGGCAGGCTGGAGGGGTGGGGTAGGGCCCCCTAAAGCTGGGAGCCCCAGGCAAGATGCTACTTACTGCTCTGGCTCAGACCTTCAGTATCAGACGAGATGGAGGCAGAAAGTCCCATCCTAACGCCACCCCTCGAGAGAGAGAGAGATACCAACAGCTCAGCACACCCGCCCCAGGTCAGGCAGCCGGGACGTGGCCGGGCTGGAACTGAGAGCCAGCCGCGGGCTCTGCCCCGGCCCTCCTCCCGCCAGGCTAACCCCGCCTGTGCACCGACCACCTCCCCTTCCCCAGGTCCTGGCCCCCCCTGCAGGGACCCCCTCCGGCCTGGCCACAGGCCAGCTCACGCCCCCTCTTCTGGCTCCAGTGGCTCAGCTTGTAAACCTGAGCGAGAGTCTCCCTTCTGAAGAAAGTACGACAAAAACTCGCCGTTCCCTGTCGTTCTTTCCTCTCTGTGCCCTCAGCCGCCAAGCCCCTCCGGCCCACCATCTACACTTGCAGCCTGGCCTCAGCACCTGCTCTGGCAGTCCTGCCCCTACGATGACCTGCCCGTTGCCAGCCGCAAAGGCCATCCCTGCTGCATCTTGAGTCTAGATTCTGCGTCTCCTCCTCCACCGCCACCCCCAGCCTCCTTCCCTTGCTGCCCTGAGTCACCTCCAGCCTCGGCCTCAGCAGCTCTTTCGCTCTCCCAGCCTCTGTCCCTCCTACACACACACAGACACACACACACACACACACACACACACACACACACACACACACACACACACTCCCCTGCTTCAGGCGCCGTGCCTGAAGGCCCCCCCCCTCCAGGGGCCACTTTGCTCCTTCTCCAGGGTAGCTTCGGGCCCCCCAGGCTCTCTCCACTGTAACCTGTCCCTCAGTGCAGCCTGCATCATGGCCCTCAAATGCCCATCTGACAGTGGCCCTCCCTTCACAGGAATCCTCTATGGCTCCCCAGTGCCCTGTGGCTCCTCCTGCCGGGTTCCAGGATTGGAGCCCCCTTTCCCGCTGGCCTCTGTTCCCTCCCCCAGGCCGTATACACTGCTCCTCTGGGCTGGCCACAGTCCTCCTGGCCCCTGGGTCTCTTAGGGTCACCTTTCCCTGGATGAGTTGGGGGGTGGTCAGGTGGGGACGGAGGTGAGGAGGGGAGAGAGTAACTGCTACAGAGACCCATGGGGATGAGGTCCCTCCTAGCCAACAGCGGGCGGAGGAGGGGCGGGCGGAGGAGGGGTGAACGAGGTGAGCTGAGCCTTCACAAAGGATCGGCTGGAGCAGGCAGCTGTGGAGGGACGGGGTACTCTCCGTGGGCGGCAGGTGTGGTGTGGAACGGTGACCCGCTGCACTGGGGACAGGAGCAGCTGGCTTGCGGGGGGCCGAAGGGGGAGGGGATGGGAAGGCAGGCAGGCTGCAGGGCCGAGGACCCAGACGGCGGAGCTCCCAAATGGGAGCTCTGCACAAGTGGAACTTTGTGCAGGAACATTCCTGGAGCTCAGATGGGCGGGGGTGGGGAGGTGTGGATCTCACCATCCCCAGAAGCTGTGATTGCAGATTCTAGATTCCAGATTCTAGAGGGGAGTCATGGGAGCGCCCCCCGCGTGCCACACGCACACACACAGGAGGCTTTGCCTGGAGGCGGTGGAGGAGGGTGGCTGGGGGTGTCTTGGGCCCCCGCGAGTCCCACGAAGGCCCCTCTTTCTCCCTGCTGGGGTCTTAGAAGCTGCGGCAGCCCCAGGCTCCGGTGAGAAGCTGCAGCAGCCCCCAGGCTCTGGCGAGAGTGGGTGGGGCTTCTCCGGCTGCATAGACTCCCCAGGATAGCTGGGCCTGGCTTTGAGCCTGAAGATACCCGTGCGGGGGCGTTGGGCCGCAAGGACACGAACCCTCACAAGGCGGCCAGGCAGACCCTGCCCCTCGGCACGCCCACCAGGTGCAGCAGGCGAGGCTGAGAGCCGATGCTTGGGGCGCCCGGCAGTGGGGGACGTGTCTCCTGCCAGCGCCCCTCCCAGGCCAGGACCACACATCCGACCAAAGATCACAGCGCGCAGCAGCGGGCAGGGCGCGCGGCGCCTTTGATGAGCAGCCCCACCTCCCAGTCAACAAACGGCTGCAGACTCTGCACCAAGACTGTTTCCTCCCTCCACTGACGGGGCACACCGCCCGCGGGCTTCCCGCTGCTCCCTCTGGGCGGGAGGCTGCCGGCGAGTCCTCCCCAGCCCGGTGTTCTAGGTCCTCCAGGAGCCCCTGCCTGCTCATGAAATCCTCCTAACTGTAGAGGGAAGATCTCACTTATGCCCATTCTACAGAGGGGAAAGCTGAGGCCGGGGCAGGTTGGGTGACTTGACTGGGATCCCTCAGTGAGCAAACGGTGGAGATGCAGACTTGTTATTTCTCTTCCCCAACAGGCCTCGGGGGTCAGGGGAGTGGGGGGAGCGGAGAGAAGGCTGAGGTCCTCGAGAGCCAGGGCGGCTCAGGCACGTCCCTGCTCCCGGCGCTCCTGATTCAGGCCTGCCTGCAGTGATCCCTGTGGCCACGAGGGGACAGCAGCATCCTGCCCTGCCGGGCTCTCCAGGCGCTCCGGGAATCAGAGAAGAAAGCGCTTGTCAAAAGGGAGGGGCGTGGAGAAGAGGACCTCGCCAGAGAAGAAATGGCACTGGCTGTCTCTACCCGTTGCTGTCAAGACAAAAGGAGACAATGCGGCCCCCGGATCGGGGGACAGGTTCGAATCCCCACCTCATGCCCTTGGGCAAGTTGTGGAACCCCTGGGCACCCCAGTTTCCTAATCTGTGCCAGTGGGGATGTGCTGGGGATTAAGAAAACCAGGCTGCAGATAGAAAATGTTGCTACCAGGGCACAGAGGGCTCCCAAGCTGAGCTTCTTGGCAGGTGCCTGGAGGAGGGGGCCTGGGCATCCAAGCTTGAGCTTCATAACATCTGGTAGGTCCTCCTCCCTGGTCTGCCGGTGACTTTCACACCCAGGCCTTACACATCCACACATCCATGCCAGCACTGCCCGCAGGAAGACTGTGTTATCAACCCCACAAGGAAACTGAGGCTCAGAGAGGCTGAGTACCTGGCCTGGGGACACAGCCTGTGTCAGCCTCAGATCTGAGGAGCTGTAATCTGCACCCGGGGCTCTGCCCTCCACGTCCTGCATGAACCTGCACAAACCTGTACAAACTACTGCTACCCGAGTCACCTGTGCAGGGTCAGGGGGTGTTAACTTCTTCCCAAATGCCCTCCACCAAGATGGGGGCTGCTGTGGACACTCTGGCAGCTGTCCTCCCCGACCCCTGTTGCCGTCAGGTTTGCTGGATCACCTGGAGAAAAAGGCTCTAGGTAGATTTCCACTGCCAGCCTGCTCTGACCCTCCCCAGTGGCTCAGGACCCTCGGCTATGGGTAAGCCAATTGGCAGGCAGGGTGGATGCAGTCAGGATTCTCCCCCACTTGCCTCTTGCCAACCCCAATAATCTGAGGAAGAGTCCAGGGAACGTGCAAATGGCCTGAGGCAGCCCTGTGTTTGTGGAAGGTTGGTGTCGGTGAGGCTGAAAGACAGGGAGAGTGGAGCCAGGCTTAGGAGGCAGTGCTTATGGTGTTAATTAGGTTCATTGACTTTATTTTATATTTTATATTCTGATTATAAAATCAATTCATGCTCGTTGAAGAGAAGTTTGAAAACATAGGAAAGGATAAAGAAGAGAGCAAAAATCGTATATCATCTCATGGCTGAGATCTAACTACTGTTAGCGTTTTCATATATGCCCTTCCACTCTTTTTTTTTCTAGGCACATACTCAAAAGCAGAATCATGGGCAGGAACTTCTGTTTCTGGCAAAATAATAGACTAGATATCCAGAGAACGCCACTTGGTACGAAACACATAAAAATACTGGAAGCAATACTAATTAAACTGCTTTTTGTGTTTTGTGGGGGTTTTTTGTTTTTTGGTTTTCGATTTTTTTTTTTTTTGGCTGTGCCACACGGCTTGCAAGATCTCAGTTCCCCGACCAGAAGTCGAACCCGGGCCACAGCAGTGAAAGCCCGGAGTCCTAACTACTAGGCCACCAGGGAACTCCCACTAAGGAAAGTAAATATTTTTTAATGTGTGGTGGAGTTGGCATGAAAGTAGGGGGTATCATTAAGGCCAGAAATAATAAGAAAGCAAGAAAGCCATCTCATGGTTTTGAGGCAACTGACCATTTGAACACTAATTACAGCAGAAAACTGAACACTCATGCTATTAGGAAATTATTATTTAAAGTTTTAGGTGTGACTACAGATAGTGTGGCTCTGTTTTGAAAAGAGTTCTTATCGTTTGGAAATGCATATTGAAGTATTTTCCGATGAAATAGCATGATGTCTGGAATTTGCTTCAGAACCATACTGAGGATGGCTGGGCTTCGAGACTGGCCATGGGCTAATGATTGTCAGCAACGTGTGATGAGTTTGTTGGGGTCATTAGACTCTTCTTTGTATGTTTATATATATTTGAAACTTGAAATTCTCCATTAAAAATTATATATATATATATTTTATAAATGTATTTATTTATTTTATTTTTCGCTGGGTCTTCGTTGCTGTGCGTGGGCCTTCTCTAGTTGCGGCCAGCGGGGGCTACTCTTCGTTGCGGTGCGCAGGCTTCTCATTGAAAATATGTGTATATATATCAGGACAGTCTGCAGGCAGCCTTGTCCTGGCAGCACCTCCACTCCCAGGAACCTCCCTGAGCAAAGTGGAAAGTCAGATCAGAAACACCACCAAATCTGAGAAACCTCCAAAAACGGACATTGCCAGCGGGTGGACAACAGCAACAAAAATCTCCCCCACCAGGTGTCTTGGGGGTGGGAGGGAGAAGATGTCCCCATGTTGGCCTTGGCTCTGAGTAGAACAGAAAAAGTTAAAAAGAAGAAAAAAGTCCCTGTGAGCGCCTCAACACAGCGCTACGGTCCCAGCGCGTCGGAGCCAGAAGCCACATCAAGACTCACCCTCCGGAGCCTGGCAAAGCAGAGGAAACTCCGGAACAAATGCACCTCAGACCCAGCCCTCAAAGAGTTCCCGGTAATAAAGCTACAAAACTCGCTGAGCCCGGCAGAAAATGAGCCACCATGAGCGAAAGTCAGCAGAAAAAGCGAACTGCAGCCCCAAGGCTGTAAAAACTGCATTCTCAAACTGTCGGTGTGAAGTCTTCTTCAAACATTTAAAGAGATGAAAAAGGATATTCAAAGTCTGACAAAGAAGCAAGAAACCATCAAGTTTGCAGAAAAGGACTATTCCAGAAATAAAAATTACCATTGCAATCAGAAACTGAATGCATAGGTTAAACATCAGACAAGACCTGAGAGTGTGCTGGAGCGGGACGGACAGAACTACCCAGAGGGAAGCACGGAGGGAAAAGCAAATAAAAAAGACATGGACTCGCGTGTTCCTGGGGAACGTGAAATGGTGCAGCACTCTGGAAACAGTCTGGCATATTCTCAGAAGGTTAAACGTAGAGTCACCATGTGACCCACCAATTCCACTCCTAGGCATCTATTCAAGAGAAACGAAGGTGTAAATCCACACAAAAATTTGCACTGAATGTTCATAACAGCATTATTCATAATAGCCAAAAGGTGGAAACAATCCAAATGTCCATCAACGAATAAACGAAATGTGATATATGTATACAGTGGAATATTATTCATCCACAAAAAGGAATGAAGTAACAATACATGACGAATCTTGAAAACGTTATGCTAAGTGAAAGAAGCCAGGCACAAAAGACCACATATTGTATGACTCCATTTCCTTGAAATGTCCTGAACAGACAAATCCATAGAGACAGGAAGTAGACGACCGCTTACCAGGAGCTGGGGGGAGGGGAGAATGGAAAGTGACTGCTAATGGGCGTGGAAGTTTTTGGTGGGGGAGGGTGATGAAAACGTTCTAATGTTTTTAACTTTTTCTGTTCATTGTGGCGATGGTTGCACAACTTTGTGAGCATACCAAAAACTGTATTGTACACTTTAAATGGATGAATTGTATGGTGTATGAACTAGAACTCAATAAAGGTTTTTGTAGGGAGATTGACACTTAGATGGAGAGAGAAGATCTAACAGACCAAAGCGATGTCATAAAAGGAAAAATCAGAGAGGGGGGCAGAGGCCATATTTAACGTCATAATGGTTGAAAGTTTTACAGAAATTAAAGCAAGCTATCAAGTCTTTGGATTCAAAAAGCCCAATGAGGGCTTCCCTGGTGGCGCAGTGGTTGCGAGTCCGCCCGCCGACGCAGGGGACGCGGGTTCGCGCCCCGGTCCGGGAAGATCCCACATGCCGCGGAGCGGCTGGGCCCGTGAGCCGTGGCCGCTGAGCCTGCGCCCGCGCGTCCGGAGCCCGGGCCCCGAAACGGGAGAGGCCACGACAGTGAGAGGCCCGCGTACCGCAAAAAAAAAAAAAAAAAAAAAAAAAAATGCCCAATGAATCCCAAGCAGGATTTTCAAAAGAGGAAGGAAGGAAGGAAGAGAGAGAGAGAGAGAAAGAAAGGGAGAGAGAAAGAGGGAGGGAGGGAGGAAGGAAGAAAGAAAGAAAGAAAGAAAGAAATCCACATCAAGACATGTCATAGGTGTATCATTCAGGGTCCCAAGCAGGAGACAGAAATCACATAGTCACTGACAGGGAAAGTTTATTCTAAAGAGTAACTGACCATAGCAGGGGATTGGAGTCCCGGGGAACTGGGGAGCAGAGATAAAGACAACTTGAACAGTACATATAAGGTGCAGCACAACCCCAGAGCTGAGCTAGAGGCCCATCCAAGAGGGTCCCTGGGCAGAGACCGGACCTCACTGAAGAGGGCGGTAGAGGGAGGAGAAGGCCACTGAGATGGGCCCCCAGCTCCCCCTGGAAACCCAGCCCCAGGGTGACAACCCTCTGCTGCTGCTACCCCTCCAGCCCCCTCCCGCCCCATTACCACAGAGCAGGCAGTGAGGGGTGGGTCTGGGGCTGGGGGGCAGTAAATTAACTGTCATACCAGGAAAGCAGCAGAACAAAAAGAAAACTCTTAAATCCAGCCGAAGAGAATGACAGAATGCCAAAGAAGAAATGGCCGTTAGACTGACGGTGCAGAGCAGAGAACAGCCTGCGAGGGGCAGGAAGTCATCTCAACCCAGCATTCGAAACCCAGGAGAACGGTCCTCAAGAACAGGGCCAGATAAAGATCTTGCCAGACAAAACTACGAGAGCTGACCGATAAGCCCTCAGTGGAGAAGCAGCTTGACAATGTCCTTCGGTGGGAAACAAGGTCTGAATTACAAGAGGGAATGGTGAGCAAAGAACACGGTAGACATTTGGTTAAATGGAAGCAAATTACGGTACAAAATAATGGAAACATCTGATTCGTGGGAAGGAGGAAACGGGGTAGGCCAAAGAAACTAGATAACAGCCTTCTCCCCCACTTGTTCACTTTTTTCAGTTATTTATGCCAATATGGACTCATGGGTGTTGGTTTTATTCTCTGGGTTATAAAAGCATGCTATCATTATTTATTTTGTTACTTCAGTTGTTCCAGCTTTTGTCATTGGGACCGCTTCACTTGGCTCCTATGTCCCTTTGACTTCATTGTGGGTACGCTTTTTTTTTTTTTAATAGCACTTCCTTACTTTCTGGCTCTCCAGGACCATCTTGGATATTTATTCCCTGCCCCAGCACTAAAATCAACCAGTTAACCAGTTTTCCAAGGAACCTGGTTCCTTTTACAAAGAAGGATATTTAGAAACCAAGATCTGGGTGCTAGGTGTGTTTTGTTTTGTTTTGTTTAATTTTAGGTTTATTATCGCGGGCTTTCTAGCTAGTTAATCATACCGGCTTTTTTAAAAAAGGATGATTTAACTACTTCTTTTCCAATGCTTATACATATTATTTCCTTCTTTTTTCTAACTGCACTTTTTATTTTGATCTTTATATTTTAAAGCAGGCACGTAAAATTCACATAAAATTCATGAGATACCAGAGTAATTGCGTTTTATATGTAATTTTTATCTCTTGCTCTTTTTACACTTAACGCGACGTCCTGAGCATTTCCCAATATTATTAATGGTTCTTTAAAAGCATTATTTGAATAGCTGTTTAATAATGCCTCTGATGGACATACTACAATTTACTTAAGCATGCTAGGTAACTTTTAGCCATCTTCCAGTTTTCCAGTGTTAGACCTGATACTGCCACTAACATCCCTGCACATACATCTTTAGTTCTCTCCAGTTATGGCTTCATAGAGCGGTAGGTATGAGAGTCACCCTGGGTCAGACTTTATTTAGACTCCAGGCTACATAGCTGTGGCATGAGGCTGGAAGCTGATGAAGCCTCAGGGTTTAGGGTTCAAACCAGAGCAGAGATGAAGTTAAAGGTACATACCTTTACAGCTCCTGTGTGCTCCGTGGGCGCAAGATTTGGATGCATGTTTCTTCTTTTCTATCAACCTGGCATTTGTTCATCATTCATTTACTCACTCCACAAATATTTATTGAACACCTGCTATGTGCCAGGCCAGTGCTTTGGATACCCAACAAAGACCCCTGCTGTCATGGGGCTTATACTTTAGAGGGAGGGGAGACAGATAATAAGTAAGAAATGTATCAATACTTGTGTAATATGTTAGAAGTACTACAGAAAAATGAAATGTAGAACAGGGTTGGGGGATCAGGAGAATATAGGGTGGTCAGGAAAGATCTCCTTGAGAGGGGAGACAAAGAAGCAAGGGAGGATGAAGTCAAGATGTCATCCGGGGGAAGAACATTCCAGACAGTGGGTACAGCCAAGGCAAAGTTCTTGGGTTGAGAATGTGCCTGCTTTTTTTTTTTTTTTAAAGAGCATTCAATTACAAGGACATTTTTCCATCTCATTAGATGTTACAAAACTGTTTTCTGAACTCTATGAAGTACAAGTAAGCCTGATGCTCTCCCCCCAACTCCCCAGATAATTAGGGAAGAACTCTCTTTCCCACACCGCTGTCCATGTGCCCCTAGGCCGTAGGGCAGGTCCTGGGAATGGTGACTAGAGTACAAGGGCTGTGAAGTGTCCATGCTAATTCCAGCTCAGGTGGCAGGATGACAAATAAAAGAAAAGAGTTAATTCTTGGCTTTTGACTTTCAAAACAGACCCTTGAAACTCACAGAAGAGGGAATAAATGCAGAGAAGTCAGAGGGGGGGGTGAGCTGGACCAGGGAGCAGGGCCAGACCCTGAGGAACAACAGCCTTTCCATCACTTGGTCCCAAATATTGTGGTCTCAGGACCCCTTTCCACTCAAAATTGTTTGAGGGGCCCAAAGAGCTCTATAAGTGTTCGACCTGTTGCTATTTACCACATTAGAAATGAAAACCAAGAAATCTTTAAATGATTTATTCATTTAAAAATAACAATGATCGGGGATGGAAAAAAATATTCCACACAAATGGAAATCAAAAGAAAGCTGGAGTAGCAATATTCATATCAGATAAAATGGACTTTAAAATAAAGAATGTTACAAGAGAAGGAAGGACACTGCATAATGATCAAGGGATCAATCCAAGAAGAAGATATAACAATTATAAATATATATGCACCCAACATAGGAGCACCTCAATGCATAAGGCAACTGCTAACAGCTCTAAAAGAGGAAATCGACAGTAACACAATAACAGTGGGGGGTCTTTAACACCTCACTTACACCAATGGACAGATCATCCAAACAGAAAATTAATAAGGAAACACAAGCTTTAAATGACACAGTGGGGCTTCCCTGGTGGCGCAGTGGTTGAGAATCTGCCTGCCAATGCAGGGGACACGGGTTTGAGCCCTGGTCTGGGAGGATCCCGCGTGCCGCGGAGCAGCTGGGCCCATGAGCCACAACTACTGAGCCTGCGCTTCTGGAGCTTGTGTTCCGCAACGGGAGAGGCCGCGACGGTGAGGGGCCCGCTCACCGCGATGAGGAGTGGCCCCCGCTTGCCGCAACTAGAGAAAGCCCTCGCTCAGAGACGAAGACCCAACACAGCCAAAAATAAATAAATAAATTAATTAATTAATTTTTTTTAAAAAAGTAGAATAAAATAATTTTTTTTTAAAAATGACACAGTAGCATTGAAGAAATCAAAGAGGAAATCAAAAAATACCGAGAGACAAATGACAACGAAAACACGGAGATCCAAAACCTATGGGATGCAGCAAAAACAGTTCTAACAGGGAACTTTATAGCAATACAAGCCTACCTCAAGAAACAAGAAAAATCTCAAATAAACA
>NC_041229.1:104049310-104050443 GCF_002837175.3 Physeter macrocephalus | reverse complement strand
TCATTCTATGAGGCCACCATCACCCTGACACCAAAACCAGACAAAGATACTACCAAAAAAGAAAATTACAGACCAGTATCACTGATGAATATAGATACACAATTCCCCAACAAAATACTAGCAAACGGAATCCAACAACACATTAAAAGGATCATACACCATGATCAAATGGGATTTATCCCGAAAAAGAAATAAAAGGAATACAAATTGGAAAAGAAGAAGTAAAACTGTCCCTGTTTGCATATGACATGATACTATACATAGAGAATCCTAAAGATGCCACCAGAAAACTACTAGAGGTAATCAATGAATTTGGTAACGTTGCAGGATACAAAATTAATGCACAGAAATCTCTTGCATTCCTATATGCTAATGATGAAAGATCAGAAAGAGAAATTAAGGAAACAATCCCATTCACCATTGCAACAAAAAGAATAAAATACCTAGGAATAAACCTGCCTAAGGAGGTAAAAGACCTGTACTCAGAAAACTATAAAACACTGATGAAAGAAATCAAAGATAACACAAAGAGATGGAGTGATATAGCATGTTCTTGGATTGGAAGAATCAATATTGTGAAAATGACTAGGCTACCCAAAGCATTCTACAGATTCAATGCAATCCCTATCAAATTCCCAATGACATTTTTCACAGAACTAGAACAAAAAAATCTTAAAATTTGTATGGAGACACAGAAGACCCCAAATTGCAAAAGCAATCCTGAGGGGAAAAAACAGAGTTGAAGGAATCAGACTCCCTGACTTCAGACTATACTACAAAGCTAGAGTAATCAAGACATTATGGTACTGCCACAGAAAGAGAAATATAGGTCAATGGAACAGGATAGAAAGCCCAGAGATAAACTCACGCACCTATGGTCAACTAATCTATGACAAAGGAGGCAAGGATATACAATGGAGAAAAGACAGTCTCTTCAATAAGTGATGCTGAGAAAACTGGACAGCTACATGTAAAAGAATGAAATTAGAACACTTACTAACACCATACACAAAAATAAACTCAAAATGGATTAAGAACCTAAATGTAAGACCAGACACTATAAAACTCTTAGAGGAAAACATAGGAAGAACACTCTTGGACATAAATCACAGCAAGATCTTTTTGATCCACCT
>NC_041229.1:104026981-104048996 GCF_002837175.3 Physeter macrocephalus | reverse complement strand
AGCTCAATATTAAAAAAACAAACAACCCAATCCAAAAATGGACAGAAGACCTAAATAGACATTTCTCTAAAGAAGACATACAGATAGCCAAGAGGTACATGAAAAGCTGCTCAACATCACTAATTATTATTATTATTATTATTTTTGCGGTACGCGGGCCTCTCACTGCGGGAATGTAAATTGATACAACCACCATGGAGAACAGTATGGAGGTTCCTTAAAATACTAAAAATAGAATTACCATCTGACACAGCAATCCCACTACTGGGCATATACCCAGAGAAAACCATAATTCAAAAAGACACATGCGCCCCAATGTTCATTGCAGCACTATTTACAATAGTCAGGTCATGGAAGCAACCTAAATGCCCATCAACAGATGAATGGATGGAGAAGATGTGGTACATATATACAATGGAATATTACTTAGCCATAAGGAAAGTGGCAGGGTGGGGGGCGGGAGCAGTGGTGTTGTGATGAATTGGAGGATTGGGACTGACATATATACACTAATATGTATAAAATAGATAACTAATAAGAACCTGCTGTATAAAAAATAAAATAAAATTTTAAAAAAGTAATAAAAATAACAATGATAAACCCATTGCATGCTGATACAAATCACAAATTTAATGAAAAATAGCTGCATTTACCAAAAAAATAATTAGTGATGATGGCATTGTTTTAAATTTTTGCCAATCTCTTTAATGTCTGGCTTGTTGTATCTGTTTCCACATTCAACTTATTGCAAAATGTTATTTGCATTGAAGCATAGGAGGGAAATGTGGCCTCACACAGTTATGTGGTTAGAAAGGGGAGAGAGTCCTGATACTCTTCACCTAATTATGGATAGTGTCATTGTCACCTGGCCAGAGCTCAGCGTGGTCAAGGTGGATGCAGTCAACTTTTGGAACTTTGTAACATTAGAGTCCAATTGGATTGAGTTACCGTTGTAGCAGATAGTATTGTCCCAATACCCAAACTGGTATTAGAAGTGGGGTGCTACTGCTGGCGGAAAGAAAGAGGAAGAAGAAAATTACAATGTGTGGCTGGGCTCAGCAGTCAGGCAGCAGGCAGCGTGGAAGATGTTATCAGACACACTCACACGATACACTGGCAAAACATCAAGTTCAACGTCTCCCGTGATGATTCAGAAGGTCACCCATACTCCTCCTGAGCTTGTAGACCAAGGGGAATATGGAAGACAGAACACTAACACTAGTTACGTTTAGCCAAGAAGTAGGAGCAAGAGACAGGCACAGGCAAACTGGACCCATTTTCAAGCAAAAGGGAAAGGGAACCACGTAACTGTCCAGAAATTTGGAACCTTATAGATTAAGAAATCCTTCTGCTTCTAGACACCATGTAATAGGAAACAAGCCTGACCAAGGTTGTGAGCGGCAAAGACCCATCGACACTCAGGTGGGGGGCTTCCCTGGTGGCACAGTGGTTAAGAATCCGCCTGCAAATGCAGGGCACACGGGTTCGAGTCCTGGTCCGGGAAGATCCCACATGACGCAGAGCAGCTAAGCCCGTGCGCCACAACTACCGAGCCTGCGCTCTACAGCCCGCCACAACTACTGAGCCTGTGCGCCTAGAGCCCCTGCTCCGCAACAAGAGAAGCCACCGCAATGAGAAGCCAGCGCACCGCAAAGAAGAGTAGCCCCTGCTCCCCGCCACTAGAGAAAGCCCGCGTGCAGCAACGAAGACCCAACGCAGCCAACAATAAATAAATAAAATAAATAGAAGGAAACACTCAGGTGGGTAACATGGGGATGAGAGGGCTGTGGTGGTAAGGAGGTGGTGAGAATTGCGTTGAGGAAGGGATGGGGGTGTGGTACTTGCACGTGTAAACAGATGGAAACCGGTCAGAAGTCTGGTCATTCTTCGAGGGAATTGTCCTGCCAAAGAAGCCAGGAAACCAGACTTTATAAAAACCCTATTCTCACAGACACAGAAAACAAACCTACGATTACCAAAGGGGAGGGGGGGGAGGGATAAATTAGGACGTTGAGATGAACATTTATGCACTACTATATATAAAATAGATAACCAGCAAACACCTACAGGACAGCACAGGGAACTCTACTCAGTATTTTGTAATACCCTATAAGGAAAAAGAATCTGAAAAAGAATAGATATATATTCTGTATATATATATATAAAGAATCTGAAAATCAATATATATTCTTTATATGTATTTTTTTATATATTATATATAGCTATACAACTGAATCGTTGTGCTGTACACCTGACAGTAACACATTGTAAATCAATTATACTTCAATACAAAATCAAGGAAATGGGACTTCCCTGGTGCCGCAGTGGTTAAGACTCCGTGCTCCCAATGCAGAGAGCCCGGGTTAGATCCCTGGCCAGGGAACTAGATCCCACGTTCATGCCGCAACTAAGAGTTCGCAGGCCGCAACTAAGGAGCCTGTCTGTCGCAACTAAGACCTGACACAACCAAATAAATAAATATTTAAAATAATAAATAATAAAATAATAAAAAATAAATTTAAAAAATTTTTTTAATTTAAAAAAAACACCCTATGCTGTTCGGGCATCAAAACAAAAGCCACGTGCAGACCCCCAAACTTGCACAGGTGGGAAGTGGGCCGCCCAAGCTGGACATCCCCCGAGGAGGGCATGGTCCCCTTGTGCACTTCAGATGTGGCCACAGGAGACAGTGGGCAGGGAAGGACGTCCCAGAGGGTGGAGCCAGTGCTTTGCTGTCTCTTCAACAACTGCACCTGTCCCTCCTGCCTCTCTTCTCTGGAGGTCCTATAGTCAGGGCTCAGTCCTCTGGATCCGTTTCCAGATCTCCTGTCTCTCTTGTCTGGATTTCCATTTTCACAGTCATTTTGCGCTACGTTGTCAGTTTTGCCACCTGATCTTTCAGAAGGTTCTCAGCTGGGACTGTCATTTTTTTTCACTTCCTCTTTTGAACGTTTAATTTTGGAAGTTTCAGGAGGCCGTCTTCGCCTATTTGTCCATCCTCTGGGTTCCCCTTATTCTCTTCCAAAGCCTCTTGTGTGAGTCCCGCCTTGGCAGGAGCCTTCTGGTTCAGCTGGCTGTCATCCCGTAGAGGCTGTCATTGTTTTCTCTGCTGATGTAAACTGCAGTCCTTTGGCTTCCGGATAGGCCGGGTTTGGGGGTTCTGTGGTGGATACCGCCAAGCTGGCCAGATCTCCACACCCCTCCTTGGGGACCTAAGCACTCTGTCCCCCCACCCCCCGGCCCTGCTCAGTGTGGGCGGCCGATTGCTCTCAGTGGAGTCCCTCTCCTGGGAAACGAAAGCTGCCTCTTCAAGATCGTGATCCCTTCCTGGGGCAGCCACGTTCAATAATGGGTCACTGTTGGGGTATAAAGGCCCAGGCCCTTTGTGCCAGCTCCAAAGTCCCCTGTAAGATAAGCTGAGGCCTTCTGCATATTTTTTCAACTTCTTCCTTTGCCCAGTTTTTCCTCTTCCGCTTCCCCACAGGGGTTGATCCCAAGAACCCTCCCCAGTCAACCACCCACACGCGAATCCCAGCATCCCAGAGTCCGACTTCCAGAGAACGTGACCAGCAAATGTGTCTCTTGGTCAGTAGAAAACCCGCATGTAGTGGAAGACGAGAGATTCTTTGTTCTAGGGGCCTGCAGGAAGGCACCCAGCAAGCTGGGCCTTCCACAAAGGTGTGTGGGCAAGGGGCCGTCTTTTCTCAGGTGCAAGCAGAGGCAAGCATGGGGATGGAAAGTCTCTGCAGCCCCCGAGGAGGGTAACTTGTGCTGTAGTCGAAGAGGTGAATGGAAAGTGTGGAAATAAACAAAGACCGCCCAAAGGAGAAAAAGCAAAGGCTACTGATTCAGAGCTGGCTATAGCAAGGGGGTCTGCCACCATCATTTGCATCTGGCAGAGACTCAAAGGCAGGCAGAAGGGTGGGAAAGCTTTATGGGGGGGAAAGGGAGACCTCAGGCGTGCCCTGACTGGAGGCTGCTGGCCTGGGGAGTCGGAAGTGGGCTGACTAGAAGTGGGGCGTCCCATGTGATTGGTTAGGGGACATATTTGTTGTTCTCTTGTTGGTCTTAAATTGGAAACAGGGACAAAAGTTGACAGTTCATAATCAAGTCCTGGCCATATGGGGCTGATTGTTACGGAAGTTATTGTTTCGCTGCCCGCATTGTTGCTAGAGATATGAATGTGGTTTCCTGCAAGTCTGACTGCCAGCAGGCTGGCTTCCTGGGCTATTCAGCGTGGATAAGGGGATTGGTTTCCTGGGCAGCTCATGTAGACTGTGGGTCAGAGTTCTACTCTCATGTATGGTTTGGCCATTGTCTGTTTGTATATTCAGTCTCTCAGAAGAGATCCTGGACAAGGGGCTCCTCCTTTGGAGCAAAATCAGGGTCTTGTCAAGGACGGAGGGACCTCCCATTGCCTGCCCAGCAGGACTCATCACTGTGATGGACCACCAACTCCTGGGTGTCTTTCATTGTTTCCTCTCTGAAGAGAACTCTTCATTGCAATTTGCTAGTCCTGCTTCACGGCTGTGAATTAGGGGAGGCATGCCAAGGAAGAGCAGAGCAAGAAAAAGAAATTCACTCTGAGATACAGCGTACAATCAAAGACAATGAGAACATTCCTAAAAGCTGTAGAATAAAGACTGATGGCCTTTAGAAGAGGAACAGGAAGATTGGCAGCTGACATGGCAGCAGCATCAATGGAAGTAAGACAGTGAAAGGATATCTTCAGTGTACGAAGAGAAAATAACTGTCAATCTTGAGGGTTTTATTTATTTATTTTTGGCTGCGTTGGGTCTTCGTTGCTGCACACGGGCTTTCTCTAGTTGCGGCGAGCGGGGGCTACTCTTCGTTGCAGTGCACGGGCTTCTCGTTGCGGTGGCTTCTCTTTTCGTGGAGCACGGGTTCTAGGCGCGTGAGCTTCAGTAGTTGTGGCACACGGGCTCAGTAGTTGTGGCGCGTGGGCTTAGTTGCTCCGTGGCATGTGGGATCTACCCAGACCAGGGCTCGAGCCCGTGTCCCCTGCAGTGGCAGGCGGATTCTTAATCACTGCACCACCAGGGAAGTTCTTGAGTTTCATACCTAAGGAAAATATGTTTCAAGAGTGAAGGAGAAATATAAACATTTTCAGGCAAATAAAAGCTGAGAGAATTCACAAACAGCAGACGCTCACTAAAGTAAATTCGTTTAGGCAGAAGGAATGTGACCACAGATGGGAGGCTGGGGAAACAAGATGAAATGAAAAGAAAAGAAAGTAGTAAACATATGGGTAAATGGAAATAAACATTGTCTAACAGAATAATTTTAAAACATCAAGTTAAAATACATGACAATGGTAACACACAAATCAGGAGGGGAATAAATGGAGTTATAAGTTCTGAGAGTCTTATATCATCGGTTTAGACACTGGTAAGATAGATTATCAATGCCTTAATTCAGAGGGTAACCACTAAAAGAACAGAAACACAGTGCATAAATTATACATTAGCAGAGGGGAGAAGTAGAATAATTTTTTTTAATTAATCAATCCAAAAGAAATCATAAAAGGAGAGACAAAGAAACACAGAATAAGTGGGACATATAGAAAGTACAAAATAAGGTGGTAGATATAAATCCAAATAAATCCATAGTTGCATTAAACATAATTACATTACACGCAAATCCATAATTATATTAAATGTTTGAATATTCCAGTTAAAAGACAAATATTGTCAGATTGAATTTTTAAAAATCTAATAACACTTACTTAAAAGAGACATATCTAAAACATAAGGATGGTGAAATATTGAAAGTTGATGGGTAGAAAAAGACATATATATATATATACATATACAAATATTAATCAAATGAAAGATGATTTATATATTAATGTCTGACAAGGTAGACTTTGAGCCAATCCTTTAAAATAAAGATTTCCTCATAAAGAAAAACAGTCAATTCCACAGGAAAATATAACAATTCTAAACGGATAGGTGCCTAATAACATGGCCTAAAAATAAGTAAAGCAAAAATTGATAGAACATCAAGGAGACATAGAAAAGCTACAATCAACAGAAAATTTTAACACTTCTCTCTTAGTAACTGATAGAACAGGTTGACAAAAAATCAGTAAGGATATGGAAGATTTAAACAATGTAATTAACAAATGACTTGATTTACACATATAGAACCCTGAAGAACACACATTTTTTTCAAGCACATTCAGAACATTTACACAAAATGACTATACACTGATCCATAAACCAATTTCAACACATTTCAGAGGACTAAAATAATACAGAATATATTTTCCAACCATAATGCAATTAATCTAGAAATTGAAAACAAACAAAAAACTGGAAAATTCCTATTTATTTGGAAAGTAAGAAACACACTTTTAAATAGCAAACAGATCAAGGAATAATTCAGATGGGAATTTAGAAATATTTGACAAATAATGAGAGTACTATATCCCAAAACTTTGGGGTACAGCTAAAGCAGTACATAGAAGAAATTTATAGTCTTATCTGCATATCTTAGGAAAAAAAGTTGAAAGTTAATGTGATAAACTTTCATCTCAAGAAGTTAGAAAAGTAGCTGAGTGTGTTTCACTGTTGAAGGGGTGATGCCAATGGCAGGGGAGGAGTGGGACACCCAGGAGGGAAGTAATCAATCAGTGGGGTAAGGTTCTCAAGGAGACAGGGGAGGATAGGATCCCCACACCTCAAGTGAGGAGCTAATCCTTGACAGGAGAGAACATCACTTCCTACTTGACAGAAAAAGATGGATGCAGATTCAGGCTCATTTGCAGGTAGAGAGAGAGGGAGTTGAGAGAGTTCCCATCATTTTCTCTTTGAAGAAAGAGGCAAGACCTTCTGCTGAAAGTTTGAAGAGGGTAGAAGGAGTGGCAGTGATCCCCTACCAGGAAAGCATGGGATTTCTGGCAGCACAGAGGGCCTAGTTGAGCCAGGAGACCACAGATCTTCCTTAGCACCCAGGGGCAGGCATGAAAAAAGGGGACAGCTGAGTCATCCAGGGGAACGGTGTCACCAAGTGGGTGCATTGGAAGGACAAGGACGATGAAGATCCTCTGCTGGCAACAGTGACTCACCTGCTGGATCACAGAATCCAAGCTGGAGGAGGAAGGAAGGGACGGCAGGGCGAGAAAGCAGAAGGGGGAAGGGCCTGCAGGTGTGCAGGAGCCCAAGTTCAGGTGCAGCGGGAGTAGGGAGGTTTGAGAGCTGCAAGGATGGTTCGAGAGCAGGGATCCTGAAGGAATCATCTCTGAGATGGAGCCTCTCCACCTGAACCGTGCGGGGTCCGAACTGTGGCTTTGGGAGAGGAGGCTGAAGTGGAGAAGCCATGAAGGTCATTGAGACGGGGACAAAGATGGAGCACACAAAGGACGGAGTCCCCTCAAAGTAGGGGTGGGGGAACTTCCCTGGTGGTCCAGTGGGTGGGACTCTGCACTCCCAATGCAGGGCGCCTGGGTTCAATCCCTGGTCAGGGAACTAGAACCCCAATGCATGCCGCAACTAAGAGCCCACATGCTGCAACGAAGATCCCTCACGCCGCAACTAAGACCCAGCGCAGCCTAAATAAATAAATATTTTAAAAAATAATTAAGTAGGGGTGGGGAAGGCAGTGGTCTGATGCCATCGGAGGTGGGATGCGGAGGTTGGTAGAAAGCAGTGCCCAGGAGCAGTGGAGGGTGGTACCTCCGTGTGTATACTTCAAGGCATAAAAAGGTTTTCCCTAGCACTTCTCCCAGGCTGCCTTTCTGGAAACATGCAGTGGAAATTCTAACCAGCTTTTAGGACAGTCAGATATCTCCAAAACACATGAAATCCACAGAAGACAAAATCTTGAGGATAGGAGTGTGTGTGTGTGTGTGTGTGTGTGTGTGTGTGATCAGTGAAACCTTAAGTGCCACAGGGAAACTTAAATCAGAAATTTAAAGGAGAGGCATGGGACTTTCCTGGTGGTGCAGTGGTTGAGAATCCACCTGCCAGTGCAGGGGACACGGGTTCCCTGCTCCAGGAAGATCCCACATGCCGCGGAGCAGCTCAGCCCGTGCGCCACAACTACTGAAGCCCGCGCCCCTAGAGCCTGTGCTCTCCAACAAGAGAAGCCACTGCAATGAGAAGCCCGCGCACCGCAATGAAGAACTGCCCCTGCTCGCTGCAACTAGCGAAAGCCCTCGCGCAGCAACCAAGACCCAACGCAGGCAAAAATATAAATGAAAATAAAATAAAAGAGAGGCAGGGTGCAGTATTTACCACTGGGGTCTTGGTTAGGGTTCACTGTGATGCCTCTTGTGACTTGGGTTATAATCGGAAACAGTGAGTGAGGTTTACTGTTTTGGATGTGTCAGATTACCTGGGCATTCCGATCCGTTTGGCTGGAGATAAAACAACTGACTACATGGAATACAGATGAGACCATAGGGCTTATTGCTGTGAAAACCTCAAGCACAGAAAGCAGCCTTTCTTCATTTCCCAAGTACACTATTGTTCAAACCAGTGACTTTTGTTGTTCACTTGCTCTGTTACACGGCTGACCAACACAATTCTTGGAAAAATCATTCAGGTTCTGCAAGAGTGTGACTGAATTGTTTCTTTGTTTTTTCCTCTAAGCAAAACAGTATCAAATCATACCAAGTTAGATCAAACCTTCTCAAAGAATTATTTTTCCATTCCTTTGTCAGGTGGTTAACTTGAACTTCTAACAATAATCTAATAAGGAATGGATAGATCCAGAGAATAGGGAAAGGTTTGTGTCTCAGTGATTACATGTTATACTATTTTAAAATGTGTATTGAGATTAAGCTGTCTTTTGTTTTTGCTGAAGAACATTTTTCCTAAAAAAAATTTTTATAATGGAAAACTTTTTTTACTATAAAAATACTACAGATTTTATAGAAGTTTTGCAAAATTCAGAAAGGCATGATAGTTTCTTTGCTATTTTTACCGTTTAGAGTTACAGATGAATGTTAGCATTATTTTCTCAAGTTCCAAAAAAATACAAAATGAGTTTTTGATTAGAATTGTATTCAACCCATAAATTAATTTGAGGAAATTACATCTTTACAAGATTTTACTTTCCCAGCCAGGAACATGAATATACCTCTCCATTTATTCAAGTATATTTTGAAGTCTTCCATACAAAGAACATTCCCAAACTTGACAGTCCTTAATGTTTGTCACTAATGTATCCTTAGCTATTTTATATCTTTGTCATCAGAGTAATTGACATTCTTTAAGCTGTTTTTTTTATTGGCATACAAGAAATCTACTGACATATACTTATTTTGCATTGGGACAGATGATTAACTTATACATTTTAGTTGATTTTAAGGTGACTCTCTGAGACATTCTAGGTAATTGACCTTATATTATGTAAATAATGAAAATTTGTCTTTAAAAAATATACTCTAGGGACTTCCATGGTGGTCCAGTGGGTAAGACTCCGCACTCCCATTTCGGGCGGCCCAGGTTCGACCCCTGGTCGGGGAACTAGATCCCACATGCATGCCACAGCTAAGACCTGGCACAGCCTAAATAAATAAATATTTTTAAAATAAAATAAAATAAAAAGTAAAAAATTTACTCTTTATTGTTCTCTCATTCCATTGACTAGAGCCATGTTCATTAGGGTCTCGTTCCTGATCTCTCTAGGAACACCTCTAATTTTCAAAAAATCATTAAGTCTAATGTAGGATAATAATTTGAAATAATTATTCTTTATCATATTGAGCGAATATCCTTCTATTCCTACTTTACTGTGAGTTTTTATCCAGCTACATTAGCCCTTTTTTACTAAATTTGTAATAGAGATTCCCACCACTTCTTCCCCACCCATGTCGTATGTAGTGAATACATGCTTGCAATGACCACACACAGAGTTCCTGATCAAGATTTGCAGGATCTTAGTTCCCTGAACAGGGATTGAACTCCAGCCCTCAGCAGTGAGAGCGTGAAGCCTTAACCACTGGACCATGAGGGTGTTCCCCCTGATCAAGATATTTTTCATCATAACCTCTTCAAAATTTTGGTAGTCAGGATATACAAGATATGTTGTTTGTATAAGTAGGAGATAAACATTAAAAACCAATTTTTTTTAAACAACCATTTCTGACAAGAGTCCCTGCTCATCCTCAAAGTACCTCCACCCTCGCTTTTCTATTTCTTGGACTCCGAGCCATGTTCCCTGGGTTCCTGGAATATGAACACCTCCAGCTGCACTGCTGCCCTTGTCCATGAAGAGCTCTGCAGCTGCTGCTGAAAGACATGCCATGTGACAGCCCCTCACATTTACTCAGAGCTGTATTTGCTGCCTGGGGCCCCCAGGGTTTGCCATCAGATATTTCTCTGTGCTGCCACCCTCCACAGAACCCTGGACACGGTGACCCTGTGTGGCCAAGCCAAGGGCTGAAGGTTGAAACTCCAGTTTTATCTGCAGATTTGATAAGCATATTCTTAATCCTTTTCCCCAGGACATCGAATAAAGCTATCAATTATCCAGTCATTAGATGGAGCGATCTATGTATGTTCATGAGGCCAGGATTTGTTAGTGATGTCATTCAAGTCTTTAATAATCTTACTGTTTTGTTTTGTTTTGTTTTGTTTGAGGGGGGGGCGTCTGCTTGTTCTATACATTACTAAAAGAAGCATATTAAAATCTCTCCCTACGTTGGGGATTTTTCCATTTCTTCTCTGCCAATTTTGCTTTACGAATTTTGAGGTCTTGTTATTGGGTGCATTCCAATTTAGAATATTTAGAATTATACATCTTCCTGGTGTCTTTGATTTTGTATAATTAGTAAGTGAGTCTCTTTACCTCCAATAAAACTTTGTAAAAAATCAATTTTTATTGGGGTATAATTTACATACAACAAAATGCATTCATTTTAAGTGTTTGTTTCCACTTACACACACACACACACACACACACTCATGTAACTACCATCACAATCCTATTTTCACTTTTGCCTTTCTTTACAGCAGAGTGTTTTGTTTTTTAGTTAAACTCATTTAGGCAGAATTTACCTTCAGTAAAATTCACACTTTCATGAGTTATGACAAATGTATACAGTTGTGTAACCATCACCATAAGCAAGATATATAATAGAATATTTCCATCAAAAATTTCCCTAATGCCCTTTGGTTGGGGCGGCCAGATTTAGCAAGTTTAGCTGAGCAAACTGTATTTTATCTGGCAACACTGAGCCAATCCCTCTTTCCTCATCCCATTCCCTGGTGACCACGGATTTCTGTCTCCATACTTTTGTCTTTTCATGAGTATCCTATAAATGAATTCATATGTCTCTCTCTTTTTTTTTTTCAGATGCTCTGTGAAGAAATTCAGTTTAACACTTATAACTTTAAGACTTTGCATACATTACAACAGTGCATTAGTGATACAAGCTGTAAAATACTTTTCCATTCCTTTGGATTTTGCATATGATGGTTCTGCATCAGTCACTGCAGGTAGATAGAGCAAGCTTTGTTTTTGTGTTTGTTTGTTTGTTTGTTTGTTTAACATGCATTCAACTAGATAAGATTCAGAATAGATTAATACTCCCTTCTTATCATTACAGTTAGCTAAAAAATTGCCTGGCAGCCCACCAGACAGGATTTGCTTTAAGACCAACCCACAGAGTCAGCTGGAGACTGAGGACACTGGGACATGCTGGGCCGGCTGTAGTAGCATACGTCTCTTCCGTGTGGCTTCTTTCTCTTAGCATAATGCTTTTGTGATTCATCGGTGTTGGTGAATGTATCAGTAATTGGTGCTTTTTTATAGCTGAGTATAGATATAACACAATTTATATATCCATTCACCCACTGATTCATTTGGGTGTTTCCAGCCTTTGGCAATTATGAATAAAGTTGCCACAGACGTTTTCATACAGGTCTTTGTATGAACACGTTTTCATTTCCCTTGGGTGAATACCTAGGAGTGGGATTGCTGTGTCATATAGCAAGTGTATATTTAACTTTATAAGAGACTGTCAAACTGTTTTCCAAAACGGCTCTACCATTCTGCATTCCCATCGGCAACGTGTAAGAATTCAAACTGCTCTGAATCTTCGTAGACACTTGGTATTTTTGTTTGGGGCCGGGAAGGAGGACAAGGCGGTCCTAGTACTGCCCTTTCTTATGACTGATTACACAGGGGGTTCAGGTGGCGAAAATTCATTAAGCTATAAACCTGTATGTACACTTTTCTGTGATATAATAATCCTCAATAAAAAGATTTTTAAACTACACAAAATACCTTTGAATAATTCTACTAAATTAACTGAACGTGTGTTGAAATTTTAAATGTGCTTTTTAAAAAACTGAAAGAAAAAAAAAACCACCAGTGTAAATCCATAGTAGCCTGGCTTCATAATCTCTAAGATTTTTTTTCCCCCAGCTATCCATAGTAAATATCTGAAAGGCAAATTCATATTTCTGCACATTAGAAGTGACAGGTCAGGAGGATCAATCCAATGTGTATATAA
The DNA here is from genome assembly GCF_002837175.3 of Physeter macrocephalus. Lineage (NCBI taxonomy): Eukaryota > Metazoa > Chordata > Mammalia > Artiodactyla > Physeteridae > Physeter > Physeter macrocephalus. The sequence continues at coordinate 104,036,509 of NC_041229.1, read as the reverse complement.
TTATATTCCTGTCCTCGTCAATTATCCATTTTTATTCTAAAAATTCTCATAATTTCAATGTCCTTAGTTTCGTGTTCAGGATGTAAAAATGAACTGTCGATGAATAAATAATGACCGGGGCTTCCCTGGGGGCGCAGTGGTTAAGAATCCGCCTGCCAACACAGGCAACACGGGTTCGATCCCTGGTCCGGGAAGACCCCACATGCCGCGGAGCAACTAAGCCCGTGCGCCACAACTACTGAGTCTGCGAGCCACGACTACGGAAGCCAGCGCGCCTACAGCCCGTGCTCCGCAACAAGAGAAGCCACCGCAATGAGAGGCCTATGCATCGCAACGAAGAGTAGCCCCCATTCTCCGCAACTAGAGAAAGCCCGCGTGCAGCAACGAAGACCCGACGCAGCCAAAAATAAATAAATAAATAATGACCGTAAAGGGTAGAGCATGAGGGCAAGTCCTGGTCTTTTCTTCCCTAGGAGCAATGGTTCACTATTCACTAAGTCAGCGTTCACGGCGACTTTATTAAACATAACCACCACGAGTCATGAGAATTGACTGTAGGATAAACTGAGGCACAGAGCGGCTAAGCCTCTTGCCCACTGTCACTCAGCTAAAAGTGAAGGGAGCCGGGGTTTGGCGCCTGGCAGTGTTACCCCAGAGTCCTTTTACACGGGGGATCTAGCATGGCCTCACATTCAGATGAGATTATAAATCAACAACTAAAAGGACCAAGCTGATTTGTTATTTAGCTATTTCTGCAAAGAAAGCACCCGAGAGCATCTGTGTCCTGAGACACAGCTTGAGGATTTAAGTGTATCCTTCTCTGTCTTTAATTCATCCGCTGCCATCAGAAGAAGCCCAGCAGGCCTGCTTTCGTCCATATAATACTCTACACACGCAGCTATGCGGTTCCCAGAGCTGTGCTCAGTGGACGCTAGGTGCCAGGTGACCCCAATCCACTGAAAGTTGCCAGATTCTCCTATGAGAGAATGAGTTTCCCTGTTATTCTGGACTATCTCAGCCAGATATTTCCATTGTTCTCTGAAATCCATTTTCTAGCAACCCCCTAGACTGGGGGCTTGCAAGCATTTTCTCTAGAGGACCAGGCAGTAAATATTTCAGGTTTTTGTGGGCTATACAGTCTCTGCTGCAACGACTCAACTCTGCCCTTGCAGTGCAAAAGCAGCCAGATAATACATAACAGAGGCGCAACTGTATTCCAATAAAGCTTGACTACAAAAGCAGACAGAGGGTCAGCACACCCCTGCTCTAGACTATGAGCTCCTTGAGAAGCTGGGCTGCATCTTATCTTTGTAATTTCAGCCCTAGTGGGAAAAATTTTTCCGATTTTTACCAAAGAGGAAATAAAAACACAGGATCACAGAGGCTCACTTTGAGGAAGGCAAGCACAGAACTGCAACTGGCTGTTTAGGTGTATTTTCACTTGTGAATTGAACAGAGATGCTGCATTTTTCATGTTAGACCTGAGCTACTTGGGAAGCTTAAAGCAAAGCATCTTGTCTTGGGACTTCCCTGGTGGTCCAGCGGTTAAGACTCCACACTCCCAATGCGGGGGGCCAGGGTTCAATCCCTGGTCAGGGAACTGGATCCTGCATGCCGCAACTGGGAGTCCGAATGACGCAACTAAAGATCCTGCGTGCCTAAGACCCAGAGCAGCCAAATAAATAAATATTAAAAAAAAAAAAAAAAAACGATCTCGTCTTCACAAACCCTCCTACCTGGCCTGCGTCTCAGCAAACCTATGTCTTTGCAGGGTAAGTTCACCTACACAACCTGAAACCATGAGGTACTGGGTGGTGACAGTTTGAAATGGAGTTTCAGCTGCTCCCAGGGCTCAGAGCTGGCTAGCTGACCCTGTTTTCGCACACCCGCAGTTTTCTGTGTCTGGTTTATTTTCTTAGCCCAGGACCCTGTTGACATAAAAAAACACACAACCTAAAAGTTGAGAATTATGTTTTATTTGGCAGATAAAACTGAGGACTTAAGCCCGGGACACAGCATCTCAGATAACTCTGAGAGGCTGCTCCGAAGAGGTAAGGGAAGAGCCAGGATACATTAGGAGTTTTAGCAACAAAGACCAGGGAGTCAGAACATCAAAAGATTGCTGTTAATTAAAGAAAACCAGATATCTCAAGTTAAGGATCTAGGCTTACTGAAATCATTCCTTTGATATGCACCTTAGCTATCTGGGGCCAGTATCGTGTGCTATCTCAACCCGAGTCCCCTCAGGGCGCACTGTCAGGGGTGGTTGCAGCGGCAGACTGCTATATTGCAGGAGATGGAAGGGTGGGAGGGGGTTCAGGGTTGGGGGGTGGACCCAGTTTCTATCCTGAATTCCCTCAGGGCTCGCCCTCTACGATAGGGCAGGCAACTTTTTTTTTTTTCCATTGATAACCCAAGACACGTTATAAAACTGTCTGAAAATAAAGCCTTTTGGATTATTTCCATTGAGATCGTCTTTCACAGACAGGCTTTGGTTCGGATTTGGGGGAACTTGAGAAGGTCTTACACAGACTGGGATACGGTCACAAAACCAGTAACTTACAAAACCTATTTCTTTTTTTTCTTTTTTTATTGCTATTTTAAATTGAAGTATAGTTGATTTACAATGTGCCAATCTCTGCTGTACAGGGAAGTGACTCAGTTATACATATATATACTTTTTAAAGTGTTCTTTTCCATTATGGTTTATCCCAGGAGATTGGATAAAGTTCCCTATGCTGTACAGTAGGACCTTGTTTATCCATTCTAAATGTAATAGTTTGCATCTACCAACCCCAAACTCCCAGTCCATCCCCCTCCCTCCCCTCAAAGCCTATTTCTTTTTTGTTGTTGTTGCTTTTTAATACACGCTTTCTTTTTTAAAATATTTATTTATTTGGCTGTGTCAGGTTGAGGCATCCGGGATCTTCCTTGCGGCATGTGGAATCCTTCGTTGCAGCGCGCCGGCTTCTCTCTAGTTGTGGCGCTCCGACTCTAGAACCTGCCGGCTTAGTTGCCCTGCGGCATGTGTTATCTTATTTCCCCCACCACGGACGAACCCGAGTCCCCCTGCATTGGAAGGCAAATTCTTAACCACTGAACCACCAGGGAAGTCCCCCAAAGCCTATACCTAATGAAGGTCAAGTCCCATTCGCTTTCCTCTATACTCCGTTTTGCCCCACTGTTATTCACACCTCACAATTAAGAAACATTCTGTGAGCCTCAGTTTCAGTATCTGTAAAACGGGTGCGAAGCGCGTCACAGTGCTATTACAGAGTTAAATCACCCAACCAAGCCCAGGTCTTGGCACGAGTAAGCACTCAAAACACGCTGGCGGCCATCCCGACTATGACTTACTCCCAGCGCAGGCCCCCCCGCCCCCCGGCTGGATAAAGTCGGAGGGATGAGGGAGGGCATGTGGCAGGGCAACGCCGTCGGGGTAGCTCTGAGATCACCCAGCCCCGGTACCTCAGTCGCTACAGGGCAGTGTCCACAGACTGTGAGACGAGCACCAGGAACCGCCGCTTCCGGCAGAGACCTGCCCGAAATAGCCGCTTCCAGCCGCTCTCCAGACGTAGCTGGAGCCGCTCCGCGGTGGGCGGGGCCCTGGGTACAGCCACGCCCCCCGCTTCCGGCTCGCCTCCTGCAGCGCCTGGAGCCGCTGGGCGGCTCCCGGCGCCGGCGGGCGCGGCCCCGCCATCCCGTGACGTCACCTCCGGGGCGGTCCGGGAGGGGCCAGAGCTGGGGCGGCTGCCCTGAGCAGTCGTGGCTTGCGGTCGCGCTGCTCCGGTGCCGGCCACGTCCGCACGCCGGACCGCGGGCGCTTCCCCGCCGCCCGAGGGCCTCCGGGCCGCCGCAGGCCTGCCACGCCCGGGTAAGGGGCCCTCGCTGCTGTCCGCGGAGCTGTTGTCAAGGCTGCCTGAGCCGGCTTGGGGCTGAGAGAGGGAGGTGGGGACAGGACGAGGGGTGCATGGGGGCACGAGAGGCAGAGGAGGGGGCATGGGGCCACGAGAGGCAGAGGAGGGGGACAAGAGAAAAGATGAATGGGGACACAGAATGCAAGCTGGTGACGATTGGAGGTAAGGAATAGGAGGAGAGGAAAGAATGGAAGGAGTCAGTTGGGGGCCCAGACTCGGAAGGAGCATGGATGGGAGTCCAAGAGGCGGGAGACAGGAGGAGGGCTTAAGGGGATCCCAAACCAGAGAAGAGACCCGGGTCGCTCCAGTTTGGGAGCGGAGGAGAGGGAAGTTGGGACACTCCCGGATGGGTGGGGAGCTAAAGGGTCCTGCCCGGCCAAGGCTGGGCCCCAGGAAGCGTTACCCTCAAAGAAAGAGTTGGCCCTTTAGGCGACCCAGGCCTCCCCCAAGCCCGCTCTACCTGGGAGGGGGTTATGCATTTACATTTACCTGCCCGCCTCCTCCAGGTGAGTCTGGGTGTCTAGTTAGTGTGTGCAATTAGCTGTTAGGCTAGTATGAGGAATCCACATCCACATGGTTTGCCATGAGACATAAATATCTACTTAGAAATCTGCTTTTAATAATGTTTGTGGGGTTTTTTTCTCCCTGGAGGAAGCATCTCTAAAATTTCAATACAGATGTTCTGCTTATACGCCAGACTTGCGTAATGGACGAAGGAATGTCAAATCTACCTAGACTGCCAGGAAAAACTAGACTCTTGATCAGCATTTAACCTGATACCAAAAATTCCAAAAACCTGGAAGGAAGCGATGTAATTAAGACGCTCTCCAGTTCTCCGGGTTCCCATCTGCCACAGAGACACTTCCTTTGGACCACAGGACAATGTCTATATACACAAAACCAAAAGCCTGTGTTCCGATACCAAAGTTCAGCCAGGTGACGTGTCAGGGCAGGTATCTGTGGTTTGCCCTGTATTTGTTTCCGCAATCCCTATTCCTTGGTATGTATAGTTTCTCCAGCTTGGAGGAGGGACTGGGACCACATTGCCGCTGATAAATAAGTTACTAGTGTGATGGAATGTGGCGGGTAACACTTGTGTTGAGCCCAGGAAAAAGGAATTAAGCAATTTGGAGAATTGTAATCCAGAAAAAGGAATTAAGCAATTTGGAGTCTGATTTCAGGTAACTTGCACACAGCACCCTGTATATAACAAACGGTTTCATAAAAGGTAAAAGTCAAGCCAAGGTTGGGAACATAAGAAATTGGAAATGGGAGATGTTGAGAGGTAGCACAGAGTCAGGGACCAGAGGAGGATCATGAAGTTGGTACCCAGAGCCACATTCTGAGGGTGCCTTTCTAATATAGGGTTGCCTGGCTAGTGGGGTGCTGCCCCTTCCCTGCAGAACTTGTGAGGGGCTGACCCCTGAAAATGGGAACTCCCAGCACCAGCCTAACCTCCTGTCTCCACCTGCCCTGATCTCCTACTCAACACTTAGTCCTTCTTGCTGATTCCCTTCCTGCACAGGGGTCTCTTCTTTCTGAGACCTTGATCTGCCCAGTCACTCTGCACCAGATAATGAGGGTAACTGGCCAGACCCTCATTTAAGGCTCACTAAAGCCTTTTCAGGGGAGACTATGATTCTAAGTCTTGTTAATGCTTTGTCCATTGTGAGTCAACTTAGATCAGCACAGGTCCCCACGTGGGAATCTTGACATTTAGAATACGCTGTTGGAAAGTGGAGTCAGGACCGTACCAGTGGATGAAGTCACGGCACGAGGGCCTGTTCTTGACTCTGCACGGCAGCCGGTTCCTGTCTCTGTGGGGTGATCGATCAGCAGCCCCACTGGCTGAGGGCAGAGACAGTGATGGCATCCAGCAGAGGTCTCCCGAGGGACCAGTGGAGGTTCCTGAGCTAGCTCTAGAGACATGCTCCATGCTCACCTCATGTATGTAACTGTGTGTGATTGCACACATGCATGTGTATGATTGCACGTGTACACACATGGCAGTGCACACACAGGTGTTGCCATGCGCACCTGGATACGAGTACGTGTGTAGCTGTGCGCGTGTGACCACCTGCGTACGCGTGTGTACCTATGCACAGGTGCGTGTGTGTTGCTGTGTGTGCGCATGGGCGTGCGTGATAGAGAGCTGGCCCGTGCTGGTCCTCAGGCATCACCACCTACGCATATCTGCCACTCTAGGAGGTGCTGAGTTTCTTTCATCTCCTCTTGAGTTTACACTAGAAAAATGCCTCCCTCCTCACTGGATTTTTCCCCCGTGCTTTTCCTAAGGAGCGTTTATTCTTTTTCAAACCGTAGATGCATCTTCTACCAGAGTGGAGCATCTGCCTGGATCCCACGTGTGCCACAAAGCGTGCCATGGCCTGGGAGTGCCCTTCAAAGCCGTCCTCGCCTCCCGCAGAGCCAAACCTCGCCCGACAGGCGCACAGTGTCAAGCCCTCAGCCCCCCGAGGAAGATGGCCCAGCCTGGGCACACGCCCTGAGCGGCTACCTCTCGTGAGTGTCCAAAGCCCTGCGGGCAGGGCCGCCTGCCCAGTGACAGGACAGTGAGCCCGGAAAGGGCCCTGAGGGGGCTTTGCAGGGACAGGATGGGCAAAGGAAAGACCGCAGACCTCAGAGGTCGGAGCCATCCAGTGAGCAGGAGGCCCGGTCTGTGGCATTTCGCCCTCAGAACTTCTGCCTTCTTGGGTGGCCCTGGTGGGGGGTCCCCAGGCAGGTATGGGAACCGTGTGGTCCTCTGGGCCGTCTTCTGTTTCTGTGAGGTTCTCTCTGGGCCTTGTGTCATGAGACCACGATACTATGGGAGCCCCTTGCTGCACGGGCAGGGGTGCTGCATCTCACTGATGCGGGGTGCGGAGGGGGCGCCTCACAGCAGAAGGGGCCCTGGGAGGAGACCGACTAGAGTCTGTCCCTGGACCAAAAATGGGACGGCCCGTGTCTATTCCAGTATGAGGAACTGGACGGGAAGGCGGAAACCCATTCGGGCCCTTGAATCAGTTCCTCCTGCCTTAGCTGGAGCATCAGCTCTGAAGTGCCAGAGGCGGGGGTGGCGAACTGCGGCCTGCGTCCGGCCGCCGCTGCCTGTTCTTGTAAATAAAGTTTTATCGGGACGCAGCCACACCCATCACATACCTATGGTCCATGACTGCTTTTGCAGACTTGAGTAGCTAAGACAGACCGTATGGCCCACAGAAATCTAAAATATCTGCTATCTGGCTCTCTAGAGGAAAAAGTTTCCTGAGTCTGCTCCGGAGAGGAGCAGTGAGGTGGCAGTGGAAGGCCTGGGGTGCGTTCAGGAAGCCCCTGTCAGATCCAGGGCTCAGACTAGGGGAGCATGTTGGGCTCAGTGGTGGCATTTTTAATGCATTCAGTGGACGTGAGTGGCCAAAGAGGGAGTCGTTTAAATACACTTATTTACGGAGAGCCCAGCTGCATTTACATCAGCTAATGTGGAGGGGAGTGGGAGCTCTTTGTGCCTGAAACCTCCCGGGTTCGGTCCTTCCCCCTCGTGACATTGGTCTGTTTCTTCTCTCCCCACCCCACCCCCTCTTGTTTCAGTCAGAACAAAGAATGCCTTTTGCTCTCGAGAAAACAGATGCAAATCTGTGGTTTGTAGGGCTGGGGAACCTTTCTAAACCTGGAAGACACCAGGAGCTCTCGTGGACAGTTTTGGCGGGAGAGCGCGCCATGAACCTAAACTAAAGTTGGCCACTCTCAAGAAGGGATTAGAAGCGTGGGGGAGGGGAGTGCCCAGCCTTCCAGCCGAGTCTGTGCTCCAAGGGGTTTTTCCAGTCATGGGGCCACCTTGCAGGAGTCCCCGCTGCTCACGGGAGAAAGAAAGCCCCCTCTAGGTGCCCCTTTGTGCCGCATGGGGACTGCTTTCGCGGGGCTGCCAGCAGGGCTGGAAGTGCTCCTGGAGGGGGCCGGGCTGGGCCAGGAACTGCGGGTACTTCACGTGTCTGGCGAGCGTGGGCTCACAGGGGAGGGGCCGGGGGTCAGACTTTGAAGGCGGCCTCTGCCATGTTAAGCAGCTTAGGAGTTATCCTGGGAGAGCAGGGGGTTTAAGCATTGGAGGCAGGGTCAGCTTTGTGGGTTACAAAGATCTCTCTGGCAGCTGTGTCATGGCAGATGGAGCAGGCCCAGGATGGGGACGCTTGAAGGTGACCCTTGGGACTGCTGGGAAGCCAGTGAGCCTGCCCTGCTCAGCACGAGGGCAGCCTGGCCACAGGGCCGTGGAGAGCAGCATTTAGCATCCGTGCCAAGGCGAGGAGTCCGTCAGGACGCTTCGTTCAGAGTGACCTGAAGGCTCCCTTCCAAGGCGTTCTGTGGAACACAAGAGCTTCGCCATGAAGGCCGGGGGAAAGGCCGAGGGCCTAGGGCATCTTCAGGCAGGACTGATTGTGGAGGCACCCCCAGGAGTCGCCTGCCCTCAGACTCGCAGCGGACTGTGCTCTGCTTGCCCTGTGCCCACGTCGAGTTTGAGTCTTGCGACTAGCCCTCGTTGCACGTGACTGGGCTGTTGTCCGAGGGGACCTGGGCCACGTGGGACTCCGGCAGTGGGGCGGGGCTGAGAACAGGATCAGGGCGCACCCAGGGCCGGCAGGGCATGAAGCGATGGGGCACTTGAGGCCACCTGCCCCCTCGGTTCCCCTGTGGTGAGGGACCTGAGCCTGCCAGCATGTGGGAGAGACCCGGGGTGAGTGTGGGGAGACCCCCGCTGTGCGCTCGGGAAGCCAGTCCTGGCTGCACGCAGCCCTCATCCTGGTGAAGCTCAGCTGCGGTGGCGTCTCTGTAAGTTTCTGCAGTTGCACCGTAACCCTCGGAGACCAGGGCTTCTGCGACCAGGTCCACTTAGCCCACCCTCTGTCGCCTGCTGTGGAACCCCTTTACTGAGTCAGCCTCCTCGGGCCTTGCCCCCTGCGTCGCCACCCCAGCTGCCCCTTGCCGGGACACCTCGCTCGTCACACCCCTGCCTCGGGCCTGCACGGGCTCGCCTCCCCCGACACCACAACGCAAGCCGCCCCGGGGTGGCCTCTCTCGTTTAAGCCCAGGTCTCACTGCACCGTCCCCAGGCCTCTGGCCCTGCTGCTCCTCCTGCTGCTCCCGACCCCTTTCCCACCGGAGGATCCCAGCCGTCTTTCAGAACGTGGCTCAGGTGTTTCTAGCCAGGTTACCTTCCCGGGCCCCCGCCTCCACCCCCCACCAGCTGAATTCCGTGCCTCGTGGGCCCTGCACCACGCTGTCCTCTCCCACCCACCTCTGGGGCCTCCGTACAGAGGACCAGCCTCCACCTTACCCTTCGCAGCCTCCCAGGTGCCATCTCCTCCCTGTTTCCCGACACTTAGTCCCTCTACGCTGGCACCAGCCTACACTGACCTCTTTTCTGTGTCTCCCATTGGAGGCAGGCTCCCTGGAGGAGGGGGCTGTGTGGCTTTCATCTTTCTGTCCTGAGTGCACTGCCTGGAGCATGAGCAGGCACTCAGGGAGTATTGGACGAAGGGATGGGGGATGGGCAGTGGGTGCGGGATGGGTGGATGGGGGATGGGCGGTGGATGGGGGATGGGTGGTGAGTGGATGGGGGATGGGT
>NC_041229.1:104017769-104026578 GCF_002837175.3 Physeter macrocephalus | reverse complement strand
GTGGGGGATGGGTGGATGGACGAATGGATGGGTGATGGCTGGTGGATGGGTGGATGAATGGGTGATGGGTGAATGGATGATGGGCAGTGGAAGGGTGATGGGTGATGGGTGGTAGATGGGTGGATGGGTGGATGGATGGATGGATGGATGAATGAATGGATAAGTGATGGGTGGATGGGCGATGGGTAATGGATGGGTGATGGATGGGTGCATGGATGGATGGGTGGGTGATGGGTGGATGGGTAATGGGTGATGACTGGCTGGCTAAGTGGAGTCTTTCCATGTGGTCAGCTGTCACGGGTGCAGAGAAGTGCTTTGGGCCTGCTTTGGGTCCTGCAGGCCACAAGAGAAGTTGAGGAGGAAGACTTGGATGATCTTGATGATTGGAAGTCTTGGCCCCTCTCCCTGCTGCTCTTTCATACTCTGAACTCTGAGTTGGGACAGTAAGACACATAGTGAGATTGAGTTAAGAAGTGCTATAAACCCATCAGAGCAGGCGCTGGGCGGATCCCTGAACACATGGCTGAGACATGTTATGCTCTTCCTGAATGCCAGGCCCCAGGGGAGACATTTGGCTGGGTTTGCCAAATGTTTGGCACCCTGGGACCTCTCGGAGCCCTCCACAGCCGGTGCATTGCCAGGCCTGTGCCCCATGCGTTACTGACCAAATGCCTTCCTTCTTGACCTTAGATTCCTCAGCCAAGCAGCAGGGAACTGTTAGCAGCCTGAGGAACGGCAGGCTGGGAGCCTCGGGCACCACCCAGCCTTGCTCCCAGCTCACCTGCAAGATGTGGACAGCCCTCGTGCTCATTTGGGTTTCCTCCTGGTCCTTATCTGAAAGCAGCCTGGCAAGCCAGCATTCACGTAAGTGAGAAAGCCGTGTGACTGCTGGACGGGCCTGCAGGGGCCCCGGAGCTCCCAGGTGCTGGGCTGCGAAGGTCTGTTGGGCCAACATGGGACCTGGCCTCTGAGCCTTGAGAGGGTTACTTACTTGGCCTTGCAAAATTTCATTCCTTCCATAAACCTAGTCTTTATTGGGGAGTTTGTCCATCCATACATCACATATTTAGTTGCCCTTCTCCTCTGTGCCGGGCACTATTCATCTCCAGGAATCCTGCTTTGAATCCTATCATAAAGCCAAGAATTCTTGCATGGTGTGAACATCCGGGCAACGGCTCATCTGCTGTGTAAACCTGGGTGTGTGTTGGATAGGTTTTTTTAATGGCGAATCACACCTGTAACGCGAGAGATTGTGATATTTTGGGAATTGGATCAAAAAATGAAGCTCTGAAGGCTTCCACGGGCTTGGGGTCCAGAGAGCGCAAAGGAGATTTTAAATCCAAGTGCCGAGTGCCTCTGTGATGGGCTGCGGGCCAGATGCGCGCAGGGAGGAGATGAGAGGGAAACGTGTTTGCCGGGCTAAGAAGCAAGGCGCCACACAGCCTCCCCGGCCAGCCCCACGGGCCGGAAATTAAGACAGTCTCTGAATGATCCGCCTGCACGGGGTTGAAGGTGATCGTATCTTTTCCTCCCTTTTCTGACCCTAATGGTACTCAGTCCTCAACAAGACGCTGGAGAATTCAGAACAAAACTCCTCCGTGGAAACCATTACAAGAGTCGTGAATGAAACGTCTGAAAGAATGACCTCGGTGACACCTTCTCCCATCACGTGGACCAGAGGGACTTGGGGAGGCGACCCCACCTCTCCTGCGGTCACAGCAGGGACAACACACAGGACAGAGGCAGGCACGTCGGCGACGGCAGAAGGGACCCCTGACGGAGCCACCTCCGGGGTGCCCACGCCGCCCGTCCCGGCGTCTGCCTGGCGGACCCCGTCCTCACCCCACACGCGGGCGCCTGGCAGCGGCACACCGTCTGGGCCAGCGACGCGCACGACCCCCACGCCAGCCTCGGCTGCTCCCACGGCTGCTGCGGCCCTGGCGAGTGTAAGCGGTCCCTTGGGCTCGCACGGTCGTCCCGGGCACACCCCCGGCCACGCCACAGCCAGCCCCGCGGTGCCCCCGAGTCCCCAAGCACTTAACGCGTCCACGCAGGGCCCCACCGTCCAGGCGCCGACGCCCCGGACTGCGGCTGACGCAGCAAGTACGCCTGCGCCCACCCTCCTCAGCACAGCCCCAGAACCCGGCTCCCCCTCTTCGGCTTCCGCATCCATGACGGTGGGAACCGCGACCGAGGCCCCCCAGCCGGCTGCCAGCACAGCGCCAGCGCCTGCCCCTCCAGCCGGCCCGGCCCCCCCGCCACGGCCCAGCCCCGCCACACCCACGCCGGGGCCCGCCGGGCCAGGCACCGCTCAGACGCCGGAGCAGGGCGCGCCTGAAGCCGCGCCTGGTACTGCTGCCATGGGGCCGAGCCCGGGGAGCCCGGGGGACTCCAAGGTGCCAGCCACAGACTCGTGCCCGCTCAGCACCCAAGGCCGGTACCTGGTGGTCTCCAGCGAGCCCCTGGCCCAGTCCCCGGTGAACAGAAGTTTTCTCCTGGCAGTGCTCTTGCTGGGGGTCACCCTCTTCATCACAGTCCTGGTTCTGTTTGCCCTGCAGGCCTACGAGAGCTACAAGAAGAAGGGCTACACGCAGGTGGATTACCTCATCAACGGCATGTACGCCGACTCGGAGACGTGAGCAAAGGGTGCTCGGCCGTCCCTTCCCCTCCTTCCATGTTGCCTCCGAGGCCAAACCAAGTGTTTCCAGATTCTTCTGGTGCAATTTAGGAGACATGCCAGTTGCTTAAACACATTTAATCGCTGTCTGATTAATTCCACGATCACTAAAGAGTTGCTGCTCTTTTCATATTTATTTTTGTAACGATCACAAGCAGGCAGTGATTCTGCCGTGGGGGGGTGGGGGGCGGCCCCGGGGTGCGTCCCGACCTGAATTAAAGCAATGACCCTTCCGCTCAGACCCCGTCTCCCCGTTTGTGTGGGCTGCGTCCTGCCCCCCCATGGCGGCCAGGGAGCCTTTTCGAGATGCATGTGACAGGGTGCGTTCTTGTAAACGTTGAATGTAACACAAGGCCCTGGCCATCTGCTGTGTCTGTGCCGCTCTCCTGGGCTTCGCTCTTAGGCCCAAACCTGCCCCAACCTGGGTGGGAGGAACCCCAGCCTTTGAGGGTCTCTGGCACCACATGGAGATGGAGCCCCTTCCTCTAATCCTCCTTTCTCAGCACGGTGAAGTGGTGGACTCACGGAGGCTGGTTTGGGCACGAGAGCCGAATGCAACATGTAAACCACACCTGAGCTACACAACATGGCCAGGTCTGCGGGACCTGCCCAGACCAGGCTCTCGGTGACCCTGCACAGCTCATGGTGGCCCCTGGCCGAGTGGAAACCCAGTAAGCTGGTGCCGTGGGACAGTCATCACTAGCGCCTCGCTCCAGGTCACCCCAGAGCCCAGGGGAGCGCTAGGCCCGAGCGAGCCCAGGGCCCCCTCCTCAGCAGCACGATTGCCCCGGGGCCAGGCCTGAAGTCCCCAGCAGCCCTCAGAGCCCACACTGTGCTTGTCCTGTGTCACACGCTGTCCTTGTGCTTCATGCACGAAACTCATTCAGCCCTCGTCCCCACCCCAGGAGATCAGGGCTCTGATCCCCAATTTTTTTTTTTTTTTTTTTTTTTTTTTTTTTTTTGCGGTACGCGGGCCTCTCACTGCTGTGGCCTCTCCCGTTGCGGAGCACAGGCTCCGGACGCGCAGGCTCAGCGGCCATGGCTCACGGGCCCAGCCGCTCCGCGGCACGTGGGATCTGCCCGGACCGGGGCACGGACCCGCGTCCCCTGCATCGGCAGGCGGACTCCCAACCGCTGCGCCACCAGGGAAGCCCTCTGATCCCCATTTTAAAGGCGGGGCCGCTGAGGCACAGAGGAGACCTAACTCACCCACTGAGGGCTAGAGTCAGGGTTAAACCAGTTCCAGAGTCCAGCTCTTTCCTTAACTATTTTGTTTTACAGCCGCCGGGGCTGCACTTGGCTTTCTAGCTTCTCTGCTTACCGGCCAGAGGGAACAAGAGAGCTGGCGGGCAGCACGTGAGGCTGTGTTCCCAGGCCAGGTACGCAGCTGCCGGCTGTGTGACCTGGAGCAAGTGTGGAGTGCTGTGGACGCAGCTGCTTCACCTGGGCAATGGGGAGACAGTCTGTCTGTCGTGGCCCCCAGGGGCATGCTGCCTGGAGCGATTCCAGGTGGGGAGTTGACTCTTGCTTTCTCAACTACTCTGAACCCTGAGGAGGAGACCGTTCTACCCGGAGACTCCAGTTTCCCCATCACAGAAGTCTCCTGAGCCAGGCCTGCGTGTCCGCTTCCTCTTATTTAAATTCTGCCTCCTCCAAAAAGGATTTCAAATGGTGCGTAATAAGACGATGATAGTGAACTCCCAAACCATTTGAAATAACTTAAGAGCCCAGGGTGGAGAAATATAGAGTAGAGAGGAAGGATGGGAGCAGTCCTCACCCATTTTCCAGCTCCATCCCGGGTTTCCCTAGCCCATCTTTTCTCACTGGTTGGTTCAGGGGGCCCAGCAGACCCCTTTCCCTCCCCAACAGCTATGCTGTGTGTCCTGACAGCTAGGCTCCAACCAGCCTATGCACCTGTGTTTCTCCCTGCCCCAGCGGACCCATCGTACACCTGGGCCCACCTGCTGTGTGATCACAGGTGCTGGCGCTGACTGTGGCTGAGAAAGTGTCAACCTCACTGATCTGAGCTCCAGGCCAGCCTGCAGCTCTGTCCTTGAGTCTGAGAGGCCACCTGCTGCCCGGATCAGGCAGCTCTGCACAGGGTGGAGAACCGGGGATTTAGGGGGTGCCCTTTGCTCTGCCGGCATCACCCCAGCCGCCTGTCAAGGGCAGGCTCCACACCCTGGCTGGTGGGGTCTCACTCGATAGAGACTGAGCCTTAGACCCGCGTGAGCCATGGAACACTGGGTGCCTTGTTCCTCTCCAGGGGTGTAGGACAAGGGGCAACCCACAGGGCTGGCTTTCATCCTTAGCTTGTGACCAGGGGCCTCTGCCTGGCACTCCTACTCCAAGGAATGGGGGCGTGGAGTGTCACAGGGCCTGCCTGTCCCTCTGCTCTGCCCCAGCCAGGACTCCAAGTCCTTTCCTCTCAAGAATCGGTTGTGCTGTCCACCCCTCCCTCCTTAGGGGTCCTGTTCCCAACCATCCACAGTCATTTTGGCTCCCATGGTGGGCCACACATTCGTAACACGCAAGGCCAAGCTCAGCATCAGCCCTCAGGGTTCTTCCTAAAACCAATGGCATCACTGCTTACGGGAGCTGGAGACCTGGGCTTCATCCTCAAGTCCGACTGACCACCCTGAGTATTCCTGTGCATGGGCCTCTCCCCGGCCAGAGTCCTTCCTGCTGTCCTGCCTGGGGCCCCTCCACCACCTGCCAGCTCCGACCCAGCTGTCTTCCACCCTGCAGCCAGGGCCCCCTCAAAATACAAACTTGACCACACCTTTCCCTGCCAACAGCCCTTCCCGGGATAAAGACCAAGCTGCCACGCCAGGCGTTCCAGGCAAACCTTCCAGTGCGTTCTGGCTGAGCGGAGCCTGAGGGAAGGAGCCAGCCTCAAGAAAGCTCATAGGAGATGGAGAGCACGGAGGGCCCCTCCATGCAGGCCTGTCCAGATCTAGAGGGGCTCGACTTCCCTGGCGGTCCAGTGGTTAAGACTCTGTGCTTCCAGTGCAGGGGGCCTGGGTTTGATCCTGGTTGGGGAACTAAGATCCCACGTGCCACGCAGCGCGGCCAAAAAATAAAAAATAAAATAAACCAATCTAGGGGAGCTGCACGTCTGAGGCCCAGGCCATCCCCTGCCTTGGAAGCCACCAGCCTGCAGGGGCCAGGGGGGAAAGTCCCATTCAGACTCAGCTCATCAGGCCCATTCCACACTAGCTGTTTGCCAGCCAACTGGGGATTCAGACGTGAAGCTGTCCCCCCCGCCCCTCCGCCGCTCGCCATGTGGTGTGCAAGAGTGGGAAGCAATGAGGAAGGAAAGAGGAGGCACACGGGGGCACCTGACCCACCTGGGATGCTGGGGGGGGTGGGGTGGCCCCTGGCAGGGGGGCCTCAGAGCCTCTTTCCCCTGGCTCTTTGCTCCAGCGACGGAGGCTGTGACTGGTTCAGTGCGCAGAGCAACACCGGCACGTGGGAAGAGCAGCGTCCCTGTTCAACGGATGAGAGTCCAAGGGGGAGGGGCCAGAAGGTCAAGGTCAAGTGAGCCAGATTCGGGGTTTGGTTCCAGTAGGGGCTTTCTTCCCTTCACAGTGAGGAAACCGAGGCACGGGAAAGCCAAGGCACTTGCCCAAGGTCACCCTCCCAGCAAGTGGCAGGACAGGATTCACTCTTGGTCGGTCCACCTGTCTGTAGCCAGATACTGGCTACCTCGCAGAGGCTGTTTCCTCTTGGGGCGGCCCCGCGTCCTCAGGCCGGCGAAGTCCACGGGCTCCCCCTGGCGGCCGAGGCTCCCTCCTTCGCCCTGGGCGCTGGCCCTGGCTGGAGACACTGGGTCCCCCTCCAGCCCGCTGCACCCACCCCACCCACGCCCCAACTTTGCCCGGGGTGGGGGGACTCCCTCCAGCCCGGCTCTCCTGGTATCGGGGCGCCTTCCTGGTCCCCCCCACCCTGGAAGAACTCGCCCACTCACTGCTCCTAGACCGGGTCTCTTCTACGTTGGCACGGAATGTTCTCGCTGGAATTGTGTCATTTGTGCCTGTAACTATCTCCCCACCGGAGGAAGCCAGGAGTGCAGGGAGCGCGCAGCCCCAGAACCCCATCAGCTGGGTTGCTTGGGGCAAGCACATTCACACTCGTACATGATTTTTATTCCTACAGCTCTGCTTTAAAAGAAGGGGACCAAGGTTTATCCAGCACGGGCCCTGAGGAGAGCTAATATTTTCTGAGCACTTGCTATGTCTTGGCTTGATTACCTTATGGCTCTCATCTCATTTAATGATCTCAGACCCCGGACTTCCTGCTCCCCCACCCCACCCATAGCTCGTCCCCCCCACAGAAGCCAGATCACCACGCTCTGCTGCCTAGATCCCTCCACTGGCTTCTCACTGCGATTAGGAAAAAAATCCAAACAGGGGAACTGAGAACACATGTGGCCAATGGGAGACATTCATGCAAAGTCAGGGAAATGGGGGTTGCAGGTAGAGAGACCGTGAACACAGAGCCCCAGGAACAGAGGGGCGAGGGGGAGAGGGGAGGGGACAGGTTGGAGTCAAGGCCGGGGTGAGGAGGTTGGGGCCCAGGGGGTTTTTGGGCAAAGGAATAACATCATCTGATTTGGGGGTTAAATATTACTGTGCTGGGAATTCCCTGGCGGTCCAGAGGTTAGGACAGGGGGCTTTCACTGCCGGCCTGGGTTCATTCCCCGGTAGGGGAACTACGTGGCCAAAAAAAAAATTTCCTTTGTCTAGTGGAGTATTTACAGATGAGGTGATGTGCTGTCTGGGGTGCAGGAGGGGAGCGTGGTGGGTGTGTAGAGGGAAGGTACATCATCGTATTGCTGAATATGGAAGATGCGTGTAAGTTCATCACCGGTCATCCTACCCCCTCTGTGTTTATGTATGTCTGGCAGTTTCCATAATAAAATGTTAGAAGAAGGGAAAGGAGGACAGTAGAGTTTGATTTAACTCTCTTAAGTGAAAGATCGCTCTGGTTGCAACCTGTGGAGGGAGTGGTAGATTGGGGGCGGCGTGTATGGGAGGCCGGAAGCTGCTCCGCTGCCCGGGGGAGTGATGACATGGCCTGGACCAGGGTGTGCTCACAGATGGAGAGAAGCCCATGAACTTGGGGACAGGTTTTGGAAGCTGAGTCAGCAGGATTGCCACGGTTTCTTTACCCACATCCCACACGCACAAAGCGGAAGCCGGGACGACCCCTGTGTTCTTGGCTTGATGACCTGAGATGCTGGTGATGTCATTTCCTGGGAGGTGGGGAGCAGTGAACCGTGTGAGATAGCCCTCTCCTGATCATTCCCCACCCCCCATCACAGAGGGTACGCTGAAGCCTGGCGGAACAGCGATCCTGCCCCACTTCACACAGCTGGCAGGGGGCAGGTCCCGATTCACACCCAGGGATGCCACCCCGGTTTCCACACTCTTACACAAGGCTCCCCTGCCTTCTGATGGGGGGATGTGGGAGGACTTGGGCGTAGGAATAGGCAGGAAATCCAGAGTTCTTCTATGGATGTCCTGAGGCTGAGATGTCTGTTAGGTGTCAGGAGGGCATAGGATATGAATCTGAAGTTCAGGAAGGTCCCCAAGGAGAGAAAAATCAGGACCCATCAGCGCAGAAACGGCCAGGGGCAGGAGGGGAGGAGGAGATGGAGGAAACCAACCTGGCCTCTCGGAGGAGGAGAGAGAAAGGGCGGCTTCTTCCGCCAAGAGAGTCCGAGAAAAAGACTGTTTCGAGAAGGAGTGGACAACCCTGTCAGCCAGGCAAGAAAGGGACAAAGGAGTGGTGGCCACTTGTCCCAGGACGTCCCAGGTAGCCTCATGAGGGCGGCTTCAGCCGAGTCCAGTGGAGGAGGGTGGAGGAAGGCAGGCAGGTGAGCAAGTGAGCAGTGACCATGGCAACCATCACGAGAGGATGGGGACCGGCGTAGGGCCAGGCAATTGGTGGAGGTGGAGGGGGGACCAGGAAGGATTCTTCTTTTTTTTTAATTCCATGATTTTTTTAAAATGTTATTTATTTATTTATTTTCTTATTAGTCATCCATTTTATAAACATCAGTGTATACACGTCAATCCCAATCTCCCAATTCATCACACCACCACCCCTGCCGCCACGCGACTCTCC
>NC_041229.1:103995856-104017580 GCF_002837175.3 Physeter macrocephalus | reverse complement strand
GGTTCTCTCTTTCTGACTTACTTCACTCTGTATGACAGTCTCTAGATGCATCCATGTCTCTACAAATGACCCAATTTCGTTCCTTTTTATGGCTGAGTAATATTCCATTGTATACATGTACCACATCTTCTTTATCCATTCTTCTGTCGATGGGCATTTAGGTTGCTTCCATGACCTGGCTATTGTAAATAGTGCTGCAATGAACATTGGGGCGCACGTGTCTTTTTGAATTATGGTTTTCTCTGGATACATGCTCAGTAGTGGGATTGCTGGGTCATATGGTAATACTATTTTTAGTTCCTTAAGGACCCTCCATACTGTTTTCTCCCATTCTGAGGGTTGTCTTTTCGTCTTGTTTATGGTTTCCTTTGCTGTGCAAAAGCTTTTACGTTTCATTAGGTCCCATTTGTTTATTTTTGTTTTTATTTCCATTACTCTTGGAGGTGGATCAAAAAATATCTTGCTGTGATTTATGTCAAAGACTGCTCTTCCAGGCTTCCCTGGTGGCGCAGTGGTTGAGAGTCTGCCTGCCGATGCAGGGGACACAGGTTCAAGCCCTGGTCCAGGAAGATCCCACGTGCCGCAGAGCAACTAAGCCCGTGCATCACAACTACTGAGCCTGTGCTCTAGAGCCCGCGAGCCACAACTACTGAAGCCCGCGTGCCACAACTACTGAAGCCCATGCGCCTAGAGCCCGTGCTCCACAACAAGAGAAGCCACCGCAATGAGAAGCCCGCGCACCGCAACAAAGAGTAGCCCCCACTCGCCACAACTAGAGAAAGCCCGTGCCCAGCAATGAAAACCCAATGCAGCCAGAAAAAAAGACTACCCTTTCCTCACTGATTTGCTTTTGGACTTTTGTCAAAAATCAGTTGTACATGTATTTGTGGAATTCTGAAATCTCTATTTGTTCCATGGCTCTATTTGTCTGTCTTTATGCTGATACCACACTGTTTTGATTGCTCTATATAGGCTCTATATTAAGTCTTGAAATCAGCTGTTAGTCCTTCAGCTTTGTTGTACTTTATGAAAGGTGTTTTGGCTATTTTAGGTCTTTTGAATTGCCATGTGAATTTTAGAATTAGCTTGTCAATTTCTTACAAACTAGTCCACTAAGATTTTCATTGAGGTTGTGTTGACTCTATAGATCAATTTGGGGAAAATTGACATTTGAACAATTTTCAAATGTTCGCGTGCCACAACTACTGAAACCCGTGCTCGTAGAGGCCGTGCTCCGCAACAAGAGAAGCCACCGCAAAGAGAAGCCTGCGCACAGCAACGAAGAGTAGCCCTCGCTTGCCGCAACCAGAGAAAGCCTGCGCGCAGCAACGAAGACCAAACACAGCCAAAGAAAAAGAATCCACCTGCCAATGCAGGGGACACGGGTTCGAGCCTTGGTACGGGAAGATCCCACATGCCATGGAGCAACTAAGCTTGTGCGCCACAACTACTGAAGCCCGCGCGCCTAGAGCCCGTGCTCTGCAACAAGAGAAGCCACCACAATGAGAAGCCCGCGCACCGCCATGAAGAGTAGCCCCTGCTCACCACAAGTAGAGAAAGCTCGCGTGCAGCAACGAAGACCCAACGCAGCCAAAAATTAATTAATTAGTTAATTAATTTTTATAAAAAACTTCCAACCCACGAATAAGGTGTGTCACTCCATTTATTTAGGTATTGTTTCATTTCTGTCGGTAATATTTTGTAGTTTTTGATGTACAGGTTTTTCACTTTTACCTCATTTTCCCTACATATGTCAATCTTTGATGCTGTTATACATAGTATTATTTGTTGCTAGTAGGTAGAAATACAATTGATTTTTGTATATTCATCTGGTATCTTGCAAGCTTGTTACACTCACTTATTAATAACTTTTTGGTAGATACCTGTTGGATTTTCAATACAGACAATCATGTCATCTGTGAATAAAGGCAGTTTTACCACTTCCTTTCCGATCTGGATGCCATTAATTTCTTTTTCTTGCCTGATAACACTTGCCTGAAACTCCAGTACAGTGTTGAATAGATATGATGAGAGTGGCCTTTAAGTATGATGTTAGTTGTAGGATTTTCATAGACGCACTTATCAGGTTGAGGAAGTCTCCTTTTATTCCTAGTTTGCTATGTGTTTTTACCGGGCATGTATACTGGATTTTGCCAAATGCTTTATGCATCTATTGAGATGAAATATAGTTTTTCTTATTTGGTTTGTTAATATGGTGAAGTATATTAATTTTTTAATGTTAAACCAATCCTGCATGACTGGAGTAACACACTTGGTCATAATATGTTATCCTTTTAATATATCATTTGGTTTGATTTGCTGAAAAAGTATTAAGAATGTTTGCATCTATGTTCATGAATATATTGGCTTGCAGGTTTTTTCCCCTGTAATGTCTTTGTTTGGTTTCAATATCAGAGTAATTCTGACCTCAAAAAAAATGATTTGGAAAATATTCTCACCTCTTCAAATTTCTGGAAGATTTTGTGTAGAACTGGTGTTTTTATTTCTTTCTTAAAAGTTTGGACTTCCCTGGCGGTACAGAGGATAAGACTCCCCGCTTCCACTGCAGTGGGTGTGGGTTCGATCCCTGGTCGGGGAACTAACATTCCCACAAGCCACACGGCACGGCCAAAAAAAAAAAAAAAAAAGGTTTGGTAGAGTTCACTAGTGAAGTTCTGGACCTAGAGTTTAATTTGTGGGAAAAATTTAAACTACAAATTCAATTTATTTAACAGACATATGTCTACTTAGGTTGTCTAGTTCTTCTTGAGTGAGCTTTACTAATTTGTGTATTTCAAGGAATTTGTTCACTTCATCTAAGTTGTTGTTGAATTTATTGACAAGTTGTTCATACTTCTCCCTTATCACTCTTTTAATATCTGTAGATCCTATAATGAGTCACTTCTTTCATGCCTGAAACTGGTAATTTGTATCTTCTTTCCTTTAATCTTGATCAGTATGGCTAGAGATTTATAAATTTTATTGATCTCAAAGAACCACTTTTGGATTAGTTGATTTTTCTCTATTGTTTCTGTTTTTTATTTCATTGATTTCCAACTTGATCTTCATTATTTCCTTTCTTCTGCTTTCTTTGGGTGTGATTTAATGTTCGTTTATTGATTTCTTAAAGTGGAAGCTGAGGTCTTTGATTTGAGACCTTTCTTCTTTTCCAACATTCATATTTGGTGCTTTAAATTTCCCCCTAGATACTACTTTAGCTGCATTTTGCTATCTTATGTTTCGTTTTCATTAAGTTTAAAATACTTTCTAAAGTCTCTTCCGATTTTTTGACCCATCCATGAGTTTCCAAATATTTGGAGAATTTCCAAAGCTATTTCTGCTATTCATTTCTAATTTAATTCTGCTGGAGTCAGAGAACATATTTTGTATGACCAAAATCCTTTTAAATTTTTTGAGGCTTGTTTTATGGCTCAGAATATAGTCTAGCTTGGTAAATGTACCACGTGAACTTGAAAAGAATGTATCTGCTGTTACTAGATGATGTGTTCTATAAATGTCAATCAAGTCAAGCTGTTTGATGGTGTTGTTCCAGTCTTCTATATCCTTACTGATTTTCCAGCTACTTGTTCTGTCAGTTGTTGGGAATGAGGTGTTAAATCTCCAGCTGAAATTATGGATTTGTCCATTCCTTCTTCTAGTTCTTTCACTGTTTTCTTCATGTGTTTGGAAGCTCTGTTATTAGAAGCATAAACATTTAGGATTGCTATGTCCCCTCAATAAATTTACCTATTTTTCGTTCTGAAATAACCTTCTTGATATCTGGTATTATTCTTTACCCTAAGACTTACTTTGATATTACTATAACCTCCCAAGATTTCTTTTTACTAGTGTTAGCATGGTATATCTTTTTGCTTACCAACTAGTTGTGTCTTTATATTTAAAGTTGTTTTCTTGTAGGTAGAATTTAGTTGGGTCATTTTTAAAAATACAATTGAACTATCTCTGCCTTTTAATTGGGAGGTTTAGACAATTTAAATTTAATGTGATGATTGATATGTTAGGTTTAAATCTATCATCTTGCTGTTATGTTCTATTTGTCCCATCTGTTCTTTGTTCCCTTTTTACTTTTTTTCTGCCTTCTTTTGTATAACTGAGATTTTTAGGATTCTATTTATCTCCTCTGTTGGCTTACTAGCTAAAACTCTTTGGTTTTATATTTAGTGGTTGCTTCGTAGTACGTATCTTTAATTTATCATGGTCTGCCTTCAAGTGCTGTTTTACCAGTTCACATGTAAGAAACTTACAGTAGTGTGTTTCCAAATGTTTAATATTTTTGTTTAAACAGTTAATTACCTTTTAAAGAAATTTAAGTAGTAAGAAAAAAACGCTTACAGTTACCATTTCCAGTGATCTTCATTCCTTTGTACAGTTTCTCTCTGATACCAATTTCCTTCTACCTGGAGGACGTCCTTTGACATGTTAGTTCCCTAATCTTTCCTCTACCATGTCTAATATGCTGTTAATCCTCAGACACCGCATGTTTCATCTCAGACATTGTAGTTTTAATATCTTGAAGTTCAGTTTGGGTATTTTCACAAATAGTTTCCATGACTTGACTTAATCTTTCCTTTAGTTCCCTTGGCACATGGGATCCGATTTTGATAACTGCTTTAATGTCTTTGTCTACTAATTCTATTATCTATGTTATTTCTGGTTCAGTTTCAACGGATTGCATTTTCTCCTCATTATGGCTCATAATTTGTTGCTTCTTTGCATACGTGGCAACCTCCTTGGGATGCCACACACCATTTTTGCTAGTTTTAAGAACAATTTTATTTTGTCGTGCGCTATTTTTGTATTCACACACATACTCTTGAACTTGTTCTGGGTCATGGTTCAGTTCCTTGGAAATAGTTTGATTCCTTCTAGTCTTGCTTTATTAGACAGGACCAGAGCATGTTTAGCCCAGGGCTAATTTTCCACAACACTGAGGTGGGACCCTTCCGAGTGCTTTACCTAAAGATCTATAACATTTCCACTCTGGCTAGTGAGAGCAGGGAGTATATTCCTGGCCCTATCTGAGCTACTGTGATTGTTCCCTCTGATCCTTTTCCTGGCTTCAGCAGTTTGCTCACATGCATGCACTGATTGGTACTCAGCTTAATTACATCTCAAGGGCTTACAGATCTCCAGAGTGCAGTCAGGACTCTTTCTGCCTCTCTCTCCTTTCCAGTGCTCTTCCTTGTGAACACTAGCCAGCTCCAGCTCCTCAACTCAGGAGGGCTGCCAGGCTACACCCCAGTTCTCCCTCTTTGCACCACACACTGGAAACTCTCTTCAGACAGTAAGACAGTACAATCTTTAGGGCTTACCACATTTGTTTTTTCTCCCTCAGGGATCACTAGTAACGAACAAGGGCAGTGAAACTCACACCATTTAAAACAACTCCCAAAAGTTTTAAATATTTGAGTTTAAATCTAACAAAGTATGTATAGAATCTATAAGCTGCAAACTACAAAATACTGATGAAAGAAATCAAATAAGACCTAAATAACAGATACTGTGTTCATGGTTTGGAAGGCTTGATATATATATGTCGTTAAGATGGCAATTCTCTACAAATTAATCTACAGATTACATTTGATCACAATCAAAATCTGATTTTAAAATTTATATGGAAAGACAAAGGAATTAGAATAGTCAAAACAAAGTAGAAGCAGAACAAAGTTGAAAACCTTACACATACTCCCCAGACTTTTAACAAAGATGAAAAGGCAAGTCAATGAAGAAAGAAGAGTCTTTCAACAAATGGCACTGGAACAACTGGACATCCATATTAAAAGAGACAGAGAGAGGAGGGAAAGAAAACAATCCTCAACCTATATCTCACTCCTTATATAAAAATTAACAAAATGTGGAGCACAGAGTTCAATGTAAAACATACAACTATAAAACTCTTAGAAGAAAACATAGGAGAAAATCTTTATGATCTTGAGTCAGGCAAAGAATTCTTAGTTATAACATCAAAATCATGATGCTTAAAAGAAAAAATCGATAAATTGGACTTCATCAAAATAAAAACCTTGTTCTGCAAAAGACATTGTTAAGAGAATGAGTTATGACATAGATTGGAAAAAATGTACAAATAACCGACCTGAAAAAGGATTTGTATTCAGAATATGTAAAGAACTCTCAACACTAAACAATAAGAAAACAAACAATCCCATTTAAAAATGAGTAAAAGATTTGGGCGGACAATTCAACCAAGGAGATATAAAAGTGACAAATAAGCCCATGAAAAAAGGTTCAACATCATTAGTCACTAGGGAAATGCAAACTAAAACTACATGAGGGGCTTCCCTGATGGGACAGTGGTTAAGAATCCACCTGCCAATGCAGGGGACACAGGTTCAAGCCCTGGTCCAGGAAGATCCCACATGCCGCGGAGCAACTAAGCCCGTGTGCCACAACTACTGAGCCTGCGCTCTAGAGCCCGTGAGCCACAACTACTGAGCCCACGTGCCACAACTACTGAAGCCCGCACGCCTAGAGCCCATACTCTGCAACAAGAGAAGCCACCGCAGAGAGAAGCCTGCGCGCCACAACGAAGAGTAGCCCCCGCTCGCCGCAACTAGAGAAAGCCCGCGTGCAGCAACGAAGACCCAAAGCAGCCAAAACTAAAATAAAAAAACAAACAAAAAGAGTTAAAAAATAAAATAAAATAAAAAATAAAACTACATGATACAACATTCCAGACCTATTAAATGGCTAAAATAAAAAAAGACTGACCAAACGAGGTGTGGACAAAGATGTGAAGGAGCTGGCTCTCTCACATGTGGCCAGTGGGAATGCAAAATGGTACAACATCTGGAAATGGTTTGGCGGTTTCTTTTTTTTTTTTAATTTTTTTTTACTTTTGGCTGTATTGGGTCTTTGTTGCTGCGCGAGAGCTTTCTCTAGTTGCGGCGAGCGGGGGCTGCTCTTCATTGTACGTGGGTGAGAAGCCCAGTACGTGGGCTTCTCACTGCGGTGGCTTCTCTTGTTGCAGAGCGCAGGCTCTAGGTGCGTGGGCTTCAGTAGTTGTGGCACGCGGGCTCAGTAGTTGTGGTTCGCAGGCTCTAGAGCGCAGGCTCAGTAGTTGTGGTGCACGGGCTTAGTTGCTCCGCGGCATGTGGGATCTTCCCGGACCAGGGCTCGAACCCGTGTCCCCTGCATCGGCAGGCGGATTCTTAACCACTGCACCACGAGGGAAGTCCTTGGCAGTTTCTTATAAAAGTAAACATCTACCATTTGGCTCAGCGACCCCACTTCTAACGATTTATCCAAGGGAAATGAAAACTTACATTCACACCAAAACCTGTGCATGGATGTTTATAGCAGCATTATTCATAGTCGTGCAAAACTGGAAACAACCCAAATATCCTTCAATGGGAGAATCGACAGACAAATAGAAGTACATTCTTGCAACAGAATACTACTTAGCAGCATAAAGAAACCAACTGTTGATACACCAACAACATGAAAGGCTCCCCAAATCATTATGCCAGGTGAAAGAAGCCAGTCTCAGAAGGTTACTTACTGAAGAATGCCATTTACATAACACTCTGGAAAAGGATGGAGAACAGATCAGTGACGGCCAGAGGTTAGGGGATGATTTGACTACAAAGAGGCAGCATGATTTGACTACAAAGGGGGAATTTGGGGGATGATGGGACCATAGTACATTCTCACTGTGGTTGTGGTTACCCAAACCTATGAATATGTTATGTATCACTGAACTGCATACCAAAACAAAACAAGACTGTATCTAATTTTTTTAAACTCAGCTATACATTAGAAATGATTTTTGATACATTTTATCCAGCATTTCCAGGTGTTTGTAAGCAGAGGGGCTTTCAGGTTACCGTATGCCGCCTTCTTACCAGAGAACTTCGAACTCTTTATTTCCTGGGGGCTCTTCCCTCCAGTGCAGCTGTCCACTCCCATGTCCACGCCCTGGATCTTACTGTCACGAGGAGCCACTCTTCCTCCGAAATATGCCGTAACTTAGACAAACTCTGAAAGCCAATAGCTCTTCAACAGGGCTGGTGTTGCCCCACCCCCGCCCCCAGAGCAATATCTGGAGACATTTTAGTTCATCATGACTGGGGGTGGGGTGGGTGGAATGCTGCTGAACATCCTACAATATGCAGGACAGCCCCCAAGACTGAGAATTGTTTGGCGGCCAATGTCAAGAGAGCCAAGACAGAAATGCTGTGCAAGCCTGTCCTTTCTCCCTGCAGCACCTTCGCTGCAACCCACCCAGACCACCCACCTCTGTTCATCAGTGGGGAATATTAGCATCTTAGTCAGGACACTTTTATTATAAGAATACAAGACAAATCAAAATAGGTAGGACCAAGAGTGAACTTCACTGAACACCTCAAAGGTAAAATGGCGGTGGCTGAATAAGAGCTAATATTCACTGAGCGCTTGCATGGACTCTCCCTAAGCCTTCACAGTCCCCCTTGGAGGTAGGTACCACCCTCTCCCACTTTACAGAGGTTGTATGGAGCCCACAGGTGGGAAGGGAGACTAGGCTGCCCCAGAGTTTGGAACAGGAAACCAGAAAGACACGCACCATAAGTGGCTATTCTCCCAGCTCTGTCTGGGACCCCCTGGCCTTGACCTTCCATCTTTCTCTGAAAAGCTGCTCACTCCTCCCTGTAGACCAGCTCGTTCTGTTTGCCCTGGAACATGGCATTGGGCGGCCAGCTGAGGGCTGCCAGACTTACATGACCCTGATTCAGGAGACCAGCCGGGTACAAATGGCATTTCTGACTGGCAAATTCAAATCCTCTGTTCAGTTGTTTTTTTAAATTAAAAATTTTTTCTAGAACAGATTTAGATCTACAGAAAAATTGAGCAGATAGTACAGAGAGTTCCCATATACACTCCCTACCCCCCATAGTTTCCCCTATTACTAGCATCATGTATTACTGTTGTACATTTGTTACACTTCATGAACCAGCACTGATACACTGTTTATTAACTGAAGTGCATCGTTTACATCAAGGTTCACTCTTTGTGTTGTATAGTTCTATGTATCCACCAATATGTGTGACACCCAACAGTTTCGCTGCCCTGGAAGTCCCCTGTGTTCTACTTATTCATCCTTCTCCACTCCCCCAAATGCTTGCAACCACCGATCTTTTCACTGTGGCTGTAATTTTATCTTTTCCAGAATGTCGTATAGTTGGAATCATACAGTATGAAGCCTTTTTTCATTAGCTTCCTTCACTTAGCAATATGCATTTAAGCTTCTTCTATATCTTTTTGTGGCTTGATAGCTCACTTATTACATTTTTTTAAAAAAATTATTGAAGTATGGTTGATTTACAATGTTGTGTTAGTTTCTGGTATACAGCAAAGTTATTCTTTCTTTTGGCCGCACCTCGCAGCTTGCGGGATCTTACTTCCCCGACCAGGGATTGAACCCTGGGCCACGGCAGTGAAAGCGCCGAGTCCTAATCACTGGACCACCAGGGAAGTCCCTAAAGATATTCTTTTTCATATTCTTTTCCATTCTGGTTTATTACAAGATATTGAATATATCTGTGCTATGCAATACGACCTTGTTGTTTATTTATTTTATATATAGTAATGTGTATCTGCTAATCCCAAACTCCTAATTTACCCCTCCCCCACTCCCTTCTCCCTTTGGCAACCATAAATTTGTTTTCTACGTCTGTAAGTCTGTTTTGTAAATAAGTTCATTTGTATCATATTTTAGATTCCACATACAAGTGATATCATTTGATATTTGTCTTTCTCTGTCTGACTTACTTCACTTAGTATGATCATCTCTAGGTCCATCCATGGCTCATTTTTATCACTGAATAATATTCCATTGTATGGATGTACCACAGTTTCTTTATCCTTTCATCTAATGAGGGACATCTTGGTCACTTCCTTTTGGGGTGATTATGAATAACGCTACTGTAAACATTTATGTGCAGGGTTTTATGTGGACATAACGTTTTCGACTCAGTTGGGTAAAAACCAAGGAGCATAATTGCTGGATGGCGTGGGAACACTGTGTTTATTTTTGTTAAGAAACCACCAAAATGTCTTCCAAGGTGGCTGCACCACTTTGCATTCCCACCAGCAGTGACTGAGAGCTCCTGCTTCTCCACCTCCTCATCAGCCTTTAGCATCTTTGATGTTTTGGATTTTAGCCATTCTGGTAAGTGTAGAGTGGTATCTCGTTGTTTTAGCTTGCAATTCCCTAGTAACACATGATGTTGGGAAGTTTCTCTTCTATTTTCTGAGAAAGATATGTAGGACTCATACGATTTCTTCCTTAAATGTACGCTAGAATTGACCAGTGAAGCCATCTGGGACTGGAGGAGGTTTTTTGTTTGTGTGTGTGTGTTTGTGTGTATGTGTGTATGTATGTGAAGGTTTTTCATAATGAATTCATTGACTCTGATAGGTAGTGTGCTATCAAATTTTTATCTCTTCTTTGATCAGTGGCAGTATTTTTTGTCTTTCAAGAAATATGCCCGTTTTACATAACTTGTCAAACTTATTAAAATAAAGTTGTTATAGGGCTTCCCTGGTGGCGCAATGGTTGAGAATCCGCCTGCTGATGCAGGGGACACGGGTTCGTGCCCTGGTCCGGGAAGATCCCACATGCCGCGGAGCGGCTGGGCCCGTGAGCCATGGCCGCTGAGCCTGCACGTCCGGAGCCTGTGCTCCGCAATGGGAGAAGGCCACACCAGTGAGAGGCCCGCGTACCACAAAAAAAAAAATAAATAAAGTTGTTATAATATATATGTATATGACTTGCATCCCAAGTAAATTTTAAATGCTTATAATTCAATAATAAGACAAAAAATCAGTTTAAAAATTGGCAAAAGATTTGAAAAGACACTTTGCCAAAGGAAGAGTTACAAGTGGATAATAAGCACGTGAAAAAACACTGATCATTAGTCATCAGAGAAATGCAAATTAGAGCTGCAGTGGGATACTAGTACATACCCCTTGAAACGGCTAAACTTAAAAAGGCCAACAGGACAAATGTTGGTGAGGGTGCGAAGCAAATAGAACTCTCACGCATTGCTGGTGGGAATGTAAAATGGTGCAGCCACTTTGGAAAAGATTTATGTGGCAGTTTCTTATAGTTAAACATACACCTACAGCTGACCTCACAATTCTACTCATAGAAATTTACGCAGAAGATATGAAAAGATTTGTCCACAAAAGACTTGTACACAAATGTTCATAGTAGTTTTACTAATAATAACCAAAAACTTGAAACTATCCATTTGTTCTTTGTATCTGTGAGGCTGTTTTCATCTTGTTTTGTTTGTTTGTCTTTTAGATGCCACATATAAGTGAGATCATATGGTATTTGTCTATCTCTTTCTGACTTATTTCACTTAGCATAATGCCCTCCAGGTTCATTCACGTTGTCGCAAATGGCAAAATTTCTTTTTTATGGCTGAGTAATATTCCATTGTATATATATCTACCACGTCTTCTTTACCCATTCATCTATCAGTGGACACTTAGTTTGCTTCCATAGCTTGGCTATTGTAAATAATGTTGCAATGAACATTGATGTGCATATATCTTTTGAACTGGTGTTTTTGTTTTCTCCAGAAAAAATACTCAGAAATGAAGTTGCTGGATGATATGGTTGCTCTATTTTAAATGTTTGGACAAAATTCCATACTGTTTTCCATAGTGCCTGCACCAATTTACAATCCCACCAACAGTTCAAGAGGGGTCCCTTTTTTCCGTATCCTTGCCCAACACTTATTATTTATCGTCTTTTTGATGATAGTCATTCTGACAGGTATGAGGTGCTATCTCATTGTGGTTTTGATTTCAATTTCCTTGATGATCAGTGATGTTGAGTATCTTTTCATGTGTCTGTTGGCCACCTGTATGCCTTCTTTGGAAAAATGTCTATTCAGGTCCTCTGCCCGTTGTTTAATCAGGTTGTGTGTTTTGTTTTGTTTTGATATTGAGTTGTATGAGTTCCTTGTATATTTTGGATATTTACCCCTTATTGGATATATTATTTACAAATATCTTCTCCCACTCAGTAGGCTGCCTTTTCATTTTGTTGATAGTTTCCTTTGCCGTGCAAAGGCTTTTATATATTTTTTATTTTTGTGGGTGTATCCTTTTCTTCTTTTAAATTTTATTGAAGTATACTTGATTTACAATGTTGTGTTCATTTCTGCTGTACAGCAAAGTGACTCAGTTATACACATATATTTTTTTCGTATTCTTTTCCATTATGGTTTATCACAGCATATTGAATATAGTTCCCTGTGCTATACAGTAGGACCTTGTTGTTTTTCCACCCTATATATACTAGTTTGCATCTGCTAGTCCTGAATTCCCAGTCCTTCCCTCCTCCATCCTCCCTATCCCTTGGCAAGCACAAATCTGTTCTCTATATCTGTGAGTCTGTTTCTGTTTCATAGATATGTTCATCTGTGTCATATTTTAGATTCCACATATAAGCTATATCATATGGTATTTGTCTTTCTCTTTCTGACTTACTTCACTTAGTACGATGATCTCTTGGTCCATCCATGTTGCTGCAAATTACATTATTTCATTCTTTTTTATGGCTGAGTA
The DNA here is from genome assembly GCF_002837175.3 of Physeter macrocephalus. Lineage (NCBI taxonomy): Eukaryota > Metazoa > Chordata > Mammalia > Artiodactyla > Physeteridae > Physeter > Physeter macrocephalus. The sequence goes on along the minus strand of NC_041229.1, from coordinate 104,004,980 downwards.
ATAGTCCATTGTATATACAATATATACCACATCTTGTTTATCCGTTCATCTGGTGGTGGACATTTAGGTTGTTTCCATGACTTGGCTATTGTAAATAGTGCTGCCATGAACATAGGGGTGCGTGTATCTTTTCAAATTTTAGTTTTGTCTGGGTATATGCCCAGGAGTGGGATTGCTGGATCATATGGCAACTCTACTTTTAGATTTTTGAGGAACCCCCATGCCGTTTTCCATAGTGGCTGCACCAATTTACTTCCCACCAACAGAGTAAGAGGGTTCCCTTTTCTCCACACTCTCTCCAACATTTATTATTTGTAGACTTTTTAATAATGGCCACTCTGACTGGTGTGAGGTGGTACCTCACTGTAGTTTTGGTTTGTATGTCTCTAATACTTAGCGATGAGAAGCATCTTTCCATGTGCCTATTGGCATCTGCATGTCTTCTTTGGAGAAATGTCTATTTAGGTCTTCTGCCCATCTTTTGATTGGGTTGTTGTTTTTTTGTTATTGAGTTGTGTAAGCTGTTTGTATATTTTGGAAATTGAGCCCTTGTCAGTCACATCATTTGCAAATATTTTCTCCCAGTGGTAGGTTGTATTTTTGTTTTTAGTTTTGGTATCCTTTGCTGTACAGAAGCTTGTAAGTTTGATTAGGTCCCATTTGTTTATTTTTGCTTTTATTTCTATTGCCTTGGGAGTCTGACCTACAAAAAACATTGGTACAGTTTATGTCAGAGAATGTTTTGGCTATGTTCTATTCTAGGAGTTTTATGGTGTCATGTTTTATGTGTAAGTCTTTAAGCCATTTTGAGTTTATTTTTGTGTATGGTGTGAGGGTGTGGTCTAACTTCATTGATTTACATGAGGCTGTCCAACTTCAAAGGCTTTTTAATTTGATATAGTCCTATTTGTTTATTTTTGCTTTTGTTTCCCTTGCATGAGGAGACATATCCAAAAGAAATATTTCTAAGACCAAAGTCAAGGAGTGTACTGCCTGTGTTTTCTTCTCGGAGTTTTATGGATTCATGTCTGACATTTCAGTTTTTAATTCATTTTGAGTTTATTTTTGTTATGGTGTGAGAAATTAGTCCAGTTTGATTCTTTTGCATGTGAAGTTTTCCCAACATCATTTATTGAAGAGGCTGTCTTTCCCCATTGTATATTCTTCCTTTGGGTTTATTTCTGGGCTCTCTATTCTGTTCCATTGATTTATGTGTCTAGTTTTGTGGTGGTATCACACTGTTTTGATTACTGTAGCTTTGTAGTATAGCTTGAAATCAGGGCACATGATACTTCCAGCTTTGTTTTTCTTTTTCAAGATTGCTTTGGCTATTCAGAGTCTTTTGTATTTCCATACATGTTTTAGAATTATGTGTTCTAGTTCTGTGAAAAATGCCTTTGATAGGTATTGCATTGAATCTGTAGATTGTCTTGGGGATTATGGTCATTTCAACAATATTAATTCTTCCAATCCATGAACACAATATATCTTTCCATTTGTGTCATCTTCAATTTCTTTCATCAGTGTCTTATAATTTTCCGAGTACACGTCTTTTACCTCCTTGGTTAGATATATTCCTAGGTATTCTAGTCTTTTTTGATGCAATTGCAAATGGGATTGCTTTCTTAATTTCTCTTTCTGATGGATTGTTATTAATGTATAGAAACACAACAGATTTCTGTGCATTAATTTTGTATCCTGCAAATTTACTGAATTCATTTTAGTTCTAATCATTTTTGGTAGCATCATGAGGATTTTCTATATATAGTATCATGTCATCTGTAAACAGTGACAGTTTTACTTCTTTCTTTCCAGTATGGATTCCTTTTATTTCTTTTCTTTGTTTGATTGCTGTGTGGGTTGGTAGTTTTCTGTGTATTCTAGACTTGAGCAAATGAGTACATATATTGAGGTTAATGAGACTGGGGTCTCTCAGTGTTGGGGAAGGGACTTACAAATACGGAGATGGAGAGGCATCCATATGAACGCATGGTTTTTGATTGATAGATTATATAGAAATATATATAGGTATATGTGAAATATGTGTGTGTGTGCTATGCTTATTAGATATATCTTCTACCACGTCTGTTAAGATAGCCTAGAAGCAGTGATATACCAGTGGAAATGAGCACACCTGGCACCAAGATCATACTTTCTAAATCCATACTCCACTAAAAGGGAGCAAGGCTTGTTAGAAGTATGAGCGGTTCCAGGGCTGGGGCAGGGAAAATACAAGTTGATCCTAGTATTTCTTGTGGCTTCAGAAAGTAAGGAAGAGTTCTAAGAATCACAGGAACATGTGCAAGGGGACAGGAGCCAGCTTGAAAGAGATTCCACTGGCCAAATCTGGGGCAATCTGAGCATCCAGATAAGTAATCATAGTGCTGTAGACTGGATGTTTGTGTCCCCAAAGTTCATATGTTAAAACCTAATCCCCAGTGTGATGGTATGAGAGGTGGGGCCTCTGGGAGGTGATTAGGTCATGAGGGAGGAGCCCTCATGAATGGGATTAGTGCCCTTATAAAAGAGACCCACAAAATTTCACTCACCCTTTCTGCCGTATGAGGACACAGAGAGAGAAGATGGCCATCTATGAACCAGGAAGCAGGTTCTCACCAGACTCAGAATCTGCCAGCACCTTGATCTTGAAGTTCCCAGCCCTCCAGAACTGTGAGAAATTAATGTTTGTTGTTTAAGTCTTCCAGTCTATGGTATTGTGTTCTAGGATCCTGAACAGACTAAGGCAGCAGTAACAGATTACAACTCATTGAATCAGTTAGAAACCTTTGAGTCCATACTGATATAAATAAATTAATAGATACAAAATAAATAAATAAGAATGAAATGAAAACGCAAGTATGTAGTGGTGGTAAAGGATTGTAACCCACGAGATAAAAAGAGAATCTGAGTCTATCTATACTGAAATAAAATAAATAAATGAGTGCATACATACATAAAAGAGAGAGGTCAGCATTTTCTTACAGTGATATGCAAACTAATAAATACAGAAAGAATGATGAAGTTAGAAAACCATCAGTGGATGCTAAAACTAGTGGGTAAACTTTGACGTGAACAGGATATTTACATATTCTCAAAATATTTTCCCACAAATTATTTATTAATTATAGAGGGGAAAACAATACCTTTGCAGACGTCAAACCTGGTGGGCATCCCTTCAACCAAGTCATCAAATCTAACTCTCCCAATAGTGACACAAACAGCATCATGGGCCTCTTGATATGATGTCCCAAGAAGAACACAGCATCACTTCTGGATATTCTTGCCAAAAATGCACAACTTGGGCTTCCCTGCTGGCGCAGTGGTTAAGAATCCACCCGCCAATGCAGGAGACACAGGTTCGAGCCCTGGTCTGGGAAGATCCCACATGCCGCGGAGCAACTAAGCCCGTGTGCCACAACTACTGAGCCTGTGCTCTAGATAGAGGGGAAAATTATACCTTTGCAGACGTCAAACCTGGTGGGCATCCCTTCAACCAAGTCATCAAATCTAACTCTCCCAATAGTGACACAAACAGCATCATGGGCCTCTTGATATGATGTCCCAAGAAGAACACAGCATCACTTCTGGATATTCTTGCCAAAAATGCACAACTTGGGCTTCCCTGCTGGCGCAGTGGTTAAGAATCCACCCGCCAATGCAGGAGACACAGGTTCGAGCCCTGGTCTGGGAAGATCCCACATGCCGCGGAGCAACTAAGCCCGTGTGCCACAACTACTGAGCCTGTGCTCTAGAGCCCGCGAGCCACAACTACTGAGCCTGTGTGCCACAACTAATGAAGCCCGCGCGGCTAGAGCCCGTGCTCGGCAACAAGAGAAGCCACCGCAATAAGAAGCCTGTGCAACACAATGAAAAGTAGCCCCTGCTCGCCGCATCCAGAGAAAAGCCCGCGTTCAGCAACGAAGACACAACACAGCCAAAAAAAAATAAAAAATAAAATAAAATAAATAAATTTATTTTTTAAAATGCACAACTTAAATCTAATCAAGAGGACACATCAGAAAACCCAAACTGAAGGATATTCTACAAAACAAGATCACAAAAGGCAAAGAAAGACTGAGGGACTAAAAGATATGACAACATGACAACAAAAGTCATGGAATATGTGATCGTGGACTGGGGGGAAAAACTATTAAATAATACTATTGTATCACTGCTAAGTTTCTTTTTTTAATTGAACTATAGTTAATTGATTGATTAATTGATTTGCCTCCCTCCCCAGTGCCACTGGTAAATTTCTTGCTTTTGATAACTGTACTGTGATTATGTAAGAGAATGGCCATTTTGGAAATACACTGAAGTACTCAGGGGTGCAGAGACACGATGTTTCCAACATACTACTGAAAAGGTAAAAAATAATATTTATGTATACATATTGCGAAAATAAATAAAGGAAACCTCATTCAAGATGGGAAGCCAGAAGGGGGAGCTCTCTCCCACAGAACACCAGTTGCAGCTTAATTCTGGATGGGAAGAAGCTTACTTTATTACCCCAGCAGGAGGAAGGAAAGTTTCCTTCTCCCCAGACCACAGCCCAGCCAACGAGATGCCACCGCGACTCAGCCAATAAGAAAACACCCTGGCTGTGTGTGTGTACTCCTATGTCATGTTATCACATGTGTAGATTCACACTCTACAATCAAGAAACAGAAGTAAAAGATGTTCTTCATGCTACCTTGAGGAGGTGTAGGTATAGATCTTACTTATCTCTTCCCTCCCCACCATCCCTAATCTTTGAAAATAATTAATTTGTCCTGCATCTCTGTAATTTCTTCACATCAATAATGTTAAATAAATGGAATCATACAGCTTAAAACAGAAAAGAAAAAAAAAGAAACCACCCCAGACTCTTGCTCCCTTCCAATGGACCTTTTGTTCATAGCAGCTCCTGACACCTTCCTCCTTTTTCTCTACAAAGTAATGCTCCCCTCCTTTGTTCTCTGGACTTTTCTATGACTTTGCCATTGCTTGCACGTCCCGAATTGCAATTCCGCTGCTATTCCTACATAAACGCATTTGCTGGTAAAATAACTGGCTATTTTATTTTTAAAGGTCAACAATAAGTCCATGCGGTCGATCCTCACTATTCGTGGATTCCGTATTTGCAAATTCCCCTCTAGCAAAAATGTATTTGTAGCCCTAAAATCGATACTTGGGTGCTTTTGCGGTCATTTGTGGACACGCATGAGTGCACAGAGGTGACCATGTTGAGTCTGCAGAGGCCATGGTGCCAGCCAAGGTCAAACTAGGTGATGCTCTTCCTTCTTGTTCCCCACCTCATACTGTAAATAAATGTCCTTTTCACGGTCTAGTTAGTGCCATGTTTTCGCATTTTTGTGCTTTTTGTTGGTGATTTTGCTATTTAAAACGGCCCCCAGGCAAGGACTTCCCTGGTGGCACAGTGGTGAAGAATCCGCCTGCCACTGCAGGGGACACGGGTTCGAGCCCTGGTCCGGGAAGATCCCACAAGTTGCGGAAAAACTAAGCCCGTGCGCCACGACTACTGAGCCCGTGCTTTAGAGCCCGCGTGCCACAACTACTGAGCCCACGCACCTAGAGCCCGTGCTCCGCAACAAGAGAAGCCACCGCAATGAGAAGCCCGCGCACCGCAACGAAGAGTAGCCCCCTCTCACCGCAACTAGAGAAAGCCCGAGGGCAGCAATGAAGACCCAGCACAGTCAAAAAAATAAACTAAAAAAAAAAAAACCAGCCCCCAGGCATAGTGCTGAAGGACTGTCTGGCACCCCTAAGCACAAGAAGGCTATGATGTGCTTCATGGAGAAATCACGTGTGTTACATGAGCTTCCTTCAGGCATGAGCTGTCATGCTGTTGGCCGTGGGCTCGGTGTTGATGAATCAACAATACATATTAAATAAGTTGTCTTTAAACAGAAACACAAAACAAGGTTGCATATTGACCAGTTGATGCAAATGCTGTGGCCAGAGACTCGCAGGAACATAACCCTGTATCTCTCCCAGGAGCATTGATTCAGTATTTACAGCAACTGTATAACTGCAACAGAGAAGGAGAATATAAATAATTGGTGAATATGAGGAATGGGTATATAGGAATTCCTTGTACTAGACTTGCAACTTTGTTTGGAATTATATAAAAAGAAAATATTGCCCAGAAAACTGGATCATGTCCCTCTTGGCTTCTCATTGTACTTCAAATAAAATCCAGGTTCTTCAGCAAAACTTAGAGGGTCCTATGTGATCCAACATCTACTCTTTTCTCCAACTTCATCTCTGGATGTCTCCCACTTGCTCACCATGCTCCAGTGTCCATGGTCTTCTGACACTTCCTAAGGGACCACACCAAGCTCTTTCTCACTCTGGGCTCTGGCTTTGCTTGTCCCTTTGCTCGGAATACCTCTATCCAAGCTCTTTGTGTGGCTGGGTCCTTCTCACACTTCAGGTCTCAGCTTACATGCCACCTGCTCGGAGAGTTTGACCTTGACCACTCTGTCAAAGGCAGGCATCCTGGGAATTCCCTGGCCGACCAGTGGTTAGGACTCTGTGCTTTCCCTGCCAAGGACCCAGGTTCAATCCCTGGTCGGGGAACTAAGATGCTGCAAACTTTGCAGTGAAGCCAAAAAAATAAATAAAAATTAAAAAACAAAAAGGCAGGCATCCGTCAGCATCATTCACCATCCCAGAGGCCACTTTGCTTCTTTCATCCCCTTTATCACATCCCTAATTATTTTGTTTCTCTGTTTGTTTAGTTGTTGAATGTCCATCTCCCCTCTTAGACCATAAAACTCCTTGAGTTCAGGAACCTTGTCTCTCGCGTTTGCTGTTATTTCCCCAGGACCTGCCACGTGGTAGTGTTGGTTGAAACTGAGAATGAGAATCTCCTTGGGAGAGAGATTGGCTGAACTTGGATCAGATGACCACCCCTGGCCATGGGGGGAGAGTCATGCCAGAAATAACCCCTGTGGAGGCTGAGGACATGGCTCTTATGGATGAGGTCATGGGTTGGGCAGAGCCCATGAAAGGTGTCTAGTTCGATTCTTACTGCTCTTGGCCCCTGTGCTTTCAGCCACCTGCCTGGAAAAGCCACAGAATCCAGCCGTCTGCCTCCTTCATGGAGATGCCAAGTGCTGTTGGAAGCAATCTCATGGTGATGTAGATGGTTCCACCACCAATTCACAATTCCCTTCAGCTGCTTTGAGTAAGGCTTCCCATTTTCCTAAGCAGCTCTCCCCTCCTCCACATGAGGACCTTCTCCACTGTCCTCATTGCTCACCTTTTCCTCCACTTACTCTTAGCTGGCAACCTCACCTCCATCTTCACAGAGAAACTGGGTGCCATCAGAACGAACTTCCTATTCTTCTAAGCCCTGTCCAAAGACTTGCCTACACACTCCAGCTCCGTTCATCCCCTCTGCTCTCCCTTTAACCCTCTCAATCGGGTCGCCGCTCCCACCACTCCCCTGAAACTGTGCTTGTCCACATCAGGCTCTCCCTTCCCTGTTACAAAAACCAAGGCATATTTATAGTGTCCAGACTGTCTTCCTTTGTTTGCTGTGATACCTCTTCCAGCATTTGGCCCATCCTCCTTCTTATAACGATCTCTTCTTGTCACTTTCATGAGGCCTTATCTCCTGGGTTTCCTCCCACTTCTCCGGAAGCATCTTCTTGGCCTCCCCTGTGCACTTGTCTGCCTCTGCCCACCCATTAAATCTGAACCTTTCTTGGCATTTGGTCCCAAACCCTCTTTTCCGTCTACGCTCTCCTGCTGAGTCATCTCATCCATTGCCAAGGCCATTCTTGGATCATCCACTTTGTATAGAGAGAGAGAATTGGCCAAGTTAGAGCATATATAGACTCATGGGCAGTGGTGAGTGGTTTGGCTGGCTGATTAGCGGCCCCGGGAGGAGAAAGTTTGGAAGACTGGGGACCAAGGGGTAGAGGCGGGTGGGTGGCTATATGGAGGTATGTATGAATGCAGTGCAAGGATCTTTGTATTGCATATTAACATCCACCAGCAAACGTCCACACAGAAGAGTCAGCAAACAAACAAGTGGACAGAATGACCCGCCAGCTGACACCAGCCAGCTTCTATCAACAGCCACCCTAGCGCTGGCACACTGGGCGCATGAATGGAGCAGCCATGGTGGCAGGGATGGAGGCTATGTGTGGGCCAACAGCATGTGCGCTCACCTACCAAGACTGATCTAGCCACTGCTTCCGCCGAACATCTAACCTGCAAGCAGTGAAGTTTCTCATACTGCTCACCGCACGACAGGCCAATAAGTTGAGAGACGAGTTGCTGGGGCGAGGAATAGTGACTTTATTTGGAAAGCCGGCAGACCGAGAAGGTGGCGGACTCATGTCCCAAAGAACCATCTTGCCTGAGTTAGAATTCAGGCTTCTTTGATACTAAAAGGGGAAGGGAGTAAAGTCAAACACTTACCAGTTCTGGTCAGCCTCCGGAGGGGATGTGTTCATTTCTTCCTCCCTGCAGTCATTCACGGGTAGACCTGGTCAGGATGTTTCCTGTGAGCTAAACAAAGATACTTTAGCTTAATGCTCATCACCTGGGAGGCAGGGTTCCCAGAGATGGGCCATTATGTATAATTTCAGCTTATGGGCAACATCCCTTTAGTGGTTAACTTGTAATAGAATACAAAATGTTCTTCCCTATTACTCTAAGACTAAAACTGGGTCCCTGATAAGGCCTCAAAGAGACCAGCTAGCCACTCGGTGACAAGGTGACTACTTTGGACCCCTTCCAACACGAAGGGCCAGGTTTCATCTTGACAAGAATAGGTATATTCTGGGTATGAGTTTGGTTCTCTCCCTGCAGAGAGCCTCAGCTGGCACCACGGCTTACAGAGTGATCCATCAGCACAGGGTCCCCCATACTGTTACATCCAAGGGACTCAGTTTACAACAAAGGACGTGCAGCAGTGGCCACATGACCGTGGGAGCCACTGGACGTATCACACACCAGTGCCCCTCAAGCTGCTGGTGTGGTGGAGCAGCATAAGGGCCTGCAGAAGGCACAGCCGAAGGGTCAGGCTGTAGGTGAGAACTTGGTAAGGATGGGATACCATCTTCCAGAAGGCAGTCTGTACTTTTTTTTTTTTTTTTTTTTTTTT
>NC_041229.1:103984619-103995803 GCF_002837175.3 Physeter macrocephalus | reverse complement strand
CCATGGCTCACGGGCCCAGCCGCTCCGCGGCATGTGGGATCTTCCCGGACCGGGGCACGAACCCGCGTGCCCTGCATCGGCAGGCGGACTCACAACCACTGCGCCACCAGGGAAGCCCGGCAGTCTGTACTTTAAATCAACGACCTTTCTAAGGAGTTGTGTCCCTTGTAGGAAGAAGACACTAGTTCAGTAACCAAGGAGAGGCCCTGCTTCTCATCACTCCCAGCAACCCACTTAGGGGTTTTTTACCTCCCACTTCCACTACTGTGAGTTTTTCAGGGTCAGAGACTTCCCCAGAGGGGGCAGTTTTCTACCAGGTGACACAGCAAGAGGCCCATTGAACCAGAAGCTATGGCTTCCACCTGGGCACATCAGGCTCCTTGTGTCCAGGGACCAGCAGATAGGAGAAACCACCACCTTGGCAGGGTGATGGTCAGGAGATAGAGCCACTGTTACATAATGGGCACGGAGGAATGCACTTGGTATCTAGATAAACTACTTGGGCTCTTCTTGGTACTCTCTTGCCCAAGTGCACAGCCTTAGCCTGAGAAAATCATGGTGACCAAGGCTGAGGGTCTGGGTCACACCGAGACTGGCCCTGCAGAAATAACTGTGGAGATAATAAATGTCATTGTGTCCCAAGATCAGCTGCAGTGGCCAGAGCTCTAGTTCACCCATTAACCTTCTCTCCTAAGTCTCCCCTGGGAAAAGTGATCCACCTGAACCCTGGAGAAGCTGCTCCCTGTATGGAGAGGGGTCCAAGCAGTAAAGGGGTGGACTATGGCGTGTGCTCCCTTGTACCACTTGGATCCCCTCCAGGAACAGAAGACATGTTGCCCAGCTGCTGGTGTGCTGTTGGCAGGCAGCCCCCTTTAGGGGTGGCCTCAGCTGCCTCACCCAGGCTCACGCTCCAGTGGCATTAAGTACATTCACGTTGTTGTGCAACCGTCACCACCACCCATCTCCAGAACACTTTTCATCATCCCAAACTGAAACTCTGTCCCCTTTCAACACTCACTGTCCATTCCCCTCCCCCAGCCCCTGAAAACCACCTTTCTACTTTCTGTCTTTCTGATTTTCACTACTCTAGGACCTCATATAAGTGGAATCATACAGTATTTGTCTCTTTGTGGCTGGCCTATTTTACTTAGCATAATGTCCTCAATGTTCATCTACATTGTAGTGCATGTGAGAATTTCCTTCCTTGTTCAGGTCGAATAATGTTCCACTGTGTGGCTGGTCCACGTTCTGCTTATTCATTCATCCATCCATGGACACTTGGGTTGCTTCCACCTTTTGGCTGTTGTGAATAATTCTGCTATGAACGTGGATGTATGGTATTATTATTTTAATTAAATAAGCAAGCATTTGCAGAATGCCGACCTGAACCAGATACTGGTACCTCTCCTGATAGAGCACCTTTGCCCTTAAGTTATATTTCATCGTTGGAAACTCTGTTCGCAGATAAAATGAAGAGGCGGGGCTCAGAAGGCATAGTGGGAGCCAAGGACTCCTGCCTCACCTGACACCAGAGCCCTGTGCCCTGTGCCCATGGTTTTGCCTGCATCACCCCCCGGGCAGCCGGTCTTAATTTGGAAACAACTCTGTCCTTTTTCCTTTGCTGCAGTTACTTTTTCTCACTTCCAGGAAGGGTTTTAAACCCTTTTAAACCAATTCTGCTCTTCTTCTCTCTTTCTCCCTTCCCTTCCGTTCCTGAAAGTTCCAGTCTAAAAGTCATTAGGTGGGGCTTCCCTGGTGGCGCAGTGGTTAGGAATCTGCCTGCCAATGCAGGGGACACGGGTTCGAGCCCTGGTCCGGGAAGATCCCACGTGCCGTGGAGCAGCTAAGCCCGTGCGGCACAACTTCTGAGCCTGCGCTCCAGAGCCCGTGCTCCGCAACAAGAGAAGCCACCGCATTGAGAAGCCCGTGCTCGCCGCAACTAGAGAAAGCCCACGCACAGCAATGAAGACCCAACACAGCCAAAAATTAATTAATTAAAATTGTAAAAAAATAATAAATAAAAGCCATTAGGAGAGTTAAGGTGGGTGCCCTCCTGCATGAGGGGAGCCACAGCAGAGGGTGTCTGCACAGGAGGGCAGCGGGTCCAGGGTGTAAGGAGGGTGCCCATGTCAGGAGGGGTCCATTGTGGGGTGTTGGAGCCTGAGCGGGGTGACGGGGGCGCCCGTGCGGGGGAGTGGGAGGGTGGCCCAGCACAAGGGGTCAGAGTTGAGTGAGGTGGGCGTCCACATAGAGGGGTGGTCTGGCAAGGAGTAGGGGGCCCTGAGCAGGCAGAGGAAATCGTTCACTGGGGGGCAGCTGGCAGTTGCTACACAAGGTCATTACCTACAGGGGGCTTGTATGTAATAATGACAAATAAGTAAATGTATTAACTATAGCGGAGCCATGTTTTCAACTGTTGGTGAAGGGAGTTACAAATGTGGAAAGGAAGAAAACTACCAATAAATTGAAACCGTGATGTTGGATTGGAGTTGGATTGAGATCTGTGTGGATTGAGATAGTTAGGTATAGAAAGATAGATGTAACAGTGTGTGTGCATACACATACACATACAAACGTGTGTGTATACTATATACACTTATACATGTACACACACACCCCCACACACACATTCTCTGGCTCGGTCCACTGAGAGGCTCTGAGCACAGCAGGCACCCAGAGCTTGGCTCCCCTTAAAGGAACCAGAGCTCCCTGGAGAAAGGATTGATCCAGGCTGGGACTCAATCAGCAATGGAGACCTATAGAAAGAGACAGAAGTCAGTTGGAAAGGTTCCCACTGGTCCAATCTGGGGCAATTTGGGTACCAAAATAAATAGTGACACAGTGGGTCGAATGGTGTCCCCCGGAAAGATGTGTCTGCATCTCAGTCCCTGGAGCCTGCGAATGTGACCTTATTTGGAAAAAGGGTCTTTGCAGGTGTAAATTTTTGTTTTTTTGTTTTTTTGGCTGCGTTGTGTCTTCATTGCTGCACACAGGCTTTCTCTAGTTGTGGTGAGCAGGGGCTACTCTTCATTGCGGTGCGCGGGCTCTAGGTGCGCGGGCTTCAGTAGTTGTGGCTCACAGCCTCAGTAGTTGTGGCTCGCAGGCTCTAGAGAGCAGGCTCAGTAGTTGTGGCTCACAGTCTCAGTAGTTGTGGCTCGCAGGCTCTAGAGAGCAGGCTCAGTAGTTGTGGCGCACGGGCTTAGTTGCTCCGCGGCATGTGAGATCTTCCCAGATTAGGGCTCAAACCCGCGTCCCCTGTATTGGCAGGCGGATTCTTAACCACTGCGCCACCAGGAAAGTCCTGCAGATGTAATTTTAAGTCAAGGATCTCTGGATGAGATCATTCTGGATTACCTGGGTGAGTCCTAAATCCAATGAAAGGTGTCATAAGAGAAAGGCGGGGTGGGGGGCAGTAGTTCCCTGGTGGGCCAGTGGTTAGGGCTCAGCGCTTTCTCTGCCGTGGCCCAGGTTCAATCCTTGGTCAGGGAACTAAGATTCCACAAGTGGGGAGAGGGCTGTGGGAAGACGGAGGCAGAGGCTGGAGGGGTGAGGCCACGAGCCAAGGAACGCCTGGAAATCCCAGAGCTGGAAGAGGCAGGAAGGACCCTCCCCTGGAGCCTCTGGAGGGAGCGTGACCCTGCCCACACCTTGATTTTGGACTTCTGACCTCCAGACTGTGAGAGAATAATTTTCTGTTGTTTTAAGCCACAGGAAACGAATAGAAGTGAGAAGACAGTCACCTCCCTCTGGGCCGAGCCCTTTCTGGGTTGAATGACTCTTCTCTGCTTGGTTTAAAACCCTCTGTAACGAGATGTACCCTGTGAAGAGCCTGTGCTGGGATCAGGCTGGAACGAGATCCCTACAAACGGGTCTCCCTTCAGAGGCCCAGAGGCAGGATGCAGCGGGGGCGGGCGGCTCGGACCAGCGCGTGACTGTGGACGCCTGCGGTGCAAGTCATGTGCGAGGACCCGTGCCTATCCTGCTCCAACACTCTGGGGACTCGTTTGCCCTCCCCACCCTCTGGATGCATCTACGGGTCCACCCGGACTTCTCCCGGAAGCCTCCCTCTCTCCAGCAAGTTCTCACCAGTCCCCGAAACTCACCGCCCCAAACCGGGCTCTGCTGTATTCCGCGGTTGATGGAATGTCCAGTCTCCTGAAGGCCCTCACTAAGGCCTGGGCACTGCAGGGGGCGAAGCCTGGGGGCCGTGGGGACAAAGGAAATGAAGATTCTGCGTCTGGTGCTCACCCTTTCAGCTGCCCGTGGAAGGGGGCTTGTCACATTTCTTCCATTCTTTGATTAAAGAGCAGGACCGACCCTAAGGAGAGACAGTTGAAGCCCCTTGCTTCCCCCTTGGTGAGCGAGCTCTCTGCCATCCTAAGGCCTTCTTGAACCTCTAGGGCCCCCAACTCTGAAGCCAGGGTCTCCACTCTGAACGCCAGGGCCAGGGCCCCAGACACCTTCTCTGCCTGGCCACCCAGAATGCTCCGGCCGGAAATCATCTCTACCTCTGACTCAGGAAACAGCACCCCCAGGAATTTACCAGGGGACGAGCCAATAGCCCAAAGCGTACCTGTGAGGTATGACAAGGGGATCATGGACGATGTGATGGAGCAAAGAGCTGACCCCATGTGCAGCTCATAGACCCTGGCCTGAGAAGACCAAAGTTGAAGTAAATTTGGCTGGAGGTTCCCCGTTCGGTGTAGGTCAGAAGGCGTCTGGGGGCTGGCCCAAGGGCCTGCAGCGGGGAGACTCACCCGGTGGTAGAAACTTCCATCAAGTCTGTTAGAATCAAGGGCAGCACCCCCGTCCCTTCAAACAGCAGTCAGCAATAGCCAGGTCTAACAGTGCCAGACGGCTGAGCAAGAATCTTCAGGTCCCTCACCTGCACGTTGAACCTGGAACGTGCGCTCTGAACCTGGGTCGCTCCCAGAAGCAGTGTCTGGGGAACAGCCAAGGAAACGCTGTTTTGCAAAATTTACTCAACCACAAGACAAGTCATGGAAAAATTGGAGAGGTCTTCACTGAGCAGTAGCCCAGTTCAATTCGCTTTTTTCCCCCAGATTGTTCCTCTTTTCTTTGAGCGTATAATTTACATTCAGTAATTCGTACAGAACTTAGACTTAAACTGTACGTACCCAGGCAACCAGCCCCAGATATAGGATGTTTCCATGACACCAGAAAGTATCCCTACCTAGTCAATCCCACCTGCCCGGAGGCAAATGATGCTACAGATTTCTATCCCCGTAGGTCAATTTCTTTCTCTTCTAGGACATCATATGCTTGGAATGAAGCAATTTGTACTCTATAGTTTCTGGCTTCTTTCACTGCAACGTAATGGTTTTGAAACTCATCCATGTGTAGCTCATTCATTATTATTTCTGAGTAGGATTTCATTGCGTGGATAGACCACGCTTTGGCTATCCATTCTTTCGCTGGTTAGCATTTGCATCGTTTCCAGTTTGGGGCTATCATAAATAAAGCTGTCATAAATATCTTTGGAGAGAGAGAGAAGGGGGGTGAGGGGGAGGTAGAGAGGGAGAGGAACACAGATTATAACTATGTAACAAAATAAGAGCCCATAAGTCCATACTGATATAAATATATTAATACTTTGAAAGTTTGATGAGAAATGGAATGTTTACATCCTCCCAAAGCTCCTCTCCACAGAATACTTACTTATTACCAAGGGAAAACAAGTGACTTTCCAGGGGAGAAGGCTGGCACTCACCCCTTAAGGGACCCAGGTGAATATCATCAATTATGGGTCCAACTGAAATCCCTCGCCCCCTGAAAGGATGCAGTGAGAAAAACACAGCCTTGCTTCTGTGACATTCCTGCCAAAGATACCTGACCTTAATCTAATCACGGAGAACTATCAGAAAAAAACTAAATTGAGGGACATACTACAAAATAATTGTTCTGGAACCTTCAGGATTGCCCAAGTCATGCAATTAAAGGGAAGGGTGAGGAACTGCTCCACAGTGAAGGAAGCTGAACCCCCAACAACCAAGGTAACTTGGGGCTCCGGACAAGCTCCCTTGCTATAAAGGACATTCCTAGGGTCATTGGGAAAACTTGAATACGGTGTGAAGATGAAATTTTGGCATCCACTCACCAACGTTAATTTCTCGATTTCGATCGTAGTTACCTGGCTTTATCAGAGGAAATCTCAGCCGCCTGGAAACACCCTACTCTGCTTAGAAGTCCTGGAGCATCTCGGCAACAACTGACAGTTAGGAAAATAAAATTCTTTGCGCTATACTTGGAACCTTCCTGTGAGTTTGAAATTATTGACTAATAATAAGAGTAAGCTTTCCCTGCCCTTGAGGAAACCAGTTTTTCAGCTGCCATTGGTCCCGTCTGTGTTTATTCCGGGTGTGTCTGAAAGGACAGGGGTGGCTATGGCTGGGCTCCTTTTTGGTGGTGGGAACCCGAAAGAGTACCACCCCTCAGGGGCACAGGGCTCTTCCCGGGGCCCAAGGGGTTGCCCCAGGCACACACAAAGCCCAGGGCACCCCTGAGCTTGAAAGGCAGGGAAGTTTGTGCACTTGCGGGGGTGGGTGGTGGAGAAAACTCCTCGACTTGAGCTTGAGCTCCAGAAAGAGGAGAGTGGTTAAAAACCTGCTTACACTTCCTTTTATCCCGGTAGCAATCCTGGAAGGTTAGCATTAGGCTTCATGGATTAAGCCTCTGTACCAGTGCTCCAGGCACTGTTCTGAATGCTGAGTATAGAACAGTGAACGAGGCAGACAAAGCCCCCTGACCTCAAGGAACTTACAGCCTGGAAGAGAGATGCAGCCAGTACCTGCAATGAATAAGTAAAAGATACAGGATGCTAGATGGTGATGTGTACTAAGGGGAAAACAAAATAAACAAACAAAACACAAAGGACATTAAGGGAGAATAAAAGCTAGGTATTGGACCTGAGCAATGGAAGTGTGTGTGTGTCTGTGTTTTCAATTTTAGCCTTGCTATATCTGAAATGCCTATTAAACACCTAAGTGTGGTGTCAGAAGTTCAGAGACATGCCGGCTATAGATGGAATTTGGGCATCTTCAGTACATGAGCGATTTTAAAGCTACAAATAAGACTACTTAGGCAGGTCCAAGGACTGGCACCTTTGCACAGTCGAGGGGTTGGTGTGCAGACACGCTGCATCATTTGCCCCAAATCGCATGGCTGGTGAGTTGTGGAACTAGGATGCAAACCCAGGTCAGACTCATGTCAAGCCCCTATTCACAGCTGCCATAACGTTGGCTGCTGTTGTTTTTGTTGACTTGGCCTTGGGCAGGTCACTCGACCTTTCCTCATCTATCAAAGGAGGGGTGGGCGGTGGAGGGGCAAAAGGATGGTGCAGCGGGCGTAGCGGTGCTCAGGCAGGTGGTGCGGGAGCCGCAGCCACCCAGACAGGTCCCCGGCATCATCCTGGCTGTGTCCCCGGCCCTCTTCCCCCGCCTCCTCCTCGGGCACCTGCTTTCATCAGAACAGCTCTGCCTTCCGGGCAGGGGTCGGGGACGGAGTGGAGCGCAGAGTCCGAAAGCCAAGATATCACTTAACAATGAGAAGCCACTCGCCACCCAGCCTGGAATTCTGGGCTCAGCAAGACCTGTGGGCCACCCCGCTGTGGGCACAGGATTCCAGCAAGTAAATCCCTGCCGGCCAGGTGCTGGGTGAACCTGGTATTTGAAGAAGGGGAGTGGAGAGTGATGCAGGTTGGTGGGATCAGGCTAGGTCTCTGAGGTGCCCCTGGGCCCTACTGGGGGGACTGGAATAGACTGTGGCCTCAGCCCACACCCCTGGCGAGGGTGTGGCTCCCAGGTCAGTTCCGGGCTGGGCTGGCACCCCTGGCGCTTCCGGGGCTGGCCTGGGCCCCTTCCGCCAATTCAGTCTTTCTTTAGAGTCATCACCTTTCCTTCTGTCCGGGATTGGTGGGGCCCCATGGCCTCTGTGGCTTAGCACCTCCACTTGGGGCATCCAGCGGCTTCCCAGTGTAAACGCCAATGGCTCCTGTCACGTGCGGGCTGGGCAGGTGCCTGGCCACACCACTTCCTGTCCCCCATCCCCCCTCCTCTGCCAGCTGGCAGGAGGAGGCCTCCAGCTGGCCACACTCCCTGCGGGGAAGTCGAATTTCCAGTCTCCCCCAGGAGGGCCGCTCTGGGCTGCGGGCTCTTCCCAGCTCAGCCCTGGCCTCCCTTCAGCGCGGCCCCATCCAGGTCCTGAGCTCCAGCTCGGTCTGCAGAGAGCTCCGGCCACCCTGGGCCTCGCAGCGGAGGCTGGAGAAGCGGCAGTGCAGGGGGGAAGGGGGAGGGACAGAACCAGAACTGGGGCGCCAGAGGAACCTGTGTCTGGGTTCGCCCATCTGCCTCCCCTGCCCTTCCCCAGCCTGCTTCCTTGAAAGTCACCAGCCAGAACGCTTGGCCTGGCGCTGGGCAGTTAGGGGTAGTGAACGGGAGTGCCAATGTCTTGGGAGGCTGGGGGCTTTTCAGAGTCAAGGTTTGGGTGTCAGCCTCAGGGGTCACTGTCGGGGTGGACTCTGGAAAGCTTGGAGTGGGGAAGACCTTGACGTTTGGGGCTGTGAAGGGCTGCCCAGGCATGGCTGGACTTGGGGCCTAGGCACCGAGACCCCGGGGGATCCACAAAGGGCTGTGGTGCCCCCTGGGCTCTCCTCCCTTGGGCATCCAGTGAGGAAACAGGGTGGCAAAGGCAGTCTCAGTGGGATGCAATTTGAGTATCTGGAGCCAAGCACTACGAAAATCTTGGAAAGAAAGTTTAGCAATAAATCAGAAGCGAATAAAACCAAAGCAATCATTCGTTA
The DNA here is from genome assembly GCF_002837175.3 of Physeter macrocephalus. NCBI lineage: Eukaryota > Metazoa > Chordata > Mammalia > Artiodactyla > Physeteridae > Physeter > Physeter macrocephalus. The sequence continues at coordinate 103,986,985 of NC_041229.1, read as the reverse complement.
GTTGTGCTTGCAGAGAGGAACGTGGCAAGGCAATTTCTGATGTCAGAGATGACCCGGAGGCTTTTAAAGAGCAGAGGGTGCAGGGCCACGTGCCTGCATCTGCTTTACCGGAAGGGTGGTGAAGGCTCTGCACCCCCAAACCCACCAACCCCACCAGTTGGGCTTCCCCAGTGGGGAAGGTGAGGGCAACGGGAGGAGCTCTGTTTTGTAAGATCTAGACCTCCCTTCACCTCTGTTAGGTACACGCCCTCAACAAATCACTGTGCCTCAGTTTCCCATCTGTGGAAGGGGATAATAAGCATCATGTCTGCCACCCAAGGTCAAGGAGGAGGGAAAATGGGGTAAGCGCTTGTGTTGGTGGTTGGTGTTCGTTGGACCACAGACCTTGTGGTCATCCCCACTCTCCACTGAAGCATCCTTTCTGGTGTGCCTACTCTGTGCCAGGCCCTGGGGACGGCAGGAAACCATGGCAGACGTGGGTCTCTTCCCGGAATAGAAGTACCGGCCTGTGCAGCCCGCCTCCTCTCTGCAGGACCACGCCGGGCCTGAAGTACCGGCCTGTGCCGCCCGCCTCCTCTCTGCAGGACCACTGCTGGGCCTCCTCCGGAAGCCGCAGGCTCTTTACCACCCCCTCCCCCACCGGGCCCCCAGGGCCTTTGCACTTGTTGGGCTCACCTTTCCTAACCACTCCCTTTTCCTTACATACTCTAATCCACTCTTCCGGTTGCGGGAGACCTTTAGGCATCTGCCCAGCTTGTGGTCACCTCAACTTCTTGACATCTGAGCTTTTGACCAGAGTACTGGATAAGGGCTCTGGCTCAAGCCCTGACTGGCTGTCTTAGAGGTCACCTAACCTCTCTGTGCCTCAGCTTCCCTACGTACAAATTGGGGAAAACGGTCCCCACCTCCTGGGGGTCGTTGTAAGGAGTAAACGAGCTAGGGCACCAAAGCTTGAGGACGGTGCCCGGTATCCAGTAACGGCTGTAATACATGTTACTCTCATTATCGTTATTTTGTAGTCATATCATCAACTGCGGGATCCCAAGGGCGAGGCTTCGCACTCTCCCAGCAGGGCAGCACCTGGCCCGTGTGAGCCTCTCGGCAATTTCCCCACCAGCCTAAAGCTCCTGGAGGGAGCTGCATCCTTGGTACCGGCACTGCCCAACTACAGCGAGAAGCGGAAAAACCCGTTTCTCGGAAAGCCCGGCACACAGTAGGTGCTCAGCAAATGGCCGGTTGACACTAGGAAGCCAGTGGCCCGATTAATGCAGGCTCACTCCCTCCTCCCTCCCTCCCACACTACGCGGTGGAACGTTCAGGCTGCCCACATGGTCTTTAAGGGTGTATCTGCTTCCAACGACACCCATTCCCACAACAAAGAGGCTCGCCTCCGTGGGGCCACCTCCCCTAGGCGCACCCGGGGGGCGCAGTGGGCGAGGAGCCTGCCCATTCCCCAGGGCTGTCCCCGGTGGGTGCAGCTGCGCCAAGGACCGAGGGTCGAAGGCGGCCTCGCGGGGCCCGGGTACGTAGGGAGACCTGAGATCCGGGTGGCGCCCCAGGGACGCGCGGCGGCACCGCCTCCAGCCGCAATTTAAAGGGCAGCGAGGAGCGGAGGGATCCCTGCCGACTGCTCAACAGGGATCCCTCCGCCGCGAGCGAAGCGAAGCAACGACTCACCTCGTCCCCTCAAAATTCGCTTTTTGTTCCTCCGCCGCGGGAGCACCCGGCGGCGAACTCATTTCTTTCTCGGGTTTCTCCGCCTCCCCCCACCCCTGGTCCCGTAAAAGCAACAGCGGCGTCCAGGGCAGCACGAGCCGAAGTGGTGTCCCTCCGCCTGGCCGCGGGCACTCCTTTTCGTGTCCTTCCACCGTTCCCGGGCGGCGTCCGAGCGGCTCACCGGGGGCGGCGACGCGTCTGCGGCGCGGACGGTGAGGCTCCGGGGCTATGAGGTGAGGGCGCCCAGGCACCGGAGGCGGCACGCGCGGCGCCAGGACCCGGGACGCGGAGCCCCCAGGCCAGCGGCTGCCTTTGGGACCCCGAGGCCGCGCGAGAGGCGAGGTGAGGCCCGCGGCGCGGGGGCGCGGGGGCGCGGCGCGGTGGGGGCGGGGGGCTCCGGCCGCGGCTGGGACTCATTTCCCGACAGCGGATGGAGCGGGCGGTGCTGCGGCTGGGGCCGCCATCTTGGATTTTACTCTCCATTTTTCTCTGGAATTATTTTTGGTGATTAATATTCTTGGGGGACGGGGAAGTGTCGCCGGGCAGCGCGGGCCCCCCAGCGCAACGGCGGGGCGGCGGGGCCTCTACGCGCCCCGAGGAGGAGCGGGCAGCGCCCGGCGGTGAGCGGGGGGCGGGCGCCGGTGCGGGGG
>NC_041229.1:103964430-103984545 GCF_002837175.3 Physeter macrocephalus | reverse complement strand
TGCCGGGGCCCCCCCGCCGCGGAGTGCCGCGCTCGGGAGGCGGGCAGGGGATGAGGGGGCCGCGGCCGGCGGCGGCGGCGGCGGCGGCGGCGGCCGGGGGGCGCGGGCCCTGCAGTGGGCGCCGCCGCCGGAAGGGAGCGGTAGCGGCCGCCGGGCAGCGCCGGGCCGGCCCGCGGCCGCACGAGGGGAGCAGCCCCGCCGCTCGCGATTGGGGGACTCTGTTTTCCCTCTTCTCCAATGGGCAGCCGTGAATGGTCTCGCCCAATCTGCTCCCTCTGCCGCGCTCAACTTTGGGTTGTTTTTGTTTGGGCTCGAGCCTCCTTTCAGATCTCCTCCCGGGCCGGTCCTCCGCCCCGCTCCGTCCCTGCCCTGACAGCGGCTCCGGCTCCTGGCCGGGGCTTGCCTCCCGGGCCCCCTCAGTGGGCCGGCGTCTCGGGTCCCGAGAAAAGGCGTCGGTCCTCCCAGAGTGACTTGATTCTTTCCACATATCCAAAGATGATGTATCAGCGTCACCCCTACCTATGAGAGTGGGGGAAACGTTTACAAGATGACAACTCGACCCAACTTGCTGGAATGGTAGGGGAGCACGTTGGACCCTGAGAAACTCACTCCCTCTCTGTTTGGGTTTATTTGACCCCGTGTTAGAGCTCTTTTACTTCGACCCATTGACTGGGGAACTTTAAGAATACTGAGGGCGTGAACATGTGTTCTTCGAAGTTAATTTTTCAGAACTTGCCGTATGAAATTTACCCTGGGGGGAAAATCTTATCTAGAGTGGTAGGCAGAAGAACTGACGGTTGTGATTGTGCTGCTTTTCATCAGGACCTTTTTAGATTTAAACCATTTTGATACAAAGTATAGTTGAACGTGGCTTTATAGGGTCATCAGAGGAAACAGTTGCCAGCTGAAGCTTTTTGCCTTTATTAATTAAGAACACGCCTGTAACTTTTGATGACTAGTCATAAAAGTGTAAATATTTTGAAAAGGGGGGGGCAATCAGTTTAGCCTGAAATAATCGCAGATAATTTGTGCATACTGGGAAGTTTACTTAAAGAGTTACTTACTATAGGTACAAGTTTACTTTGTGGCCGAATGTTTAGCAACTTCCACCACAGGAGTGGGCCCGTCATCTCTAAGCATTCTCCTCTTCCTTTCCAAGCCCCGGCCCCAGTGGTTTCCCCTGCCTGGTGCCTTTTGGTCGCACCCTGCTCGGCATTCCTGCATCCCTTCCCCTGGATTGATACTCGCCTTGAGGAAGGCCCAGTGAGAGTGTTACCGCCTGGATAAATCTTCACACCCCTTTGCAGACCTCTTACAACACAAGGGCAGGGGCTGACCCACTCAGGAGAAGGCGCACTTCTGCTTTGTTTCCTGAGCAGTTGTTACATTGTATCATATTTGGTTGTTGACCGTCCCCTCAGCTTTCTTGTGAGCTTGTTATTTATCTCCTCTGCTCAGAACAGGCACAGAGTAGGTGCTCAGTGGACACTGGATGGAAAATGTTGATTTATTAATAGAGCTTAGTGATTTATACTTAGTTGTTCTTTTCTTTTTTTAAATATTTATTTATTTATTTATTTGGTTGTGCTGGGTCTTAGTTGCAGGAGGCGGGCTCCTTAGTTGAGGCATGTGAACTCTTAGTTGCGGCGTGCACGTGGGATCTAGTTCCCTGACCAGGGATCGAACCCCGGCCCCCAGCATTGAGAGCTGTTCATTCTCTTGTTATTGAAAACGTTGTTGTCATTGACACAACAACTTAGTTTGGGTGTGAAAAGAATAATGGGGATACTTACTCTTCAAGAGGAGAGTAGAGTAAGGTTTAATTTTTTATTACCCCATAAACTTTGAAACCACACTCGAAGTCATTTCCACGTGTCCTCTTGCCTGTGTTTTCATTTGTCTTCACATACACACTGAAGTGCTTATGTGTTGTTGTTGTGTGTGTGTGTGTGTGTGTGTCGTACGCGGGCCTCTCACTGTTGTGGTCTCTCCCGTTGCGGAGCACAGGCTCCGGACGCGCAGGCTCGGCGGCCATGGCTCACGGGCCCAGCCGCTCCGCGGCATGTGGGATCTTCCCGGACCGGGGCACGAACCCGTGTCCCCTGCATCGGCAGGCGGATTCTCAACCACTGCGCCACCAGGGAAGCCCGTGTGCTTATGTTTTGAATGCTCCATACCTGAACCAAATACCAGTGGGCAAAATGGGGGGAGGGGAGGATAGGAGTATAGCAGAATATGCATGTGAAGGAAGTGGTAGCAGGTTGTGTGTCTTTGAGCTTAGAGTTTTGTGGGTGGAGCATGTTGGTTTATAAATTTTCCCTTGGGTCATCTGTATCTGGGATTGAATGTGATTTCTCTTTGAGTATCAATTTGTGGGCTTATAGGACATGAGCGTGTGGCCTGGTTGTGTTGCAAAGTCATTTGTGTGTGAAGCATCTGAGCAGCTCCCTGTCCACAGGAATGCCCTTCCCATGGCTTATGAGAGCAAATCCTTTCAGATGAGTGATGTCAGTTCCATTATTTTCTACTCTTGCCTGCCATATATGAGCTCTACTTTCTCTCCGCTCACAAACTCCTTCCCCTTCATGGGCAAGAGTTACATGACTGTGTCAGCCCTAGAACACTAATTGCTGAGTTATCCACACAGTGTTAAAGATAGGGACCATGTGTCTTTGTTCCAGTATGACACATTGTTGGTTCCATAGATACGCTGAGTAAATGCAGGAAGAGAGCTTAGGAATCTGTATCTCAGATAGAGCTCTATGCAGTAGAAGTTTTATGTGTAAGATGTAACTTAGTTTTTTAGCCTGATTTTTAGTTACTTTTTATTTTGGGGAAAAAAAATATTTTACTGATGCGTCTTGGTGTAGGAAAAGAAGTGTCACTCTGGTGATGGTGAGCTACGAAGCAAAGACTTCATTCAATGTCTGTTTTTTTTTTTTTTTTTTTTTTTTGCGGTACGCGGGCCTCTCACTGTTGTGGCCTCTCCCGCTGCGGAGCACAGGCTCCGGACGCGCAGGCTCAGCGGCCATGGCTCACGGGCCCAGCCGCTCCGCGGCATGTGGGATCCTCCCGGACCAGGGCACGAACCCGTGTCCCCTGCATCGGCAGGCCGACTCGCAACCACTGCGCCACCAGGGAAGCCCAGGAAATGGTTTTAATTGCAATAAAAAGCACAAACTTAAATTTATTACAGGATAAAACTAGCCAATGCACTTTAAATTTCAAGTATTAGGGAGTTCTAACCGTTAGAACACAGTGATTTGAAAAGTAATTTTTTTCTTGGACAGACTGTCAACTCTGAAATCTTTGAATTGAATCCTGTGGTTTTAAATGAGTTTCAATTAACAAGCTGAATGGGGAAGGGTCCTAGCCAACAAATCAGGGGACCCCGAAGCTTAGGAAGGTTTCACAACTTCCTTTAAATTCTATCAACTCTACATTCCGCCCCCCCCCAAAAAAAACCCTCTACAAATCTGTTTTTACTTTAGTTCTTACAATAATCCCTTTTCTTGCCCGTAATTTGGTGTTTCCTAGAAGATTAGAAGTGCTGGTTGAGAGGAAACGTCATGCCTGACCAGTATCTGACCCTGTGTTTCTCTGTTAATGTGACCGGAGTTTGTCCCAGTCAGATTACGGAAAGTCTAAGGAAGTTTTCGCGTGCAGTTATATCTTATTTTATCCAACAGGCACATCCCCAAATGTCAGTCACGCACACCTTGCTTTACATGCATCACAGGGTCTTGCTATTTTAAAGGTTGTGGAATAGAGAGAATCCATCTGTGCATGACAGACTCGTCACCTTATTTTTGTAAATCGGCATTTATGTCTCTAGCTTGAAAAGAAACGCTTCTCTTTTGGTCCCCATATCGCTCAGAGGCAGTAAGTTAGAGTGGGTATATTATCTTCACATAGTTGGTGACGGAACCAGAACCATTGGCATTAATTCTAAAATATTGTCACAAAAGGGGGAAAAAGTCACTGATTTCCGTAGTCATTTATACTCTAAATTATGCCTTGCTTCGTGATTTTCCTTCCATCAGGTTAGAGGGTTCCTAGGACCACGGGACCGCTTTGGTCCCTCACTGCCTCTGGCTCCCACGTCTGCCAGCCAGATTTGAAGCTGGCTGGTATCTGTGTGAGACAGAGTCAAACGCTGCACCATCTTCTAAGGTTGTATATAATTAGAACTACAGTTATACGTATAATTCTGGGGCTGGATGAAGGTCCGCTGAAGTAAGAATCAGTACTTGTGTTCCAGTCTTCTCCACCTTATTTGTGTAACACACTGACAGGGCCAAGCCTTAGTTTCTTCATCTGTAAAATAACTAAACAATCTCTGAGATCACTTCCAATTCTAAATTATACTTTATCTTTTACACTTGATCGCCACCCATTTTTCACTTCTAAGAGCTAACTTAATCATATTTTGCCATCTCTCCAATTGGTTTACATAGTTCATCAGTATATTCCATGTAGTCTTTTCTCCTTGTTTTGAAATATTATTAAGTTGATGGTACAGCATACATTCAGTTGGGTTTTAGAGTTTGGAGACTAGGGTCCCAAAAGCCTAATTCTTAAGGTCTATATGGTTCCCACATCTCTGTGGCTCCTACCTATCAGTTGCATTTCTGCAAGATGTTTTATTTTCTGTATTATAAGAGTACACAAAGAAAAGAGTAAGTGGAGCTAGGAAGCATTCCCCGGTGATAAGCCGGTTTGTCTGTGGGTGATGTACATGTGACTCAAATATTGAAGTAAACCCCAGACTTAGGCCTGGATGCTAGGGTTCTAGACTCAGCCTTACCACTTAAAGCAGTTTGACTTCAGGAAGGCAACTTCATTCTGAGCTTTAGCCATCTCATTTGTAGTGATAGTACCTGTCTCGCCTACCTCATAGGGTTGCCAAGCTGGTGAACCCTCAGTCATGTGTGTTAGGGTACAACAAACACCTAATTTGCACATCTTTATAGGAGCACTGGGTCAGTACATCTTCATGATACTAGGATTGCCTCTGAGCTTTAAGGCAAAAGATCCCTTCAGTGAAGGGTCATTCTGCTTCCTATTCTGCACTCTTCTGCTCTGTTCATCAGATACTTGGTTTTCACAGGCTTCTGTTTGGTTTTGCAAGGTCCCCCACTCAGTAGCCCTGTGCAGATTTTCCTGAAAGCTGAAACTCTCGTGCGCCCTCTAGTGTTCCCTGCGCACAACCAATATTCCAGCACCACGAACAGTGCCCGGTGGCTCCCAGTAGGTTCTTGATAAATGTTGGATTGAGTTGATTCTAGCTCTTCCGAATGATTCATTTTGTGTCTCATTTTTATAACAAGGTTGAAATATCTGGTCTCTGGAAAGTATTAGTGATCTCTGAAAAATATTTTTATTTTCAAAAAAAATCTTTATGTTGCATGTTATGAAGGGATATATATTCTTAGCAAGAAAACCAACCTACTCTTAGGAAGATGGATCCCCCCAGCTAAAGAGAAAAGGGGGCTGATCCTTCAGCCAGTGAGCCCGTAGAGTCTGGAGCGGGAGAGGCCATATATAAACCTGCTTCTCCCTTCCCGTTAAAAAAGAAACAAAAATCAGACCTCACTCAGAGGAGGATTTAGACAAAGCCAGTTGCCTCAGAAAGTATTTGTTTGGTGGATATAAATAGATACCAGGAGTGTTTCTGATCCAAAAAGAAGGTGATTGTTTCTGTATTTATGCTTTTGATTTATTCTCCTTGATCATCCAGTCTAAAGTTTGTTCCTATATTATTCTCTCCTGATATCCTAGTTGTTTCCTTTATAGCTCTTACCAGAATTTACCATTTCATGCTTATTTGATTGTCTCTCTTCCCACACTATACTCTGAGCTCCATAAAATCAGGAACCATGTCCATTTTGTTCTAGGGTCTTACTCTTCAAGTATGGGGCAAAGCATGTTTAAAAATTTGAGTCAGGATTATATTGCTTTCTTATATGGTGTCAAGAGTGTACAGTCTTTAAACCCCATCTTGGCTAATTTTTTTTTTCTAATTCTCTAAGGCTTCCTCTCCTTTGTAAAGTGGGGGTGATAATAGTAGTGTTGTATATGTTGTATATAGTTAATGTTTTTATTATACGAATTATGTTGTATAATTTAATATTATATGTTAAAGAATATTTAAAATATGTTGTATATGTTAAGGGACTGTGATGTGGGTAAATGATATGATATATGTGAAGTTATTAGCACAGTTCTTGGATCATAGTAACGAGCAATAGTGTGAAATGGTGCCCAGAGAACTGGAGCCAAGAGGTGTCTCTCTGTCGTCCCCATGGCACTCAGTTCTTCACTCACGTCTTGGGTGGACATTACTTAGCTGTGTGTTGGACACTGTGCTAGGCATTGAGCGGCATGCCCCAAGTGCTGTAAGTGGGGAATGCTTCTTTGCAAGGCCTCTCTGACTCTCACGGTGCCAGCATGTGTCTCTTGCTTATTTTTCTCTTCACTCTCCTTTTCCTTTCATTTAACTGACCATGATAAAACTCAAAAGAATCTTTTTTTTTTTTGGTTTCACATATTGGTAGCATATTATATTGTCAGAAGAAGTGAATTACTTTGGGCAAGTAATACGTGTCCCTGAGCCTGATTCTTTTAATCTAAGGCTTTTTGCCCTGAAAGTCTGTGATTTTTTTGAATTAAGGTAATGTTGAAATGCTTGGTGAATTGTAAAGTCCTCTGTTAGTGTTTCTCTTTTCACAGTCACTTCTCTCCTGAGTCTTAACATCTTAAGACAGCTTCACCTGGGTGGTGCCCCATCCTCAAATTCAGCAAACCAAACGTTCTCATCTTTCCTGCAAATGCGTTCCTTCTGCAGTCCCTAACTCAGTTCATGGCAATGTTGCAGTCTCCCCAACTGAAACTTCTACCCCAGCTAGAGATTTCTGACTCGACTTCCTTTCTGTCCCTCAACACCTATGTCTGATTTGTCACCAAGTCTTGCCAAGCTCGTATTTGAAACACCAGAGCTTTCCTCTCTCTTCCCATCCATTTCTACTCTTCGTTGCATTTAGTTTTCTAACTGGTCTCTCTGCCTCCAATCGCATGCTTTTTGGCTAGTGGGATCCTTTCTATGACTACAATTGAGCAAATTCTCCAGTCTTTCATCTGTGTAACCGGAAAAAAAAAAAAGTACCTGCTTTACAGGGTGTGACAAATGATAAAGTTAATATAGGAAGCACTAAGTGAATGGAGGAGCAATTATTTTGACAAATAGAGTTACAGTAAGATAATATTTTATCAGATACACAACAAGGTATATCTATTGTAACAAAATCTGCAGTCCCTCTGAATGTTGACGTGTGAGGCTTATTCAGTGATGTTTAATTACACATTGTTGTCAGAAGTCACATTCCTTCTCTTCAGGAGCTGTAGGAAAAGCAAAGCTGATCTCAACTCTGTATCATGAATTAGCACCCCAGGTCCTTTTTTATTCTCTTGAAAATTTGTACTTTTTTTAATGGATGAGGTGATGTGATTTTTTTTTTTCTTTCCTTGTGGGAGTTACGGTAGGATGAGGAATGGAGGGGAGATTTCTACTTGATTGTTTAAAGTTTTGTGAATAATACATCAACATATCTTCTTTGTTTCTTTCTTAGTTACATGAAGAGAGGAGACAGTTGGAGACCTTTATTGTTTTAGCAATTTCTGCTTATTTAATCCTTGTGCCAGACCTCTTTTCATTTTACTCATGAGACATTAGCGAGGTTGAATGGCTTGTCCGGGGTCACGTTGCTGGAGAGCAGTGAGTGGAGCCAGGGCCCCACCGATGCTTTGACTCCACCCCGAGCCACATCCTGAGCCACTGTGTGCGCTGCCCGCTGCACGGTCTGCCACCTGGCCTTTAGGACCCAGCCCAAGAACCACCTTTTGGAAGTTTTTTCTCACCCTTGTCTTTGCCCAGTAAGAATCAATTGTCCTTTGTTCTTCTTACCTCATAGCCTCTCAGGAACTGTGGGCTGTGCTTACAGACTCTTGACACTAGGTGGCATCTGTTTATAGAAAAGTAAAATGCTGTTTGGGTCTCAGAGACTACTCTAACAAAGGAAGCGTCCTTGATTTTACTTACAGGCACTACGAGGTAAGCGGGTGGGTCAGATACGGAGAGATGGGGAGAAGGTTTGAGGGGGATTAGGGGCAGAATCCCCCTCAACAACCACGTCAGCTCAAACCTTTATTTTAGAAATACCTACTGAGACAGTTGGAGACACAGATCTTTCTTACATAAAACCCTTTGTTGTGATACGTGTTGGTGTACATGTGGTGTACATAAAGAAGGAACCGTGAAGCAGTGTTTTCTGTAATGAGGAGTTTATCACATGCTCAGCTGTAGTTCAGTGGCTGAATAAGTAAGTATAAGTGTTGCAAACGTCTGATCGTAGACTTAACCAGCGGTGGCTGTTTTGCTGTTTAAAATGGTCTGCTAAATGAAAAAGTCTAATAGTTTTGATTTTCATGTTTTTATTGTAAACATATATGTAAATATAATAATGTTCAATATGTTACGTCTAAGGAAGATCTTGGTTAACTCTGCTTAAACAGTGCATGAGTCATTAGATGTAATTGAGACACCAGCTTTATCTTCAAAATCCATATAGCTGTCTCTGTAGCCATGTTTCATATGTGCAGTTGAAGGGGGATATGTCTTTTTTAAAAAGTGTATTTAAGACAACTTTTTAAAGGTGCTTAAAATCTCTTTTCCTGTGACATGTTGGAATTTTATGTATTTCTGGAGTCGAATTAGAAAGCATTTTTACTTTGATTTGCTTTTTCATGGTCTCTGTATTAGTTTCCTGTGTGCGCTGTAACAAAGTACCGCAAACTTGGCTTAAAACAGCAGACATGTATTCTCTCACAGTTCTAGAGGCTGGAAGTTCACCATCAGTTTCACTGGACCAATATCAAGATATGGGTAGGGCTCCCTCCAGAGGCTCTAAGAGAGCATTGTTCTTTGCCTCTTCCAGTTCTGGTGACTGTGGCATTCCTTTGCTGTGGCCACCTCACGCCACTCTTTTCCTCTTCTTCTCAAGTGTGTGTGGTGTCACCTCGCCCTCTGCCTCTCCCTTGTAAGGGCACTTGTGATGGCATTTTGGGCCCACCTGGATGATCTCTTTCATCTCCAAATCTGTAATTTACTCATATCTCCAAAGACCCCTTTCCTTATAAATTAACATTCATAGGTTTCAGATTAAGACCTGATAGATATCTTTGGGGACCATTTTCCAGCCTCCTTTAGAGAAGTTATTGCAACCAACTTAGCAGGATTAGTGACACTATCTCTAGCCATCATTTTATCCTAAAAGGGGGTGGGTGGAGCATTACTATGCATTGGTGGGAAACTGCTCTCTTCAGGCACCATCCTCTTGCTGACCTGATTGGGGCTTTGCCACCTGAGGCTACTTGAGAAAGCGGTTAAATCGGCTGAAGCAAAACACATATGAGTTTGACTCTACAAAAGCTGGAAAAGGAAAGCAGAAATGATACTTTTAATAATAGCATGTCATTAGTAATTATTTTACAAGTATAAAGACCTATTCTTTGCTCTGGAGTTTGGTGCTAGGTACCCGATTAGCATTGAATCTGCATGACAGCTCCAGTTTTACAACAAGGGCTTAATGCTGAATTAAGGAGAAGAAAAGTCCCCAAGACTTTTCTTTCGTACCACTAGGACTAGTTGAACTCTGACAGGTCATCTAAATTCTTAAATGAGATTTATTTCTGACAGTGTTCATAGGAGCAAGTTTTAAGGTTATAGGTGAGATCATGGATTCATGGTAGGTTTCTAAGAAATTGGCAACTGGGCAATTACCCTGTCAAACTGCATTAGAGAATTACAATGGAGTAGTGATCCCACATGCTTCTGATGGCTTCTCAGGGCTTCTTCAACTGGTCTGATTGTGTGAATTATTACTGTAGGATTCCATGGAACCTTGGCTGTATGTTATTTGCAGATGAATTTGGAATAACCGTTGATAAAGACCGAATTCTTTGGTACATATATTATAGAGTCCTTTTGTAATTTTAGATTTGAGGGAGAGAACTAATACCTACTTGGGCTTATGTGTAGCAGTTACGTTTGAGACTAGAAAGGGGGAATTATGATATGAATGGACCTGTGGTATGTTGGGCCTTGTGCTAGGTTCCAGTGATACGAAAGTGTACCTTACCTCGTTTATACTGCAGTGGGGAAGGCAAGTGTCACCAAGTAATTACATAAAGAAGTGAATACAGTTGTAATAAACACCATGAAGGAGAAATATTCAAGCATATATCAAGACAATCTACTGGGTGGAGGAGTGGGAGGTGGGGGACTGATGGGCAGGTTGGCAGTATCCCAAGTGCAAAGGCCAGTGGTGGGAAGATGCCTTGCACACTAGAGGGTTGTAAGCTAGGCTGTGTCTGGCGTATTAGCTGGTTGGAGCAAGGGGTGAGACTGGCAGGGCTGGATCATGCAGGACCTTGTAGGCCTTGGTAAGGTAAATTCTGTTAATGGTAGTTCTTAACAGTTTCAAAATACTTTTATTTTTGCTATTGCATGTAATGTTCACATGTGAGGTAGGCTGCACACATGAGGCCCTAGAAGGGGGAATTGGTTTTTCACTTAACTAGTGGGATGTTGTTGGAACTGATAGTAGTCTGAGTAGTTTCACCCCTGGTCCACCTTGTGCTCTTTGTTCTTTTGGTGGGGGGCGGGGGGGCTGTGTGTTTGTTTCTTGTTTCTTCTTTGGACAGTGCTTTCTTTCATTTCTATGCTTTTTATTTGTGTTTGTCTTCCTTGTGCTTATTTTAAATATAAAGCCCCTGGGAGTCTGGGATTGTGACACTTGAGCGTCAGAGTCCACAAGCAAAGGCATCGAAAACTTGTGGAAGTAGTTCAGTGATATTTTTTCAGTTCCCATCAACCTAGAAGTCTGATTTTTGAATTGCTGTGTTTAAAGTTTTAGAAATTGTCTTTAACTTACATACATATGGATGATGCAGAAGGACTTTTGTGAAATCTGTTTTATTTTCCTTATATACACCTTTATTTTTTTATTACAAAGTAATATATGTTCATTTTGAAAAGTTGAACCTTTTGAAGAATATGTCATGTAACAGTTAAAAAAATGCCTGTAATCTTTTTCTCCAAAGATAAAACTGTTAACTGGTATATCGAATTGTTTTCTTAGCAAATTGTAACTGAATCACTTGAAAAATGTTTGTTCTGCTTTTTCTCAATAAAGATTTTCAAAAGTCCTCTAGCAAGCTAGAGCCTGCTTTTTAAAAATATATGTTCTCTTTTCATTTTCAGCCACTTGGGGATTGTTTCCATGTCAATGGATAATTTCTCTAAGATAAACTATCTGCAGACAAGTTCAACTTGTAAACTGGTTAGAGTTCTTGGTAATGGCACAGGAATTGTTTCGAAATTCTTGGTAGTCTTTCAGAATCAATATTTTCATTTTTCTGACAGATGTTTTGAAATCCTGATTTGTGTTTAGGACGTTCAACAAAAAATTCCTTTCCAAAAGCTTTGAGTGAAAAAGAATTGAAACCAGAGTTCTCAAATTAGAGGTGAGCAGATGAGCTCAAAAGTCACTAAGTTTATGACCCTCGTGTGTGTCCATAAAGGGACAGTGGGAGGCTAGGAGTCTGTTGACATTTGTAGAGGGTCCATCACTGGGAATAGAACGGGCACTTTACATAAACCAAGCGCATTTTTCTATGAAACAACTCTGTGCTGGCTCACGGGCCCAGCCGCTCCGCGGCACGTGGGATCCTCCCGGACCGGGGCGCGAACCCGGTTCCCCTGCATCGGCAGGCGGACGCGCAACCACTGCGCCACCAGGGAAGCCCTGTGCTTTCTTTAGAAACGTGAATATCAAGTATTGGGGGAAGCGGATTGTTTGGGTTTTTTCCGATTATAAATAAATAGGTTCACTGTAAACATTTTGGGGAAAAAATATTTTTTTGATGTTAATCCCATTCCCCCAAAGACAGCCATTGCTGTTGGTGATTTGGAATGTATGATGGTGCGTGTGTGCTTTTTACCTTAGTGGTATTAAAATGTGATTAAACTTTCCTCTTTAAATGCAACTCTTATTTTAGCAGTTTTCTAGTACGTTTTGTATTGTCATAAATTGTGTGCCCTTTTGTTTACATTTGATACTAGAATCTGAAGTATGTGCATCCTTCCCCACCTATTGGTCCAGTGAAAGCTTTCCTGTTGATTTCAGGTAGTCCCTGGGGGTGGGCGGAAGGTGTGCCCGTGCCAGAGCATAGTCACAGCTGCGTTTCCTTAGAGCCCGGTTGTGTCATTTTTGTGAACACTCATAAAAACAGAGGGGGCAAAGCCTTGCACAGAACCCTCAGGGATTCCATCCATCAGCATACTCAGGTGGTTTATTACTCCAGGCCAGAGAACTAATTGATCTGTTCGTTTAAAAACTTTTTTTTTTTTTTAAACAAAGATCCTTATAAACTCTCTCAAGGCATGCTGGTCTCAAATTAACCTATTCCCACCATCTCCCATCCTGTGAATATTACATATATCTTTTCTGGCACCTGAAATTTGGACTCTTTTTCTCTTGTTTGAAACAAATAACAAGAACTTAGGACTCTATTCATTATTCCTCAGAGTCCTTTCTGCCATCTCATTCTTTCCCCATGAGCCCATGTTTCGAGACATTATGTCCATTTCAGAAGTTCTCTGTCGTTTCTGAGAGAGGCTCACAGTGGCCCATCTGTCGTGACGTTCACCTCTCAGAGATTTGCCTTATGAGCACTGCAGCCCGTGCCCAGCTGGGTCACTCCTTCCTGAAGCGCTGGGCCCTGGTATGCTTTTGCTTCTCCTCCTGCCTCACTAGTTGCTCCTTTCAGTATCCTTAGCTGCTGTTTCCTCATCCTGATCGCTAAATATTTGGGTGTCCCTCAGTCCTTGGACTTCTTTTACCTCTCCTCACTTCCTAGGTGATTTCCTCCTGCCCCGTGGCGTGAAATCCCATTGGTCCCTTGACTCCAAGTTTATACATCCAGCCTGGGCCTGTCCTCCAGATCCAGCTGCCTAAACATCTCTGCTTGGTCTCTAATAGGTATCTCAACATGACCAAACCAAACTCCTGCACCCCAACCCCTGCCAAAACCCGACCTCCCTGTGGTCTTTGTCACCTCCATAACTGCTAATTCCATTCTTCCACTTGCAAGCACATCTGAGCCCTCTCTCTTTCACACAGTGTCGGCAAAATCTTCGAAAAAGATCCTGAGACCAACCACTTCTCACCGCAAAAGCGAGCCACCAGCGTCTATTTCTCCTCTCATTGATTGCTGTGGTCTTCTAACTGCTTCCTCTCGTCCCCCCAAATCATTAGTCGCTTTATTAGACCTGCTTTTTCAAAAGCATTCAAACTCTTTGCCACGTGACAAGCAGCCAGCATGGGCCTTTAACGCTTAACTCCTGTCACTCCTCTGCTTTCTCCCTGAGAGGTAATGCCCAAGTCGCAGCAGGGGCTTGGAGGCCCTCTGGCCTTCCTCCTGCTCCTCTTCCCCCCTGCTCTCCTCCAGCCACACTGGGCTCTGTGCTGGTCCTCAGACACACCAGCTGCTTTTCTCCCTCGGCTTTGCACTCGCCCTTTGCCTGGTGCACTCTCCCCAGCGCTGCTCCGCTTTTCCCGTCCTGCCCTGGCTCCACCTGAAACACTCCCTGCCACTTAGAAACTGCTTTATTTTCTCCAAGGTGCTGGCATGTGTTTGTTAGTTTGTTGTTTCCCAGAGCTTTCTTCATTAGCATATAGGCACAGATGAGGGTTAGAAACCTTATTTGCTGTATCCTCAGTGCCTGGAATAGTGTCTGGAATGTGGTAGATGTCTAATAATTTTCATGATATTTTTTTATTGGGAAATCAGATCAGAGAAAGATTTGTAGCTGTTAGGCCATTTAAGGAGTCGCCAGTACTCCTTTCTTGAAAATTGTTTTTCTGCCAATTTTGGAATAAATTTGAGGTAATTTTAACTTCTAGATATAGTCAGTGGCCAGTTAGCTCGGATACGTCCACCAAGCCACGACCATGGTAGTATTGAAATCCATGTGAGCCAGCTGGGTTCCAAGCCAGAGAGACTGCACCCTTGCTCTGTTGGGAGGGGGAGCTCTGGGGGAGCCACCCGATGTCTTCAGCTCCTGTTTCTCCTACTAAAATATCCACTTGTGTTAGCTTTTGAAATTCCATCTCCACCTTTAGTCTGTAAGTGTTCTTCCAGCTCGTAGTCTTACGGGGATGATCACGCCAACAGCAGATCCTGCACTCAGGAGGGCAGAGCAAACAGTGACCTGATGATTAGTAGAGTGTATGTTCGTTTTGAGCTAAAAGTTTATAAATAACCCCCAATTTCTGATAGCTTTACTAGAACTGCTTTTACAAAATATTCATTGTGAGCTTAAGTCTTTTGCCTTAATGATAGCTGTTGTTATCTAGACGAATGGAGAGTATTGGTGCCTCTGCTAGATTACATCCAGACATAACATGCAGTGTGTTCATACTAGTGAAATTCAGCCACGTCTTGTGATTGACAGTGCTTGTTATGCTATGGTACCTTCAGTTCAAACAAAATAATATCAGTTGACTGCAATATAAATGAGGCCCAGGGTTAGGAATTTGCTCCATTTTGGATCATTATCCCACATTTAATTGAAATGATGTGTAAGTTAGAGTGGATCTCAGTCTGTGTTCCCCACTGTGTTCTAGTACAAAGTAGCTAGAGTATACTACTAAAATGATTTACTGGTGAACTTTTCCAAATTCTTGGGAAAACTTAGGTTGATAGGTATAATTTCCTCAAATTAAAAATTTTTATTCCATACTTCTTAAAGTTTTGGTATTTGCTCTTTGCCCTAACAGATGAACAAATTAATGAATAAGTAACTAGAACAATAGTTCTGACACTGGAAAACTAGTGTCAGAATCACCTGGAGGCCTTATTAAAACACAGATTGCTGGGCCTCGTCCCAGGTTTTCCGCTTTTTATCTCTGAGTAGGAAGCTTGGTTGCGACTTAAGGATTCTCTGGAGAGGTGACTTGCTCTTTCTTTTGTCTCTTAATTCTGTCTAAAGCCACATCGCGCTTTTCTGTTCCGTATAGTTACATTTCATGTGTTAATCGTCGAGGAGTATTAGGATTCCTAAGAGTCTTAAAAACACATTCTTCCATCATTATCTGTAAGTTGTGTGTTATATGTGGGCGTTCTTGAGATGAATTTCCTAAAGGACCCAAAGCACTTTACCACCTTCTTGTTCTTTTTCTCTGGAGCTGCAGAGTCGGGGGTGAACCAGAAAGCATAATGGCAGGTAGTAGGGAGGTTGATGGTGGTGATGGCTGATCCCTGCCATGTCTTGCCTGTGGCAGCACAAGCATCTTGAGGAAGAAGAGAATTTGAAGAGGTCAGGTTATAACTTATAGTTTAAAAAAAATACAAAAGTGGCAGCTCCTGTGAGGTGGTTTAGACCACAGCCTAATTTATTTATTCTTTCATAAGTTGAGTGCCTTTGATCTACTTTGTGCTGTCCTAGAGAAAAGAAAAATAAGTTCTTGACCTCAGGAACTCTCAGTGCATTAAGGAGGCAGACAGGCCTTCACTATATGGTGACATAAGGGCTTTTACCCAGGTTTTTTTTTTTTTTTTTTTTTGGCTGTGTTGGGTCTTCATTGCTATATGTGGGCTTTCTCTAGTTGCGGCGAGTGGGGGCTACTCTTCGTTGCGATGCACAGGCTTCTCATTGTGGTGGCTTCTCTTGTTGCGGAGCACGGGCTCTAGGCACACGGGCTTCAGTAGTGTGGCATGCAGGCTCTAGAGCACAGGCTCAGTAGTTGTGGCGCACGGGCTTAGTTGCTCCACGGCATGTGGGATCTTCCCGGACCAGGGCTCGAACCCATGTCCCCTGCATTGGCAGGTGGCTTCTTAACCACTGCGCCACCAGGGAAGTCCCTCACCCAGTTTTATAGTAGGGGTGTCCACCTGGATTTGGCAGTGAGGGTCAAGGAAGACTTCCTGGAACATGAAGGAATTAGCCAATCAAAAAGACAGGTCGTCTAAGTATAAATATAAGATATTTGATCATCAATAGGGGGTCTTCTGTTTAATTTGATAAAGTGTATTAGTTGAAAAATATTTAGCTTAGAACTGATGTATCAATATTTTACTTGCCCTTTCCTATTATTTAAGTAGCAGCATTTTTCTGGGTTTAGTGAAGCCTACAAGAAGAATCAAAAGATAGGCACAATAAAAGTTGAATACTAATTGAATTTTAATAGTGAAGGAACCAAGAGAAAATTACATGTTCAAGAACAATTGTAAAAGTATCCTTAATATGGATCAGCTGTTTTTCACCTTTTTACCTAAGCATTGTTGCTCTCACCCACATTTTACCTCACTGTGAATTCACACAAAATTCCTGTGACGTGAAAGAGACTGGAGGTCAAGTAAAAATTAATATTTTGTATTTGTGTTGGATATCATTAAAGGTGTCTCCAGGTATCCATTTCTGGGAGCACTTCAGAATAATTTATCATGTGTACTTTTCTGTGTGTTTGGAAAAAGTGAGGGAAAATGAGCTCTGTCTGGTGTGGTGAGATGAGAGGTCCTTGGGCAGCAATGCCTGGTTCTCCTCTGGCTGCGGCTGCAGGCTGATTGTGTGGCATTGGGCGTGCTGCCTCAGCTCCATCTGCAAATTGAAAGAGTTGTGCTAGAATCTTAGAGTTCCTTTAGCTCTCAAGTTCTGTTTCTACACTTTCTTATCCTAGAGCCTTTTTAGTCTGACTTACACTAAAGCATAATTCCGTAATGAGGTGATGTCATGGACATCCTTTCTCATTCCATTACCAACAAATGTAATCTATTATACCTTCACTTCCAGAGGTCCTTATAAATTACAAACATTTCTCACTATCCAAGTCATTTTGTTCCCAAATTCAGCTAATTAAAATTCACATAGTGAGGGATACCACTATATTAGCAAATACAATAATCTCAATTTCTTTTGCCATCGTAAAGGAATGCTAAGGCAGGTATTTCATGATGGGCAATACCTTGATATCCGAATGTTGGTCCCTTAAATATCCTGAATCCTGACTTCAAACTAACAGCAGCAAAAGGATGTTACAAAGCTGTTGTGGACAAAGCTTAACTGAGATGCCTTTTCTTCAGCTCCTCAGAAGAGAAGAGAGAACTTCCTTGTTTCCTCACAGAGTTAATAGAATGTTACCAAAACGTGTAATTTGAGCAGGTTATTGAGCTATATACCTAGGTATCAGGGTAATAAGAAGCAAAGATGATTCTCACTGGCAACTGAAAGAGACAAATATTTATTGAGCACTTACTAGTTACCAGTCGCTATTCAAAGCGCAAGCAATGAGCAAGGCAGACGAGTCCCTCCCTCAGAGTCTGGGGGCATTGTAGACCTCAGCGTGACACGGGATTGGGGGTGGGAGCCAGGGTGGTCTGTGAAGAGTGGAAACACTAATTGCTAGGTTACTTTTAATACTCTGAAAATTTCTCAGGGGTCTGTGTAGCATGGTCTTTTATGTATTTACCTCCCCATTTTGTTTTGTTTTTTTCATGTTTTGTTTCTGTTAGGAGAGAACATTGAAATTATTCTCTAAGCTATTTGAAGAGAGTGACTAAATGCACCTGGGTCAGGCTGTCTGTGGGTATGAAGTGGTTGGGAGAATCCAAGAACATGGTGGTGAATGGCAGGAGGAATGGAGGCAAGTTGTCTAATGACCATCAGCAGAATCAGTCAAAACTACAGCACGCGGGAAAGGACGCCGTGAAGGCCGGCAGGAACGCGGCCGAGAGGAGGCCGAGCAGATGTACGTACATACTTCACCTGTCACTCTCTTGATTGTGATATGGGGCAGTAATTCTTTCCACTTTGTAATGCGTATTCTGTTCTCTGTTGTTTTCAAAACAATTTTTTTATGTTCTCACAGTTAACAGTAGAGTTTTTTTACTCTTTCAAAGTTATATCAACTTTTATTCTCATCAAACATTGTATACAACTCAAGTTTAATTCTTAATATAATGTTTTTATATGCATAACTTTATATTTTGTAGAATTTATAACTGAATGGTTATTTGTTCTATTAAAAATATTAAAGTACTGCTATTAAATTTCTTTTAAGTTCAAACTGTGTTTTTTTATATTTGATGTAAGTTTAAGTATGTATTTCTTTAAAAACTTATAGAGTAATATGAATGATAAAGTCAACCCTAATTTACATGATAAGTGGAAGTTAGGGCAGCTTTTCAAATTGTCACCATTTCTTCTATTTATATAGGGTGAACAGTTTATCCTAACAGAGAAGAAGTATTTGATAATGAGTTACTTTTTTGCCTCTATATCTCTTGGTGATAATGAGGCTACTTACTGAGAGTTCAAGAAAGTGTAGGTTTGATACATGTTTCATAGTTCTTTTAAGAGTAGTAAAATGCCCCAGGATAAGTGTAAAGCTAAGTAGGCAGCTATATAAATATTGTCCAAAATTAGATGGCCATGTTAAGGACTTTTTCTTCCTTCCTTCCTTCCTTCCTTCCTTTCTTTGTCTGCGCCCTGCGGCTTGCGGGGTCTTAGTTCCCCGACCAGGGATTGAATCCGCTCCCTCACAACAGTGAGGCAGTGAGAGTGCGGAGTCCTAACCACTGCACCGCCAGGGAAGTCCCAGACAACTTTTGATATTCTTTTCCTAAGGTTAATTTAGCCACAACTAAATAGCCTTAGTTTGTGTTGAAATTGACCTACTTCCAGTAGATTTGGATTGATTACCCTGGGGTTTGCTACAGTTTCAGATGGACTGCACCAGTTCTGATTTCATTTCCTTCTTACCTTTTATGGGTTTATGCTATTCACTGGGCCCAGGCTGCCCTTAACTTTTCCATATCAGATCAGGTCACTGTTTCTGTTTAAAAAAAACCCAAAAAACAAACAACCAAAAAAAACCAGACAGAAATCCCTGCTTGGGATAGGGGTAAGGAGAGAGCCCAAGACTAATGGGTTTGCCTCTACCTGGACACCTCCTCACCCCCTTAGCATGTGGTGGGAACCTGAAGGAACTGAGAAATGTAGTGATTATGGCAGTGGTATTGGCTCTGGTCAGTAAATTAGGCATCTCTTAAATCTTTTTTTTTTTTTTTTTTTTTCAAATTGCTGTTGGCCTCCTTTTTGGGAATCAGTGCAAAAAGGTCTTAATTAGTTTGGTTGTTGGAGGTACATGAGAATTTAGAAAATGACCATTACATGAGCTACACTTTGCCAAGTGTAGACAGATTTGGAGGAATGGGTTGGAAAATCCCAGAGAGTGTGAAGATGAACAGCATCACATTGAATGTTATTGGGCATGAATGGTGCAAAAATAGAGCCAATGATGAAGAGAAACAAAGCATTGCATCACCTTAGATAAACTGCAATGACTTCATCTAACATCAGAGCCGCACAATACATGAAGCAAAGACTCACAAAATTGAAGGGAGAAATAGATAATTCAACAATAATTTGGAGACTTCAGTTCCCCACTTCCAATAATGGATAGAACAGCTAAGCCGAAAATCAAGAAGGAAAGAAGACTCAAATAGTCCTATACCAACTCTTCCTAACAGACATCTATAGAACACGCCACCCAACAGCAGCAGAATACACATTCTTTTCAAGTGCCATGAAACATTATTCAGAATGGACCATAGACTAGGCCATACTTTTAAGCCCCTCAATCAACGTAAAAGGATTGAAATCATACAATATATGTTCTGACCACAACGGAGTAAAATTAGAAATGAATAACAGAAATCTGGGAAACACAAATATGTGGAAATTAACTCACTCCTAAATAACCAGTGGGTTAAAGAAGAAATCAAAAGGGAAATGAGAAAATATGTTGAGATGATTGAAAATGAAGATACAACATGCCAGAAACTTACGGGATGCAGCTAAAGCAATGCCTAGAGGGAAATTATAGTTGTGAACACTTGTATTAAAAAAGAAGAGGGCTTCCCTGGTGACACAGTGGTTGAGAGTCCGCCTGCCAATGCAGGGGACGCGGGTTCATGCCCCGGTCCGGGAAGATC
>NC_041229.1:103924886-103964090 GCF_002837175.3 Physeter macrocephalus | reverse complement strand
CCAGAGCGGCTAGGCCCGTGAGCCATGGCCGCTGAGCCTGTGCGTCCGGAGCCTGTGCTCCGCAACGGGAGAGGCCACAACGGTGAGAGGCCCGCGTACCACAAAAAAAAAAAAAAAAAAAAAAAAAAAAAAAAAAGGAAGAAAGATCTCAATCAATAACCTTTCACCTTAAAACACCAGAAAAAGAACGAGCAAAACTAAACCCAAAGCAAGCAGAAGGAAGGAAATAACAGAGTAGAAATGAACAAAATAGAGGATAGAAAGAGAATAGAGAAAATCAGCAAAGCTAAAAAGTTGGTTCTTTGAAAAGATCAACAAGAATTGGCAAACCCTTAAGCAAGACTGATTAGGAAAAAAAGACTCAAGAATCAACATCGAAAGAGGGGACATTACTACTGCCTTACAAAAATAAAAAGGATTGTAACAGAATACTATGAACAACTGTATACCAAGAAGTTAAGTAACTTAGATTAAGTGAACAAATTTCTAGAAAGTAATAAATTACTGAAACTGATTTAATAAGAAATCTTATTTGTACAAAATCTGAATAAACCTATAGCAAGTAAAAAAGATTGAATTAGTAATTTTAAAAACAAAACAAAAACAAAATACACTACCTGCAAAGAAAAGGCCAGTATTATCCTGCCACCCAAACCAAAGACATCATAAGAAAAGAAGACCTATAGACCAATATCTCAAATAAATACGGATGCAAAAATCCTCAATAAAATACTAGCCAACCAAATCCAGCAACAGATGAAAAGAATTCTATAGCATGCCCAAGTGGGATTTATCCCAGGAATGCAAGGTTGGTTTAATATCTGAGAATCAATTGATGTAATACCATATGAATAGAATAAAGGACAAAAACCATACTGTCATCCCAATAGATGCAGAAAAAGCACTTGACAAAATCCAACACCCTTTCAGGATAAAAACAGCAAACTAGGAACAGAAGGGAATTCTTCAGCCTGATAAAGTTTAATGTCATATTTAATGGTGAATGGTTTCCCCTAAGATCAGGAACAAGACAGAACTATATTTGTTCTCACCGCTTCTATTCAGCATTGTACTAGAAGTTCTGATTACAACCATTAGGCGAGAAAATGAACTTAGAGGCATCCAAATTGGAAAAGAAGAAGTAAAACAATATTTGCAAGTGACATGATAGTGTATATAGAAAATCCTAAGGAATCCACTAAAATATTAGAGTAAATGAGTTCAGTAAGGTTGGAGGATACAAGGTAAGTATACAAAAATCAGTTGTATTTCTATGCACTTTCAGTAAACAATCCAAAAATGAAATTAACAATTTTGTTTACAGGGCATCAAAAAGAAAAAATATTTAGCAATAAAATTTAACAAAGTGTAAAACTTATACTCTGAAAATGATAAAACATTGTTGAAAGAAATTAAAAGAAGATCTAAACAAATGGAAAGGGCTTCCCTGGTGACACAGTGGTTAAGAATCTGTCTGCCAATGCCGGGGACATGGGTTCGAGCCCTGGTCTGGGAAGATCGCACATGCTGTGGAGCAACTGAGCCCATGTGCCACAACTACTGAGCCTGCGCTCTAGAGCCCGTGAGCCACAACTACTGAAGCCCACGCGCCTAGAGCCCGTGCTCCGCGACAAGAGAAGCCACCACAATGAGAAGCCCGCGCACTGCAACGAAGAGTAGCACCCGCTCGCCGCAGCTAGAGAAAGCGCTCGTGCAGTAACGGAGACCCAACACAGCCAAAAATAAATAAATAAAAAATACGTAAGTGGAAAGAAAAATAAATAAATGGAAAGACATCCCATGTTCATTGATTAGACGACTTAATATTGTTAAGAGAAGGGGAACAAAAGTAATAACTATAGCAGACTTTCCATAGAAACCATGCAGGACAAAAGGCAATGCAATGATGTCGTTAAAGTACTAAAAGAAAAAAGCTGTCAACCCAGGTTTCTATACTCCGTGAAAAACACCTTTCACAAGGTGAAATAAACACTTCTTCAGACAAAGAAAAGCTGCCCTGCAAGAAATGCTAAAGAAGGCTCTTCTGGCAGAAAGAATACGCTACAAGGGGGAGAAAGAGATCTCCACAAAGAAATGAAGATGACAGGTAATGGTAAATGAAGGCAAACGTGAAAGGTATTTTCCCTTATTTATAATTTCTTTAAAAGATACTTGAAGGCTTCCCTGGTGGCGCAGTGGTTGAGTGTCCGCCTGCCAATGCAGGGCACACAGATTCGTGCCCCGGTCTGGGAAGATCCCACATGCCGCGGAGCGGCTAGGCCCATGAGCCATGGCCGCTGAGCCTAGGCATCCGGAGCCTGTGCTCCGCAACGGGAGAGGCCCCAACGGTGAGAGGCCCGCGTACCACAAAAAAAAAAAAAAAAAAAAAAAAAAAAAAAAAAGGAAGAAAGATCTCAATCAATAACCTTTCACCTTAAAACACCAGAAAAAGAACGAGCAAAACTAAACCCAAAGCAAGCAGAAGGAAGGAAATAACAGAGTAGAAATGAACAAAATAGAGGATAGAAAGAGAATAGAGAAAATCAGCAAAGCTAAAAAGTTGGTTCTTTGAAAAGATCAACAAGAATTGGCAAACCCTTAAGCAAGACTGATTAGGAAAAAAAGACTCAAGAATCAACATCGAAAGAGGGGACATTACTACTGCCTTACAAAAATAAAAAGGATTGTAACAGAATACTATGAACAACTGTATACCAAGAAGTTAAGTAACTTAGATTAAGTGAACAAATTTCTAGAAAGTAATAAATTACTGAAACTGATTTAATAAGAAATCTTATTTGTACAAAATCTGAATAAACCTATAGCAAGTAAAAAAGATTGAATTAGTAATTTTAAAAACAAAACAAAAACAAAATACACTACCTGCAAAGAAAAGGCCAGTATTATCCTGCCACCCAAACCAAAGACATCATAAGAAAAGAAGACCTATAGACCAATATCTCAAATAAATACGGATGCAAAAATCCTCAATAAAATACTAGCCAACCAAATCCAGCAACAGATGAAAAGAATTCTATAGCATGCCCAAGTGGGATTTATCCCAGGAATGCAAGGTTGGTTTAATATCTGAGAATCAATTGATGTAATACCATATGAATAGAATAAAGGACAAAAACCATACTGTCATCCCAATAGATGCAGAAAAAGCACTTGACAAAATCCAACACCCTTTCAGGATAAAAACAGCAAACTAGGAACAGAAGGGAATTCTTCAGCCTGATAAAGTTTAATGTCATATTTAATGGTGAATGGTTTCCCCTAAGATCAGGAACAAGACAGAACTATATTTGTTCTCACCGCTTCTATTCAGCATTGTACTAGAAGTTCTGATTACAACCATTAGGCGAGAAAATGAACTTAGAGGCATCCAAATTGGAAAAGAAGAAGTAAAACAATATTTGCAAGTGACATGATAGTGTATATAGAAAATCCTAAGGAATCCACTAAAATATTAGAGTAAATGAGTTCAGTAAGGTTGGAGGATACAAGGTAAGTATACAAAAATCAGTTGTATTTCTATGCACTTTCAGTAAACAATCCAAAAATGAAATTAACAATTTTGTTTACAGGGCATCAAAAAGAAAAAATATTTAGCAATAAAATTTAACAAAGTGTAAAACTTATACTCTGAAAATGATAAAACATTGTTGAAAGAAATTAAAAGAAGATCTAAACAAATGGAAAGGGCTTCCCTGGTGGCACAGTGGTTAAGAATCTGTCTGCCAATGCCGGGGACATGGGTTCGAGCCCTGGTCTGGGAAGATCGCACATGCTGTGGAGCAACTGAGCCCATGTGCCACAACTACTGAGCCTGCGCTCTAGAGCCCGTGAGCCACAACTACTGAAGCCCACGCGCCTAGAGCCCGTGCTCCGCGACAAGAGAAGCCACCACAATGAGAAGCCCGCGCACTGCAACGAAGAGTAGCACCCGCTCGCCGCAGCTAGAGAAAGCGCTCGTGCAGTAACGGAGACCCAACACAGCCAAAAATAAATAAATAAAAAATACGTAAGTGGAAAGAAAAATAAATAAATGGAAAGACATCCCATGTTCATTGATTAGACGACTTAATATTGTTAAGATGGTAATACTCCCCAAATGACCTGCAGATTGAATGTAGTCCCTATCAAAATCTCAACTGGCTTCTTTGCAGAAATTGACAGGCTGATCCTAAAATTCTTATGGAAATTCAGGGGATCCAGAATAGCTAAAACAGTTTGAAAAAGAACAATGTGGAAGATTCATACTTCTCGGGTCCAAAGCTTACTACAAAGCTGCAGTAATCAAGACATTCTTATACTAGCATGTGGATAGATATATATTCGTGGAATAGAATTGAGAATCCAGAAAGAACCCTCATGTTTGTAGTCAACTGATTTTTGACAAAAGTGCCAATAAAATTGAGGAAAGAATAGTCTTTTCAACAATTGGGGTTGGCAAAACTGTATATCCACATGCAAAAGAATGAAGTTGGATCCGACCTCACACTGTATGTAAAAAACTCAAAATGGATCAAAGACCTAAATTAAAAGCTTAAACTATAAAACCCCCCAGAAGAAAACATACACATAAATTTTCATAACTTTGGATTAGGCAGTGGTTTCTTGGATATGACACTAAAAGCACAGGGAACAAAAGAAAAAAGTAACATGAAATTTACCAAAGTTGCAAACTTTAAGGGATACCATCAAGAACGTGGAAAGACAGCTTACAGAACAGGAGAAAATATTTTCAGATCACATATCTGATAAAGGACTAGTATCCAGAATAAAGAACTCTTACAAGTCAATAATAAAAGACAAATTCCAATTTTTAAATGCGCAAGGGATCTGAATAGACATTTCTCCAGAGATAGACAAATGGCCAGTACATGAAAAGATGCTCAAAATCATTAGTCATCAGGGAAAATCAAATCAAAACCACCACTGCACAATCACTAGGATGTCTGAAATCAAAAGGACAAATAATAACAAGTGTTGGTGATGATGTGGAGAATTTACATACACTTTTTTGGGAACATAAAATGGTGCAGCCAAATGTGGTCTACCCACACAGTGGAATATTGTTTGGCCATAATAAGGAATGAAGTACTGCTGCATGGTACAACGTGGATGAACCTTGAAAACATGCTAATTGAAAGAAGCCGGTCACAAAAAAACACGTATGATTCCATCTATATGAAATTTTCAGACTAGGCAAATCCCTAGAAACAGTAGATTAGTGGTTGCCAGGGTCTGTGGGGGAGGGAGAAGTGGATAGTAACTTCCAGTAGGTATGGGGTTTCTTTTGGGGGTGATGAAAATATGCCAGAATTGATTGTGGTGATGGTTACACAATTCTGTGAATATACTTAAAACCATTGAATTGTACACTTTAAAAGGGTGAACTGTACTGTATGTGAATTAAATGTTAATAAAGCTGTTATAGAAAATATAACAACTTTGATAGTTTTATACATACCTACGTGCAAATAATTTGATTCAAAATCATATACTGACCCTTTGGCAGGGACTTACATGTAAGTGTTTATTTATTTATTGGAACAGTGGGTGAAAAGGTTAGACGTCTCACTTTGTCACTCATTCTTCCACCTCTTAATTTTGAGAGGCTTAAAGTTATACTGCTGGTATCCTCTGTAATTGCATGTGCTGACTCCATGAAGACCCTCAGTGACGTATACATCAGACGTGAATCAGCACTGATGAAACTTCATCCATACAAATTTGGCCTTCCTTTCCTCTCTTTACATTATTTTTCTTCCACAGTTAAACCCAGTTACTTGAGTTACCGTTTTCAATCACTTCCCTATTTTTATCCATTCCTTCAAAATCTGTTTCAAACAGGTGTTAGAAATAGGCCTATTAGTCTCTCTCTGCTTCTTTCCCCTCTTCTCCTACCTAGCTTTGTAATCACAGGCAAGTTTCTTAACCTCTGGGCCTGAGTTTCCAGCAAAGTGGGGATGATAATCACACATCTGCCCACAAGCAGGAAGTTGAAGGTAACGCCTTGAGACTCCTTTTTGCTTCTTGAGATTTAGCCTTCTTGGCACTTACTGCAGAGGGTATCTTGTGTTCCTCTTGTTTCCTTCTCATGCCAGCCCTGTCTGTAGTGGCCCTTTGTGCTGTCTTGCTACTGTGATGAACATCTGCCCATCTCCTGTCTCAGCTCTTCCTTGGAGAGGCAAGTAAGGCATCTGAGCCAGAGTCTCACAACTGTCCAGACCCTGTTCTTGGGAAACCTGATAATATTATCTAACAAAAATGCTCTCAATAATTGGGTTAATTTACTGCATTTGGTTTTCTGTTTTTGCAAAGGGTACTCAATTCTTAATTAGTAAAACTGGTAGAAATAAGCAATTTCTATTCTTAATTACTAACTTGAATGGGCAGTGAAGCTAAATAAGGTAGATTTAAGTAGTACTCAGTGCGAGTTAATTTTTCTTCTTTTTTCTTCTCACAGGTAATGGTAATTCAGGATTCGAAGGACAGAGTCGATATGTACCATCTTCTGGAATGTCTGCCAAGGAACTCTGTGAAAATGATGACTTAGCAACCAGTTTGGTTCTTGATCCCTATTTAGGTTTTCAAACACACAAAATGAATACTAGGTAATTTTAAGTCTTTATCCTGAGTGGAACAGATGATATCGTTGAACTTAAGAAAATAGATGGCTAATTTTACTTTCAGTCAAAATTTAAAATGACGTTAAAGGAAAGGTTTTGCTGCAGGAGGATTTTCCATGTGTGAGCCAAGAAAAGCAACATAAGCTTCCATGAGCTGTCAGTTTTAATTCCGTGTTCTTATTTTATCTTGGGATACTTCTATTAAAATACAGAGTTGGAGAGGCATCTCCATATTCTGTTTTAAATGTTGATGAGAATTAGCTGAAAGAAATATATGCATCCTGTAAAACCTTGAAAATGTGTATGATTTTTTTCTACCTAAATTAGGTTGCATCAGTTTTTTTCATGATTTTATTACAAACTTTTATTCTTTCAAATACTTTCCACTGCATATAGGGAATTTTGCCATTATGTTTTATCTTTGAGACTCAGCTAGTCATTATAAGTTAGAGTGAATATTTTTAAAGACATGTGCTTATATTCAGTATGCAGGTAAGAAAATAGATGTATAACCGCTTTGTTGAGTATCAAATGCCATCTATATAAAATACTACATAGCTCTTGAAATCTGTCACCCTTTAAATTTCTTTATTCTAATTCTCTTAAACATCATCTCGCTCCCAAAAAGGCCTTTAGATGATTTCATAATTAACTGCCACCAAGCACTAAATCAGAACTTTACAACTTTTTGTTACCTCTTAACTTCCATGGCAAAGGCTTTCGAGTGATAGAAAAGCCTAACATCAGGGATTTAGAATGTGGAACAAGTTCTGGACCACTGTTCACTCTTACCGTAGCTGCAGTGTCAGTGACTGCCCTAGAGGGACTTGATCACCAGGGAGGTAGTCACCAGTAATTAATTGGGGGCAGGTGATTAGAGGAAAATCGTGTGTCCGTTTTTTCCTATTTCTGTCCCTTGCTAGAATTAAAGCAAGATAATTCATTTATCAATTATATTCTAAATCCCAAAAGAAGTAATTCAGGTTAAAACATGCCTTTGGTATTTTCATGTAATTTCCTGTCATCATATATCTTTACTTACTAAAACGAAGTGAAAGTTGGAATGGACTTGAGAGATTATTTAAATAGTTCCCTGCCGTCAGAGGGGCACATACTTAAATTTTCTACATAGGCAAATGGATGGCTGTTCTCTGGAAAATCAGCAGAATTGGATGCCCTAGTGTCCAACTAAAAATCTAGTTTGCATTATTTTAAGCCCACATCCCCTATTTCCCAGTGAACCCCAAGAGACCAGGGCTTATTCTCCTACTATTAGGGTCCTAATAGTATTTAACTCACCTGCTAGCCTTTTTTTTTTTCCAAGGTAAGACATGTGATTCACTGTTTCACATAACAGTCTAGGGCATTCAGAATATTACACAAAGGCCCATAATTATGGCCTGGAGTCATCAGGAAACAGATTCTGTTCGTTATGCCTTGTATACTGAAACATGGAAGCAAATAAACCATTTTTTAAAGTTTTCCATCAAAATTACAACAAAAGTTGTAGCGGCTTGGGAAAGAACTTCATGTATTCAGAAGCCCCCATACTTTGACTATTCCAGAGGATGAAGAGTTACCTGTTACTGGGTTCTGCGACAGTAAATAACTCATGTTTTCTAAAAAGTCCTCCTTGACAACTGCTTCTTTTAATTAGTTTACATATGAGTCACCTGGGGAATCTTGTTAAGATGCAGGTTCTGATTCAGTAACTCTGAGGTGGGGCCTGAGAG
This sequence comes from Physeter macrocephalus, assembly GCF_002837175.3. NCBI lineage: Eukaryota > Metazoa > Chordata > Mammalia > Artiodactyla > Physeteridae > Physeter > Physeter macrocephalus. The sequence continues at coordinate 103,955,716 of NC_041229.1, read as the reverse complement.
TCTCCATTTCTAACACGCTCCCAGTTACAGTTGGGAAGCAAGGTCCTAAACCGTCTAGCCTACTGAGCTTTGTCCCGATGTGATAAATGGATAGAAAGTTCCTTATCAGTCGTTTTCTAGGGCTCACTTTAAAACATGTAATCCTAAAATGTCAAGTTTAGGATTACCACACAGATATTGTTAAAACTTAAGACCTTACCATATCCAAGTACCTCTAAATTCATATTTTCCAGTGCAACATTTAATCCTCCTCAAACACTTCCTAAAATAGCCATTCATGGTGTAGACAATGCTACTGCTCCCCGGTTAGACTGCGTTGGCTTTGTAACAGTGCCGGCACTTAGGCCAGTGCGGTTGAGCAGTTGACATTGCTGCGTCAAAGCAAGGTGTGCTCTCCCCCTTTCAGCAGAGGCATTCATCCCAGAGGTATCTTAACAGACTCTCGTAAGCTGACATTTGGGGAATATACAGAATTGTTATTAATGAAGCTTGTTAATCTTAATGAAAGGTATATACATTTTCATTTAATCTTAGTGGATTTATTTGAAAATTATCACTTATAGTTCTTTATCTTCTGAGCAAGAATTTACCAGAATGTCACTTACCCCATTTTCAAAGATATTTTATAGACAATAAGGAAAATCTCTAGTGCTTTATTTGAATAACCACAAATATTTCTTAAATTATTAGCTTTTTGTGGACTTTCTTTGGGGTACAAAAGAAGTGACTGGAGGACGGGATTGGAGCTTTGGGTTTTAATTCTCCAAACTGTCCGTCTTTTACTTATATAAGTGGTGTCTTTGTTCTCATGTTTATACATCTGTGACTTGAACTTAGTTTCTCTTTTTTTATGCCCTCTTCCTCCTTTCTACTTATTTCAGTTGTACCTTCAGGAATACTGTTCAGAAACAGTAGATATTTAATCATTTGGCTATATTATGAATTGCTTATGTTTTTACTCTTAACATATCCCTGTATTTACTAAGAAGGCAGTCAGAGTTGGGCATGAATGCCTAGAAAGAGCATAAACAAACTAGTAATTTCAATTTATTGGGAAATGTTACAATTTAGTTGACTTTTGTCAGTTATGAAACTTAAATTCTTCCTTTTAACCAGAGAATAGAGTTGTTAGTAATACCTCTAATTTTTTAAAAAAACTTAGTGGAGAGATGAATGTAGTGAAGCAGGAATGGATGCTTTCAGTAATGCGCCCTCGTTCAGGCTGCGTGACCAGCGATTTCATGGTATCCTGACGAGTTGGGGGACATCACATTGTAAAGAAATGGGAAGAGTCCTCTCAGGGCACAGACTTCAGCCTGTGTAGTCCTTACTCATCTTTCCACTACTGTAACCATCTAATTTTTATTTTCCTTATTTATATATTTGATTATTCGTATCCACTGTTGAATATGAATTTATAAATCGCTTTAAATGCCTCTGGAAAGTCAAGTGCTTGACTAGAAAGCATAAAGAAATTTCTCGACCTTCTAACTTAATATAATCAGGGGTAAAATGATGTTATGTGGGAAGGAAAGCGTTTTAGCTTCCTGGACTTTGTTATCATGCTAGGCCGACCCGTGGCTTCATAAAGTTCTTGAATATCAGCGTTTTAGGGATTTCTGCTACAACCAATATTGTAAGTCTGTTTAGAAATTACAAGTACAAATTATACAAATAGTTTTTTATTGTTGTTGTTTGTTTTTGCATTTATATAGCGCCTTTCCTTCGAGGAGCTCAAGGCATTTTTCAAAATCTGACAGTTTTTCTCACAACAACCCTGTGAGGTAGGTAGAGAGCATTACAAACAGTAATAAGATACAAACTAACCTGTTTCAGCCTTTATAAATGTTCTTTTGTGTTAAGTAATTGGAGGTGTCAGCATAAACATGATTTTTAGAACATTTTGCAAACCTTTTAAAACAGTTTGGTCTTAGTAATAGCTATATTTAAAAAACCACTTGTACTCCATAACAGGGAAATTTTAAGAGAAATCATTCATCCAAAAATCAGGAGTCACTTCATGGGATTAGCTGAGCACTGATTGCAGGACTCAGCCAGGTATGTTTCTGGTTGCTGTTTATTTTCAGGTCAAGAAGGAATGAAGAGCTGTGGTCCTAGCATGACTCCTCCACTCGGCATCTACGAACTGTCAGTTCGCAGTTAATCTTTCTTCAAGGGGGAAATGTGTTCACGATGTTGACTCATGGTTTTATTTTATATCTTAAATATTTGAGCATTTTTCTCTCTCTTCCTCCCTCCTTCCCTTGCTCCCTTTTTTCTGTCCCCCCTCCTCTTTCCCCTCCCTCCAGTAGCTCTTGGTTGTACATGCTAATGGAAGGGCACGGTAGTGCAGCTAATACAAATCTGCAACTTTTCTTCATTGCCACAGTGGTCTCTTGGGTTTGGAAACAGAAAAACCAAATAGCAAGAAAACCTGGGAAGTCAGTCTCTGGAAAGAGTGGGGAACAGGTGTGTGGGAGTGTGAATTCATATGTTTTTTCCTGCCCCTTTTAGTAGTAAATAATTGTAAATGCCATATTTTTAAATTTCTTATACCAGCCATTGGTCAGAGAGGTGTGGAAAGAGAAAAATAAATGTTTGGTTTATTTAAAGTTGCAAATGTTAAATATTAAGAGGAAAGAGGGGCACGTTGATGTGGAAATGCCAAATACCTGTTTCTCTTGCCTCCCCTGCCAGCCCAGCCCAGCCCACCCCAGCCCACCCCACCCCACCCCCAAATAGTCAATTTGTTTCCACCCCTTTCACGGTGCTGTCAGGGTACCAGTCAGCGCTGTCTCTGGCCGAGCTCAGTGCTGGCGCTCAGCGGTAAATACAGGTCAGATCCTGTTCTCACGACAGAGCGACGCAAGAGGGCTCTCGTGGTTCAGATAAGAGCGGGGCCGAGAAAGGCCTGGGTAACAGTCCCAGTCCTTCCAGCAGGTAGCCCTCATTGGGCCTTATTTTCCTCATTTATGGAACAAGAGATAATTTTTAGATAATCTAAATTTTCTGCTAGCTTTAGGAGCCATGGCCTCAGGATAACTTTGTGCCATTCGTATGCGAGATTTAGAGTGATTGTGGTTAAGGAGAGGACAGAGCGTATTTTTCTATTCAGTAACAGAAAATTAATTTTTTCTAAGGTCCTCAGTGCCTTTTGCTCTGGCCCTGATAGTTGTAACAATCTTATGTTATTAAATAATTTTTATTTCCCCGCAGTTTTTGTTACAATGGGATTTGACTGGAACTGTCAGCCAGGTGATTTTGATGTTCTTCTATAGGGTTATCGAAAACAGCTGTCTCTTCCCCTTCCCATCTGCACCCAGAACCATTTTCTTCCTCCTTTGCCTCACTATCATTTCACGCCTATAGCAGCCAACTGTGACAGTAAGTTTTGACAGTAAATTACATTTTAAGTAAAGTAGAGGTTCTTGCCTAGTGGGCAACAAGGGACAGTTTTGGGGGTTTGTGTGAGGCAGTAGAAGGCAGGAAAGCAGAAATAAAAGTCACAGGATACGTGGAAGGCAGAATATGATTAACTCAAGAGTTGATTATTTTGTGTTGGTTTTAGCATATAAATCGTTTGGCATCACGAACGAAGAGTAAACACAAGGATAGCTGAAAGGCATTTTTAGATAGGGAGGAAGTTTCAGGAAGCGGAGAGCACACATAAAACCTGTCAGGAATAGCCAGTGTCCACTCCAGGTCTGTAACTTATTTTCTGGCATGTTCTTAAGATCTTCAGGTGAACTTAGTCCTGACTCTTGCTCTCTAATGTGTCGAGCCATGCATTTATTTTACAAGTGTCACCGTTGGTCAGTCCCACGTTGAACATGTAAAGATTGCTTGGCTCCTGTCGTTTGTGGCCCCGTCCATCACTTGGATTATTCATCGTATTTGCTCAAAGTGAACTACTGCTTTTCTGTTTATTGCGTAAAAACTCGGGTTATCTGTTTCCCATCACTATCACTTTGTATTGCCTGGAGTGGTGTGCCTTAGCCAACAGCTGCTTGGTGGTCTCATGTGTCCTTCATTTGCAAATAACCCCGTGGTGTAGGGTTGCAGCCAGAAGGATTTAGACTGGGTTTTAGAGAAACCCAATCTTGACGAAATCACTTAATGATGGCTGCAAGTAAGTAGTTTAATATTATAACTCTATGGAAGTTTGGATACTTTCACAGTTCTGCAAGTCTTTATGTTAGTGGTTCTCTGATACCATAGTCTGACAGCCTAATTAAAGACATTCGGAGTTGTCTGAAGGACTTCCACTCATCTGTCTGTGAGGGCTGCTGTGCTAACTGATTGAAACGGGAAATAAAACAGGGCATTCATTGTCCATTTCTTCATATGATGTCTCTAGAACTCCTTCAGATTGTTCTACTTAGTAGTTGTAAGAGCTTACTGAAACTGGAGTCTGCAGCTAGTAAGTCCCCAGAGCCGTCAGCATGCTCACACATCTGAAGGCCTCTAGAGATCCTGCCTGGTAAATAGTAATACTGTCCTGTTCCTCATGTCTCCCCTCTTCCTTGTTCTAGAACTCTCCTTTACTGTTGCTCGCCAGCTGACTCCCTCAGCTCCTGTCATCTCTGAATCAAGCCTTAAGATCCTCTGCTTAGAATTTCTCTCACTTTGCCTTCCTTCTTTTGATTCCTTCCTGCCTATAGTAATATTCTGCTTTTTCTTTAGAAATCTAAATTCACCACTTTCCTCATTGCCCATATCAAAGTCAACTCCAAACCGCCCCCTTCCCAAACAAACCTTACACCGTAGTTATAATTTCCATACTTTAAAGTGCTGCAGCGGTGTTGTTTGTACCACATGAACATGCATTTGCATATTGATGCCTTGCTTGTCTGTTTGATGCATGAATATGTCTTTCGGTCCCAGCAAAATTTTACCTTCGAGAACAGTAGCCATGTCTTCTAGCTTATATTTTCCACCATAGCACATGTGTACACAGCACCTAATAAATAAGCCTTGGTGAAATAGTGTGGCTTAAAATCTTCCTGAAATGTGATGAATACATTTGTGATAGCTTATCTGGAAAACAGAATAGTGCTTGAGTGCTTCCTTCGCTGGAGTCTATGCTGGATGTTATCTCAGTTTAAAATTCTCAGGTGTCTGCGAGGTGCAGTTTTAGATGCTAGAGCAAGATTCATAGTTCAAATAGTTTTTCTCCTGAGACACTAATATTTTTTTCTTGATGTATTTTATTTGAAGAACAGTCTGTAATTCCTTGTTTTGTTGGATGTTAATTTTTAAAAAAACCAAACCTTATTTTGGAAAGTAGACCAAATGAAATCGACATGAGAAGGAATTTTGGAATTAAGATCCAAGTACCTTTAATCATATTACATGTTTTATTGAGAACATAGCTTTAAAATGAGTACAACTTAAGTTTTACTTGGGCCATGATTGTATCATGTGTTAATATGTGCATAGCCATGTGATATTCTGTAGTCATTATAGCTGATTTTACATGGAAGCCTTCTAAAATTCTACCCCAACAGTTTTTCCTTCCATCACCACCACAACAGTATCACCGCTAGAGTTGTACTTTTGCACACTTTTTGTTCTCTGAACGCAGTTATCAAAGATTAATTTGACATGGATGTTGGAACATCAAGGTGTGTTTCAAGAGCTGTTGGGATGCTTAGTTTGGGGTTTTTCTAACTATGTACATAGAGGATGTTTTTGTTTATGGCATGATTTTGTTTGCTTCATCCTTCTTCTGAAGCTTATTGCATTGCACTCTTCTGGCTTGATTCTGCATGTGTTGAAAAATTCTTGTCATTCTAACTCAATTAGATGAGCTCTATTCTAGATCTATTGTTTTGTACCTCCCAAAGTAGATGACTAGTTATAGAAGCCTGAATCAGACAGCTTTCATTTGAATCACCTGGTCACCTCTCAGTTAATGAGCTAACTGAAATAGAAATATTAAAGGATAGTTTGAAGAAAGAGAAATTATATCTCCTGGTGATCAATATTACTTTAGTAATAATTATCAAGATTACTTATTATTACTCTTTTGTTAGGTCTGGCTGTTTTTAGGTTACTTTTTTCTCAAGATCTCTTAAGCAGTGGCCCAAGGATGATGGAAGAGAACTAAAGTTATTTTTCTGATTTCTTTCAGATTTCGGCCTATTAAAGGAAGACAAGAAGAACTAAAGGAAGTAATTGAACGTTTCAAGAAAGATGAGCACTTGGAGAAAGCCTTCAAATGTCTGACTTCAGGAGAGTGGGCACGGCACTATTTTCTCAACAAGAACAAAATGCAGGAGAAATTATTCAAGGAACATGTGAGTTTATTAACCAAATTAATACTCTTTATCTGTTTCGATAAGAGTAAAGGAAACTAAAGCCTAAATTTTAGGGAACACTGAAATTTTAAATCAAATTTTCATTAAACTAATCAATATGAAGACCTAATAACACATCAGATAACTTGTATGACTATCCATAGAGAAAACTGTGTCATCCAGAAGGGAAACTTTCTGTGGACTTTTAGAGTAACATAGCCAAGTCACCAGGTACACAAGTATGGGAAATTTTAAAATAACAAAATTTGTTACTTAATCTTAAATTTTTTCACTGTTGGTGGTGGTCTGCTTTTATAATTCTGAGGAAGTCTAGCAAGATAAATAATGTAAAGTAGGTATCAATTTTTTTTTTCTGTTTTAGGTATTTATTTACTTGCGAATGTTTGCAACCGACAGTGGATTTGAAATATTGCCTTGTAATAGATATTCATCAGAACAAAACGGAGCCAAAATTGTTGCAACAAAAGAGTGGTAACTATTATACTACTATAAACCCGTAAAGTAATTTTGTTTAAAGTTCTCTCTTAAATTACTGTTCATGTGCTAAGAAAGCTGTAGGAAGGAATAAGGCCAGAGCTTACCCTAAAGGAGCCAATGCCGTGCCAGTGCCTCAGCCCAGTGACTGGAGTCAGGACAGTGAAATTAGAAGTCTGACTTGGGGACTCCCCGGAGGTCCAGTGGTTAAGACTTCGCCTTCCAATGCAGGGGGTGCGTGTTCGATCCCTGGTTGGGGGGCTGAGATCCCACCTGCCTCGGGGCCTAAAAACCAAACATAAAACAGAAGCAGTATTGCAACAAATTCAATAAAGACTTTAAAAAAATTTTTTTTATAAAGGAAGAAGAAGTCTGAGTTGAACCAGATCCTATCTCTAAGCCAGAATGCTTTGTGTTTTCCTTTTATTGAGTCTGGATGCCTGCTCAAGGACTACTGAAAGGTTAGGGATGCTGGGGTTGAATAACCTGGCTTCCAGAGTCAGTCTTTTACTGGCCTATAAGAAAGGTTACGTAGGAATTTCTTGCGTCGAAGCTTCCTAGCACAATGCCTGCTTCAAAATATATGTGTGTGCCAGCTTAAATAAAAGTAGTGAAGTTGAGCCCAGCTAGGAGGGATAAAAGCCATACATGAAAGAGAGAATATGTGATTATATCTTTCCTCTAATGCCTATTCCCTGCCTTATCTCCCAGAAGAAACATGTAGCCCCTCTCTTACACCACCCCCAGTATTTTTTATAGCAACAATTTTAGGGTCAGGTACCTGAAAATGGAATGGGAAAGAGCCTTCCTGCTGGGCTTCTTGCGTGGGTGTGTGTACGTGAGTGAGTGTATCTGTTTGCTGTGGGACGGAATCCAGCCTGCTCATCGGCTCCCATGGCTCCGTGTTGCACATGGCTGTGGAGGTTTGAGGTCTTGGGTTCTAGAGCTGTACCGTCCAGTACCATGGCCACCAGCCGCGGGTGGCTATTGAACCCTTGAAATGTGGCCAGTCTGAATTGAGAAGTGCTACAAATGTGATATACATGTGAGATTTTATATTAAATTGTAAATATTTTTCATTAATATTTCATACTGATTACCTGCTGAAATAGTATTTGTGTTATATTGGGTTAAAATGTTACTGAAAGTACTTTCACCTGGTTTTCCTTCCTTAATGTGGCTGCTAGAACACTGACATTGCTTGTTTGGCTTGCATTACATTTGCTGTTGCTGCTCTGCGGGGCGGCGTCCCAGTTCTGGGTTCTCCTGACCCTCCTGCTGCTTGTTTCTGTCTCCTTCTCCAGCGTCAGCAAGTTGAATGCAGTGCGGCGGGTCTCTGAGTCCTTTCTGCCTGCAAAGCACTATGCTGGCTCCGGTAGGGGATTCAGAGGTGTAGGTAGCACGGTTCCTAGTGGATTTTCTAGTCTCTGGTAGGGATACGGCAGCCAGCTGCACAAGTAACTGTGCACAGGGCTGTGGGGGTGACATCCAGGTGGGGAGCCAAGTGAGTCGGCTAAAACATGCACAGCGAAGTCTTCTGGATTCCTGGTGTTTATTGGACAGGCTTGTTTTATTAAAAGAAGCCTTACGATTTATAATTACTAGTAATTTTTAACATCACATATTTTAAATAGGAAACGAAATGACAAAATAGAATTACTGGTGGGTTGTATTGCCGAACTTTCAGAAATTGAGGAGAACATGCTACTTAGACACGGAGAGAACGACTTCAGTGTCATGTATTCCACAAGGAAAAACTGTGCTCAGCTCTGGCTTGGTCCTGCTGCGTTTATAAACCATGGTAAGCTCTGTTTCTAAGGTGTTAGCTCTAGTGTTGGGTAGCACTGCTAAAACTTAGAATGACCTTATCTTCCCTTTAAAGGAGGGTTGGAAATAGAAATTCTTCTTTTTGCATAAACCTATTAAAATAAATATTCTTGTAGTTTAACTTAAGACCTGAAACTTCTATCAAAAGTTGGTAAAATTATGTGGAAAGCTTATTTCAGATTTCTGTAATTGTTCGTGTTTCAGATCTTATCTACAGTTAATTGACTTTATCTTTTGGACATTTTTCAGATTGCAGACCTAACTGTAAGGTAAGCATAAAAAATATTTTATCTCAAGTATTTTGTTTTTGCTTCAGGTATGAGTTTCTTAATGAGTTGATTTTATTTCAGTTTGTGTCAACTGGTCGAGATACAGCATGTGTGAAGGCTCTAAGAGATATTGAACCTGGAGAAGAAATTTCTTGTTATTATGGAGATGGGTTTTTTGGAGAAAATAATGAGTTCTGCGAGTGTTACACTTGTGAAAGGTAAAGTATTAAGCAAGATATTCGGCTCTTGCATTCTTTTAACCACCTGATGATTATGAGCATGAACTCATGTTATCTTCTCATCCTTTAAATGATAAGGGATAGTCTTTTATGTTCTACAGCATTGCACCCAGTAGAGCATGCATAAGCAAAACCAAAGAATACAGAACTCTTTAGGGGCCCCAGCACCTGGCCCTTTAAAATGTTAAAATCATTACCAGCAGTTATCATTATGAGTTAATCAGAATGCAAATATGCTTAAAGAGAGAATGAGAAATACCTTACACACACATGCACATGCACACGCCCACGCCCACGCACACACGGTGCCAGGGCGGGGTTGCTCCGAAAATGGCCAGTGAAGTTCACCACTGCTAATCATGTAAAAACCCTGAGGTTGTCTTGGGTACTACCAAGCTGTGTCTTCTGGAATTGTTATGTTTTGATGCACGTGCTCTTAATAATTTCTAAGTTCCATTACTTGGTGAAGAACTTCTTTTTGTGACCCATCAAGATTCTGGAGTCCTTGTAGAAATCCCCCAGATCTGACTTAGCAGGACTCCTTGTCCACACTGCTCGTCTCCTTGTGGCGATTTCTGCGTGTCTGAGCTCAGAGGCAGCTTCACAAGCTTGTCTCGGCCGGTGCTGCAGGAGGGCCCCCATGCTGGCATAGGCCACACAGGGAGCACACCTGGACTTGGGTTTTTGGTTGTTGTTTTTATTTTTGTAATTGAAGTGTAGTTGATTTACAAGATCATGTTAGTTTCAGGTTTACGGCACAGCGATTCGGTTATACGTGAATATATGTATATATTCTTCTTCAGATGAGCACACCTGGATTTGTTGAGCCCATTTTACATGCTGTACTGGGTGCTTTACTCACCCTGACTCATTCAGTCCTCACAGCTGTCCTGGGAGAGAGCTGGTAGTGTGGCCACACTGCAGGTGCAGAAGTCCAAGTCAGCCTGACCTCAGAGCCTTTTACACATGGAAGCAAAGATAGGCGGTGGTACTACTTCTCCGCCAGCCAGCCGGCCTCGGGAGAAATGCTGATTCCCCAGAGCCCACGTTTCCCTTCTTTCAGGGAAGCCAGCGGTTTCCCCTGTGTCGTGAGAGAGCAGAGGCATGGAGTCGTGGTACAACCCCAGCTGTTTCTCTTCCCAGCTCTGGGATCTTTGCCACAAAGGGAGGGCAGAAAACCTATTCCTGATGCTGTTGAGTTTTTGCCCCTTTTGCAGGGAGGAAGTGGGAATGCAGGGGGATAAAATTTATCTTTTTCTAAATTAAAAAAATGGTTCAAACATTGGTTAAATCTTAGACCAGTCCACAAAAAGACCCTTTAATCCATGAAGTAGTTTAATTACAGAGATAACATAGTATAACAGTGATGTGCGTGAGATCTGGCGTCAGACTCCCTGAGTTGGAATCCTGTGACTCTGCATTGCGTTAGCTGTGTGATCTTGGGCAACTTAGCTGCTTTTGTGCCTTAATTACCCCATCTGTAAAATGGGGATAACATTAGAAACTATCTCATAGGGTTGCTGTGAGGATTAAATTTATCTCACAGAAAGTATGTAAAACAGCACACAGTTAGTATTCAGATGCTGGCTATAAACTTATTTTGTGGCTTCTGGTTTTTCTCCCATTAGAATGCAAGTTCCATGAAGGCAGAGGTTTTTATCTTTTTCATTTACTGCTGTACTCCCAGCGTCCAGAACAGTACCTGACATATAGTAGGTGCTTGATAAATATTTGGTGAATGAATGAATGGAGTAAGTAATATGCTAAATATGCTTTTGGAGGCTGTCCTGAAAAATGTAACCACATACACAGGATTCCAGACCATCCCTGAAACAGCTCTTTGCCTAGTTTAGAACCCCATGTGTCATCATGCTCCTCGGGCAGATTAGTTCTCTTCCAGGAGACTGCTTCTCACTGGTGAGAAGGGCTATCCTGCCTACTCCACAGGGTTAGTGTGAGGAATAAACAGAAACACGTGCAAATCCTTTTTAAATGGAAAGGCCTCGTACAGAGCAGTAGGCTCAGCTATTGTCAGACTATTGGGGAAGTTTGATTTAAAGGTGGGCTGGGAATAGTCTTGAAATTCTCAGGAACACCAGATCGTTTCTTCCTTTCCAGAAATTAGGCGAGAGGATGAGACCAAAGGAACTCATGCAATTATTCATCATATAGTAACTGAATAGTCAGTTACTTTATGTTAGGCCTCATGCAGGCAGGGTAAACAGGACTAGCACAGTGCCAGCCGTGAGGGCAGTGCCATGAAAGGGACACACGCACAGTGTGCTAGTTGCTGAAGGGTGAAAAGAGGTGGCCCAGTGAAGGAAGGAGAGTGGACAGAGGGTTTGCAGAGGTGCTGACATCGTGGGTACAGTGTCCAGGATACATTTGATGCACACTCCTGGGAAATAACCATCCTAACAAAATAGTAATTGTAACACTTTCATAAGTAAGTACTGCAAATTTCACTCTAGAAAATTTGAGAAATGAAATCTAATGAGGGACCGAAGAATATGAAGGACCAAATTGTTTTAAAACTTATATGAAAGTATGTCTGATGATAGCCAAGAAAAAATTTCTAAAAAGTATAGTTAGGGGCAGTTGGCCTTAATAGATATTAAAAATTTACTGTGAAACAATTGTGATCAAAACTTGATGATACTGGCCGATATGGACAAATAAGAGAACACGAACAGACTCCTGAAATCGAGCCGAGTGTGTATGAAGTCTTAACACCACGTATGGGGAAATGATGATTACTTTAATAAATAATAGTGACATAATTCATTGTGCGCCTGGAAGAAAACCAGGCTCAACTCCTATCTCACACCATGTACAAGATAAATTCCAGATGGATTAAGATTTTTAATTTAAAAATATAATGTAAGATGATTAGAAAAAAAAATAGGAGAATGTATACGTCTACCCTTGGGGTAGTGGAAATCTTCTGGAAGAAGTTAAGACAAGAAATGGTGAATATGAAAATTTTTGAATAGCTGAAAGCAAAAGTCAGATTAATGACAAACTGAAGGGGGAAAAAAGTACATATACGGCGGAGTTAATATCCCAAGGACAAAAAGCTCCTGTAAGCTCATTTTAAAAAAAGACAGGGGGGGCTTCCCTGGTGGCGCAGTGGTTGAGAGTCCGCCTGCCGATGCAGGGGACGCGGGTTTGTGCCCCGGTCCGGGAAGATCCCACATGCCGCGGAGCGGCTGGGCCCGTGAGCCATGGCCGCTGAGCCTGTGCGTCCGGAGCCTGTGCTCCGCAACAGGAGAGGCCACAGCAGTGAGAGGCCCGCGTACCACAAAAAAAAAAAAAAAAAGACAAACTTCCACTAGAGAAAAGAGAGGTAAGGAAGATGCTACACAGAAAATGATGACCATAAACAAGGAAAACAATAACTAGATATCCGTTTTCACTATCAAATTGGCAAAATTTAGAAGTGTATACTCTGTGCTGCTGGTGAGGATGTGGAGAAACAGGCACTTACACAATGTCACTAGGGCTGTAAATTGCTATAACCTTTTGGGAAAGTAATCTGGCAATATCTGTTCAAAATAATCATACCCTTTTGTCTGGCAGTCAGTTCCATATGGAAGAATCCATCCTATGGAAGTAGGAGCATTAGTTAGTAAGGATTTGGTTTCAAAGCAAGGTAGCAGCAGCATTCATGGTGGCAAGCAAAAACCAAAAAGCTACAAGTGTCAGTAAAATCACCAGTAGTGCTTGAATAGATGATGGAACGTTTAGTCTGTGTAACAGGTACAACTTTCAAACCATGTTCAGTTCAGATTTACTTGTGCATGATGTAGTAAGAAAGCTGGGGGGAAAAAAAGAAAGCAAGCTGGTTGCTGAGTAAGATGTATGGTATTATCCTCTTTGGGTTTTGTTTGCTTAGGAAGAAACAACAATGTGAATAGGTGTGTAGCTCATGGCAAAGGAACAGAAGATGAGGTGCTGGCAGATGGTTAGCGCTGGCACGGGGCGGGGGGGCTCTGGGGATGGAGGCTGGCTGGGGAGCACTATTGACTTCTGCTTTATGGAGACAGAGCCTAAGATTGTCTCACCTGTTGCAGCAAACACAAGCATGTGTTACTGTCATAAGTTAAAAAGAAGTAAAGGACACCATTGTAAAGCAATTATACTCCAATAAAGGTGTTAAAAAAAAAAAAAAGTAAAGGAAGTAGAGAAACAGATGAATGGGAGAGTTTTACTTTAAAAAAAAAAATTTCCAGATAATTCCACCCTGATCATTTATTGTGTATTTAAGTATGGCCCATCTTTCCAGAAATGTTACAAGTTATGGTAAAAAGGCACAGAATATCTGAAAAAAATTTATTAATTCCTTAATCCACCTGAAATGAAACAGCCTTTAGGATTTACGCATTTACTTTCTGAATATACTTTATGGTGGAGCGGAGTGGAGTGTAATTGTTGGCCTGCCGTGGTGAAGGTTACCTAGAGGCTTTTATAGTGATTTCTAATGCACCTTTTGAAAAAAGGATTGAGGCAGTCCCACAATATGTTTGTTGTTTTTACAAAAGCATTAATAAAAGTAGAATTCCAAATCCATTCTAGGAAGGCAGAGAAGGCAAGAATGCTCACCTTAGTCACCAGACATAGTCTCTGCATTCAGACTAGGTCTGTGCTCCTCCCTAGCGTTAAGAGGTTTAAGAGGGAGGGAGAGAAAATAAAATTTTTGTTCTCCCTTAGCAAAAGGTGAAATACTCAGATTCCTTGGAGGAGAAAAGTTATTTTCTCCTCATCTAAACCCTGAAAGAAATAAATCACATGGGATCTTTTGGAGAGCAATATTGCTTTCATAATGGGAAGTGTTCACAATTTTGCCTCAAGTTCAGAAGCTGTTATTATATGGCTTTTCTGTAACAAGCTAAGGCCAGTGAAAGGCAAGTCAGTGAAGGCAATTTTGGCCAAAGAGATTTATCATTTTTTAAATGCAATATGTAGTGCTTAATTTTTTTAACCTCATTAATTTATATTTTATTTATTCTTTTGAGCAGAGCGAGTAGACATTGACCTTTACAACCCTGAGTAAAGCAAAGACTTGCAAAGCTAGGTTCCTTAAGGACGTTCAGGAGGACTTCTTATTAAGCACCCACCTCATTAGAATTTATATAAATATAAATAATTTAAGCAGGTTACAAATCATTCTTAGCCAGTGGTAAAAGCAAGTCTTTTAATGTCTTTTATTTAGTAACATTTTGTTAATTATGTTCATTCAGTAACTTTAAAGGAAGAATTTAACAGTTTTCATTATTCCAGAAGTGAGATTTTCACTAAGATAGCCGAGCCTTCTTATACAGAATTTCAGTTAGTATTTGTTTGTATCTAACATTAGCTTCTAAGTAATGACTTAATTTATGGAAACTCACTGGTTCCTCTTTTAATTCCGTAATTCTCAATATTCAGTAACGTAGTGTTAAATTATGCAGGATAAAGCTGGGATATAATTAACAGGTGGGTTATTTCAGTTACAGTTTAGACCTAATTATTGTACCAATCAGTTTTGAAATTGAAATTTTATTTATTTATTTTTACCTACACTTGAAATTCTGGAGGGTCCAACCAATAACTTCTCATGGGCACTTAACAAAAAATTGATTGACAGTAGTCATAACAAATTGTTTTATTTTAAGTCTGGGGCTTTTTTGCATTACTTTTATATATGTGTGTATTTTGAGAGTCCTAGGCTTAGCGGCTTTCCAGTGGCGATTAGGGCCTCATCAGTTCATCACACTTGCTGATCTGATGTGGCCAAGTGCGCTCAGCAACCAGGCTTACGTCAGTGAGAATGCTGTTTGTGTAACCTGTGCTGTTTCTCTTTCAGACGTGGAACTGGTGCTTTTAAATCCAGAGTGGGACTGCCTGCGCCTGCTCCTGTTATCAATAGCAAATATGGACTCAGAGAAACAGATAAACGTTTAAATAGGCTTAAAAAGTTAGGTGACAGCAGCAAAAATTCAGACAGTCAATCTGTCAGCTCTAACACTGATGCAGATACCACTCAGGAAAAAAACAATGCAAGTAAGTAAGGGAGATTTGATAAGCATATCTTTTTTTTTTTTAAGTATTTTCACATAGTTTGCTCTCTAAAGCATATGCTCTAGTAGTTTTGCTCTTTTAAACATTGAGAGAAACTCTGGGATTCATGCACTTCACCAGCACTGCAAGGTTCTAGAAGTGATTCGAGCACAAAAGCAGTCTGTATCATGCCTCCAGATTTAATATGGTACTAAATTGTCTGCTTTTCTTGAATACTGGGTAACTGGATATTAAATTCCCCATCGTGTGTTCCAGGGTCATCATATGTTTGACAGAAAGCTTTTCAAGGTGTTAGTTTCTCTGTAATGTTATTGTTAGGTCCGCAAGAAATCCAAGGACGGGGTGGCGTCACACAGGCACATACGTGTTCTGTGCCTGGCCCGTCTGTTAGGATGGATGATGGACTTGGGGAATTCATAGCTTCTGGCCTCAAGGCTTCCACCCTTTTACTGCTTGCTTGCCGTTTTCAAAATGAACTGACCCAATTCACCAAACCACCAGTTACCAGACTCAGAATTGTGATAGAGGAGCAGTTTGAATGTCATTATACTATGACGTGTTATAATAGCCACTCAACCGAAAGTAGCAAGAGAGATGAAAAGGAGAAAGAAACAAGCTTTAAGATACCAGTTGTGTGAGGGGGGGGCAAGACCTGATGGAAACTGGAAAAAGAGAATGAAGAATAAAGAGAAAAGAAAGAGAAGAAATCCTAAGTGAGCACAAGAAAACACATCACGTTTGTGGAGCCTTGAAATCCTGGAACCATCCTGATGGCTACTGTTTTTCATCTGGCTAACACCAGTTTTCTCTAGTTGCCACTAAAGCAGTAGGCTCCTTAGTCTGACTTGTCTCTGATAGGAATAAAGTTTAAAAGTTTTAACTTGATGGTCCCCAAAGTATGCCTGTTTTGGCACTATAAATGTCCATACATACTTGTTAGCAGTAAGTACCGTCTGAGGTCTGATTATTTTAGGCTCTTCTCCCTGTCTTCAGATGTTTTCAGCCCAACTCTGGGTCCTCCTCTCCACTCCAGAAAATCCCAAAGAAAAGGGAAGGTGTCTCCCGTGATGGTGACCGTCACTGCCGTGAGTCCTGACTCTCCCCACTGCTGGGGGTCAGAGGCCAGGGGTAACCTCTGCCGTGGAAAAGCGATACTGCCTTCCTATTCCAGTCTTTAACGTCCAAAGTGAACAAAGAAGAGCAGTTAGTTCCTCATTCACTGTTGATTGTTGGTTTTAATAATAAACGCAGCATAATCAACATTTTGTTTTCTGAGTCTGGTTCCTTGGTGAAACTGGCGACTTGTGAAGCCCATTTTATAAATGTCTACATCAAAACACTTAGGAGTGTGCTGCCAGCCACATGTGGAGATGGCCACGACACTGTCCACACGGCTCTGTGACATTTGTGCGGGTGTTTTGTGTTCTTATGCGTTAACCAGATACTGATGTGTAGATACTGAACTCAGTACACCACTTAGTTTAAAAAATCAAAATAGGAAAAATTTTTGGAAGGTGTTGAGTGTTCTATTACGTGACCATCTATGGGATATTTATTAATAAACCAAATACATGTTCAAAGCCTGCTAGTTGTTGAAAAGAGAAAAGTGTATGAGACTTGGGCCCCTCCCTTGGGGAGTTTATGCCTTAGCTCCAGGATGGGACCAGAACACAGTAACTATGCAGAGCGGACTGTAAATGCCACTTCCTAAAGGCTAGAGGGAATAGGTAATCCCTTTGAGCTGTAGTCTCAGCATTACAGAATAGAAATTTAGCACTTTACCCTGACTGCTTATATTAGGGTGCTTACTTTATTCAGAATAGATTACTTTTCTGCAGAATGATTGTCTTGAGTAATTCAAGGGCTGGCATAAGTAGCTTTGAGGGTCATGTGACAGTTGCTAGGCGTGGCTCAGGGCTCTGAAGGAGCTCGAGGTTTGCTCCAGTGGTCTCTGAGAACATGGTGCACTAAGTATGTTCATAGCAGTGTTTTCTCGGGCTCTTACATGCGTTCCTTTAGGCTGTATTTCTTTTGCTGTTTGTGTCTTGACCAAACCCTTCTACCTGTTTGAAAGAAGAGACTTGTTGAGACTGCAGGGGATGCAAGGCCAGAGGTGCCCAAGCCTTTCTCCCAAGGGGCGTGGGCATACATCTTGTGTATGGATTCCGAGTACCCATCTTATCCTGCATTTTGGTTAGAATTAAGCAGCTGACAGCTAGAGAGGAACTGCTTTCTTTGAACAGCGTGTTTGTTCTTTTTAAAGAAACGTTTCTGCCTAGTTGGAAGAAAAAATTATTTCTTCCTTCCATGCAGGTCCTTTTTTGGAAGGTGTCTCAAGAACCACAACTTGACTGTTTGCTTTAGCATCCAGAGAGGAGACAAGAAATCCATTTTCACAGATTCAGTCCACAGACCTGAATTATAATGCAATGCCATTACTAGAAGAGTCGGGTTTTTTAGGCCTCTTGGGCCTCCGTGGCTAGGCCACCCCCACAGTGCTGCGTCCTGGACGTGAGTCACTGAAAATGCCACGAGTTGGTGCAAGTCCCACAGGACTCCCACCAGTGGAGTAAGTTCACTCCGCTGGACTGAGGAGCGCCTGTCCTGGAGACAGTGGGCTGGGCCACCACCTGTCACGCTCTCGCCCACCACAGACGTCACTGGTTGGTGTGCACACTTCCTGCTGAGCCTGCAGGCTGCTTCAGAACCCTTTCGGACACCCTTTTCCAGCCATTCACTCCTGTGTTGGTTGCATGAGGTGGAGCCCGCTCCTCGTGCCCGACAAACTCGTTGCGCTGAAGTCTTTAAAACCCTATCGAGGGCTTTTTGGACCCTCCTGTTGGGAGCACGCCAAGCTGTGTGTGGCCCTCGTGTTCCCTTGGCTCCACCGTGTGCGTTTCTGGGGCTTGTCCAGTGCAGAGCATGGGTGCGGCCTGAGCCTTCTGGAAGCTTTGGTGTCATTTTGGTGCTCTTGTGTCTGGCTCTGGCTGTCATTCTCGATGCACACACAGAGCCGCCTTATGATGTTGAGGACACCCTGAGGGAACCGCGATAGCCATACCATGGGTCCTTTCCCAGGAGTTGGGACTGGCCCCGTAATAGCTCTGTGGTGTCCCTTAGAGGCCGTGTGACGGTGTGGTGAAAAGCTTGCGATCGGGCGCCCCAGACCTCAGCGCAACGCCCATCTCTGCCGCTGACCAGATGGACGCTCTTGGGCACGCTAGCCCCCCTGAACTTGGTTTTCACTTCGTGTAATAGCTCTTACTTCACAGAATGCTTATTATGATTGAGATCGTACTAATTTGCCCATTTGGCACTGTACCTAGTATATACTAATTGCTAAGAATGTGTATCTTCACCTGAAATTACTGTCTAGGTTTATGCATTTGGGATTTGTCCCGGCCATGAGGGAAGAGAGCCACACATGGTGTGTTAGTGCCAAAGCCAGGGGAGCCGTGGCCGTGCCTTCCCTCCACTGTGTCAGGATCCTCAGTCTCTTGATAGACTTTCTTAGTTTGCCATTGCGACCGCCATCTCTCCCTCGGCCTGCTGTCGGCTGGCACTCGCCCTCCATCCCCCCGCGATAGTGCAGCAGCGCCTTCGTGGCGCGGTGAAGAGCCCTGGGTGCTTAGTCACGTTACGCACATTTCTCTTACGCAGCCGGACTGCGCCTTTTCTGCCCTTTGACTTGAGCACACCTTTTAGCTGGGCTTTTGTTGAGATAACGCTTTTCAGACAAAATGAGAATCCACCGATAAATACATAAATATGTAAGTGAAGTCTCTCTGTTGAAATAATACGTAGCATCAAATTCAGTCTCTCTTGTGCTCTTTAAAACACACACTGAAGGGCTTTGTCAGTGGTTCACTGCAGTCAGCTAACAATGAGCTTCTCGGAAGGAGGGGTGGAAGGGGGAGAGCCCAGATTCAAAATCACCATAAGTGAGATTCATCCAATGATTAAAAATCAGTGCCGGAGTGAGGAGACTCTCAGGTGCCACGAAGAGTCATAGGAAGGCCAACCTGTCATGTGTAGAGTCATGAAAGGCTTCCCGCGAGAAGTGTTTGCTGAGCTGAGTCTTAAAAGGGGAGGAGAAGTTGGCCAAGTGAAACGTGCTCAAAGCAGAGGGGACGTCACAAAGGAACGTGTGCGCACGAGTGTGGGACTTGCATCGGTAAAGTTCATCAAGGCTGGACTAGAAGGTGGGGGGAAGGGATTTGAGCATAATTTAAAATTTTGGACTTTATTCTTAGGTATTAGGTTCTTGGCAGGTTTAAAGGCCAGAAGTGACGTGGCGTACTAGGAGAATCATCTGGGCTGCGTGGTGGGGGATGGAATGTCGGGGAAGCAGTAGGGAGGCAAGGAAAGGCGGGAGCTAGAGCCAGAGTCAAGGCAGGAAACGGTGGCATCGGGAATGGAGAGAAGGAGGTGGTTCCAGCGACCCTGCAGGAGCGGACTCCACAGGACCGGTGGCTGGTTGGTGAGAGTTAGCGGGAGTAGGCGTCAAGGATGACCTCCCAGTGTCTGCTTGCGCAGCTGGCTGGGTGATGGGGCTGTTGACCAAGATGGAGAACTTAGGCTCGGTGGTGAGTTCCCTTTGGGCATGTTGACTTGTGAGGGGCTCACGAGACAATCTTAGCGGGCGATCAAGGTCCCGGTGGACCTTCGGTATCGCGGGTCTGCAGTTAAGGCGAGAATCAGGCTAGAGGCTGTGGTTTGGGAACGGCCAGCATATCGGTGGTGATAGCCGTGGAGGAGTGGCTGCTTAGCGCCTGGAGACTGAGTAGAGTTTTCAAGGGGCCTAAGGTAGCAGAGGCCTGAGGAGTGCAGTCCACCGGGCAGATGGAGGAAGAGGGCCCGGGACACGGAGGGAAGGCCAGGAGGGTGTGCTCCGGCGAGCAGCCAAGGAGAGAGGGGTTTCAGGAAAAATAACGGTTAGCTGCGTCACATTCTGCAGAGAAGGAGAGAACGGTACGGGCTGAATGGGTCCTCTGGATTTCATGACAAGGAGATGGTGAGGGAGACTGGCAAAGACGCTGTTTAGGAGGACAGGTTGGATCCAAATTGCAGGGGGATGGCAGTCAAGGGCACACGGTATAAGTGATCATTGGGGAGGGGTGGTTGCAGGTATGAGATGAGAACCGCTGACCTTGGTCATAGAATGGTCCTTGAAGAGCCACAGACAGCAAAGTCTCACCATAGCCACATTTGAGAAAGGCAGGCAGCAACACTGGTGTGTTTACATCATAAGCACATCTACTCTCACCTTGTAGGAAGCCTTGTAAGCACAAAGAAATCCTTTAGCAAAAGCAGTCCCTAAATATCCTTATATTTAAAAAATTATTTCTGGTAAGTTCTGTATAATTCAGTTCATAATACGTCGGTTCTCAAATTGAGTGGCACCCAAACTTTACTGCTACTACTATTCTAAAAAAAAGTTGCCTTCCTGGTAGCAGCCCGCACAGATAAGCGTGTTCTTGGTTCAATCAGTGGATCTCAGTCCTGGGAATTCTGCCGGTTTGGAGATCCCAAAGCCATTCGTGAGCCAGTCTTCCTGAGTACAGAGACTTCTGTTCTTGGCGGTTTGATATTTTTGGAATGCTGTTATGCATTCTTGCTCCTCTCAATAAAAACTAACTAATGGTAACCTAACTTGCTCAGCCACGCAGAAGGAACAGCAGTCACCCTGGCGACCCTCAGGCGTGTAGTAAGCAACAGTCTTGTCGGGCAGTGTGCTGGACTTACCCGCGTTCACTGGTTTTTATTCCCTCTGTTTTCTGGTGAGAGGTGGTGATGATTCGTTTGGCCATCTCAACTTCCCTAGTGAATGATTTAAAGGGGTATTTTGATGGGAAGAGCTTTTCAGGTGGGGGATGGGGAGCAGACTAAGTGATCGAGAAATTGACTCACGTAAAACACCGTGAATATCAATCCAAAATGTAGACGTAGAGAAAAACAAAGATGGCGGAAAGGAAAGTCAGTGGCAAGGTCAGAGGCTCACCACGGGGCCACCTTACACTTGAGTCACATATAAGCCTTTTGAGAAGCCGTTCAACTGTCATGTTAGTTCTCAGGTTGTCATTCCCAGTAGGTTGTCATCCCCTTGTCCAGAGGAAGGAAGTTGGGTCCCCCTTGTCCCGAGAGTGTAACTCTGGCAGAGTGCTTCTTCCCTCTTTCGGTTTGACTGTCAGCAGCAGGCAGTCAACGGAGGGATATGGGGCCAAGTAAGTTCCGCAGCCTTCAGAGTCTCCGCTGGTCCTCGCGGCACTGAAGGGAACAGCTTAGACGGTGCGGCATCTGGGGAGAAAGGTCTAGCGGGAGTAACAATATATGGTTCTTAGGATCTCTTTTGCTTATTTGAAAACATCGTGATAGACTCTGTCTCTGAGAGCCCTTTAGTCGTACGTTGCTGTCCTGGATTACTAGCCGAGCAGTACGCTCTGAGGTAACGAGTAATGGATTTTAGAAACATTTGAAATGATGATTTTAAGCAGAATTTAAGAAAGAAAAATATTATTTTTACTTAGCTTTACTTCAAATATTTTATGTGGTAAAAGACTAAATCAGGAAAAGAAATATTCAGTTTGGACTAGTGTCGCGATAGATTAAGGACACTTAGAGGGAAATCCAGGTCCTTGCTGTGCTAAGAGCTCTTTAACCCTAAAATTACGTACCTGGAAAGTGAATAGATGCTTCTTAAGTTAGAGGCCGAAATTAGAAAGAGAATGTAAAGGAAAACTGTAGGAAGTGCTTGTGTGCTGGCAGAGACGCAACTGGGGTCTGTCTCCCACGTTTTTTGTACAATCTAAACATTTCATAGCTAATCATCTGGGTGTTGGCATTGTTTTGTTGAACATTACCGTGTCACCAAGACTGTTTTTCATTCATCCTTTTTTTTTTTTTTTTTAAACTTTGCAGCTTCTAACCGAAAATCTTCAGTTGGTATGAAAAAGAACAGCAAGAGCAGAACATTAACAAGGCAGTCTGTGTCAAGGATTCCAGCTTCTTCCAACTCTACCTCATCTAAGCTAACTCCTCTAAATAATTCCAGGGTACCAAAGAAACTGAAAAAACCTGCAAAGCCTTTACTTTCAAAGATAAAATTAAGAAATCATTGCAAACGGCTGGAGCAGAAGAGTGCTTCGGGAAAACTCGAAATGGGAAACCTAGTACTCAAAGAGCCTAAAGTAGTTCTGTACAAAAATTTGCCCATTAAAAAAGATAAGGAGCCAGAGGGACCAGTCCCGGCCGCAGTGGCCAGTGGGTGCTTAACTAGACACGCAGCGAGAGAGCACAGGCAGGACCCCGGGCGAGGCGCCCCTGCGCCCGTGGAGGGCGCCCCCTGCGCCTACACAACCAGGCGGTCCGTGAGGACGAGGATGAATTTGGAGGAGACCTCCGACATCAAGCTTGAACCAAACACGTTGGATGGCTACAGAAGCATCTTGACGGAACCTTGCCCAGACAGTGGCGAGCAAGCAGCTCCTGCGGGGCAGGAAGAAGAACTGGCTCGTGAAGCGGCACAGAAGGGGGAGGCCAGGTGTCCTAAGAGTGACAGCAGCGCGTCAAAAAAGAAATCACGGCAAGGGAAACTGCTGAGACAGTTGGCAGAAGCAGAGGAATCCGCCGCGGTGCACGATTCCCCTGGCAGAGCTGGCGTGGGGCGGGAGGGGGCGGGGGCCCACCCTGACCAGGGCGAGCGCGGCAGCCAGGAGGGCGTGCCCGGGAGCTACAGTGACTGGCCCCCTTCTCCTGTCAGCGGTTCTGTGGTCGCATCAGATAGCTTCAAAACAAAAGACAGCTTCCGAACTACAAAAAGTAAAAAGAAGAGGCGGATCACTAGGTATGATGCACAGTTAATCCTAGAAAATAACTCTGGGATTCCCAAATTGACTCTTCGTAGGCGTCATGACAGCAGCAGCAAGACAAATGACCAAGAGAATGATGGAATGAATTCTTCAAAAATAAGCATCAAGTTAAGTAAAGACCATGAAAATGACAATAATCTCTATGTAGCAAAGCTTAATAATGGATTTAACTCAGGATCAGGCAGCAGTTCTACAAAATTAAAAATCCAGCTGAAACGGGACGAGGAGAGTAGGGGGTCGTATACAGAGGGGCTTCACGAAAATGGGGTGTGCTGTAGTGATCCCCTTTCTCTCCTGGAGTCTCGCATGGAAGTCGACGACTATAGTCAGTACGAGGAAGAAAGTAGCGATGATTCCTCCTCTTCAGAGGGAGACGAAGAGGAGGATGGCTATGACGATGACTTTGACGACGACTTTATCCCGCTTCCTCCGGCCAAGCGGCTGCGGCTCATAGTTGGAAAAGACTCTATAGATATTGACATTTCTTCCAGGAGAAGAGAAGATCAGTCTTTGAGGCTTAACGCATAGTAAGCTCTTGGTCTTAATTTGACCCGGGATAACTACTTTAAAGAAATCAACAATTCCAGTCAGTTACTCCTCAGCTGAAAACATTTGAGGGGCAGCACTTCTGCTGTCTTTTCACTTATCAGCATAATACTGTAGAAAGTGTACAGCGTACTGACTCTTCTTAAAAGTCTGATTTGTGCAAATTTTTATTGTACTTTTTAAATAGCCTTCTTATGTGCAATTCTGAGTTAGAGGTAAAGCCCTGTTGTAAAATAAAGGCTCAAGCAAAATTGTACAGTGATAGCAACTTTCCACACAGGACGTTGAAAACAATAATGTGGCTACACAGTTTTCTTTTTTTAACTTTAAGAGCATCAACTGGCTCTTTAATATATGACTAAAAATTAATTTAAAACAAATCATAGTAGCAGCATATTAAGGTTTTCTAGTATATGCTAATATCACCAGCAATGTTCTTTGGCTTTTTGATTTATTTGCTAGATGTTTCCCCCTTGGAGTTTTGTCAGTTTCACAGTTTGCTGGCCCAGGTGTACTGTTTGTGACCTTGGTTAAATAGCAGACCATCGGTCGGGTGGGAGTGAAATTGGTTTCTTTAAAAAAAAAAAAAAAAAAAGTACAATTACACGCGTGACAGCTGACTTTTCAGTACGTTATATGTACGAGGGTAGCAGTGTGCAGGATGAGTTTCGATACAGCGTATTTATTGCTTGTCATGTAAATTAAAGACCTTGTATTTAACACTTTTCAATCCTTTTAGATAAAATTGTTCTTTGCAAGAATGATTGGTGCTTATTTTTTCAAAAAATTTGCTGTGAACAAATGTGATGAAAACAAGCAACATTTATCTAATGAACTACAGCTATCTTAATTTGGGTCTTCAAGTTTTCTGTTGCACTTGTAAAATGCTACAAGGAATATTAAAAAACTCTATTCACTTTAACTTATAATAGTTTATGAAATAAAAACATGAGTCACAGCTTTTGTTCTGTGGTAACCTATAAAAAATGTTTGTCTTTGAAATTCAGTGTAAAGAACTGAAAACAGTGTATATGTTGTAAATATTTGTGTGTTGTGAGAAATTTTTGTCATAAGAAATTAAAAGAACTTACCAGGAAGGTTTTTAAGTTTAGAAATATTCATGCCAATAAAATAGGAAATTATAAATATATAGTTTTAAGCACTGCATCAGTGGGAGTTCTTGGCTTATGTTAGTTTATGTATGAAAATATCAAAGATTTTTTTGACTATATTATCAGTTAAACAAAAAGAGGAGTCATTTAATTTGTTTTTGAAGCACTTTGAGAAGAGAAATTAATTTTAAGTAACTTAATGAGCAAAATTTTGATTACTACTTTATGTTCAATACCGACCTTCCATTTCTCTGGATTATTTTACAAATCATTGGACAAAGAATTGGGGAATATAAATCTGTAGCAGGTGTTTGACACCAGTGGGTCTCTCTATTTCTGGGAAATGTGTACATGTACTTTCAAATATACAGTGTTCCTAAGTGAAATCAATTTAGGGGATTCGTGTAGTGTCTAGAAAAGTAGCCCATATCTTTCAATACTAAAAAGGAATCTGCAGGTAATGAGAAGTCCAGTGGAGAAAACCTCAATGCTTACTGTTACTACTTATTGATTCCTACCAGTTTCTAGGTTCCTGGGGACATTATTTAAATTAAGCTCCTTAAAACTATTGCTAGTAGGTTCCAAATGGAAATTAGTAACATTCATAAAAGTTCTTTAAATTTAGAATTTTTTTTTCTCCTTGTGTTCTTCAAGGAATTGCTTCTATAGTCTTCTGTCGTCTCGTTCCTGTTTGTTACGGTGCAGTTTCATCCTCAGGTATTAATGTGGGAGCAGGTGGCTGACCTCCTCGCCCACTCACAGCACCCCCCCTTTGCTCGCTCCGTCTAGAATTCTTCACCTCTCGAAGTAGGGCAGCCCTGCAAGGTCTGTGCCAAGGCCCTCGGAGCAGTCTGCAACCTCACCCAGTCCTCCCGGTGTCTCTGGGTGGGAGTGGGAGACTCAGGCCGCTGAGAAGGTCACGCTTAGACCCTGTGTCTGGGAGGTCCCGGAGAGCAGGGGGTCATCTTTTATTCCCACCATAGTTTGGAGTCTTTCAAAGAGGTTCAGAGACTAGATCTTGAACTGTTTTCTTGGAGTACCAACAATAGCCATTTCAGGAATTTCAGTCTTAAGGAAAAAGTAGCAAAATACCGCATTTCCCACTTCTCTCCATTTGTAAGCTTAATTTTAGTAATTTATTTATGATGTTTAACTTTATTGAGGCCTCGTCTTTGGGGGCTGACCTTCCCGTGGGTCCGAGCAGTGGCGTCAGGTGGTGGTCACTGCCTCAGGAGTTGGTGTGCACAAGCGCTTGGCAGCCGCTGCCGGCGCCTTCCAGGGAAACCTAATTTCCGTTCTTACAGTTAGGGGCCTCGGAGCTGGTCTAGCTCTGCTGTAGAACTTCACTGTGTGGAACGGCGAAGTCCACACACTGATGACCACTTGGAAGAGGTTGCATTCAATAAAGCTTAGCTAGAGCTTATGCGATGACTGGTAAAGATTTTGGCATTGTAAGAATTAGGAAGTGATCATAGAAATATATGTAAAGTATTCAATTTTCAATCATTTTTCAAATTACTGTTTTAAACTGTTTTGCTGAGTTGTAATACTTTTGAGATACAATGTATTCCTTGTACTGAAAGAATGAAAAAAGGACTTTTTCAGCATTTGAGGTAAGTTCTTTAATGTTTCATTAAAAACATTTTTTACAAATATTTTGTACATGCACTTGCAGTATTGAGGTTAATCATTTTAATAAATTCGGAAGTTAAAACAGTTTGGCCGGTGTTCACTGTATCTGAGAAGAAAAGATCAGAGTGGTGACTTTGTCCACGAGGTTTTCACGTACAGTAGAATTTGTAAAATCGCACTTCCTGAAGCTCTTCAGTATCTGTGAGTGTTCCGAGCCCTGGTCTCCTTTGGCTTCTGGTGCCGTTTGGTTTAAACCGGGGGTAAGCACTCGTTCCTCTCTCGGTGGGGAGACCACTTTTGAACTCCGTAGCCCCCTGGCCCTCGAACCCAAGAAGGCTTTTGCTACCCCGTTAGTAATGATGCCCGATGACTTGGTTTTTTTCCCCTCTCTGAGTGGGACAGAACTGGCATATCCAGCGCTGGCGTGGGTCGTTTCTTTCTCCCAGTTACTGTAGCAAAACTTAGTTGAGAAGGGAAACGTGACTGGCTTAGGAGTCGGGAAGCCTGAGTGTGCCCAGCTCTGCAACGTGTGGGTGACCCGCTCACCCCCAGATCTCCTCTTTGCAGCACCTGTAGGCCAGCATGGACACCTGGGCCCGTTGCCAGTTAAGCTTCAGGATGAGCTGCGTCCACTCGGTGAGGGCGGTCAGGGATAGAGGGGCAGACCGGGCTGGGAAGACCTCCCGGTGAGCTGAAATAGCCACGCGAACTTGGGTTCCCAGTATGAGAAGAGGCGAAGAGGCGAAGAGGCGGCGCACCTGTTAAATCCACAGCCCCTTTCAAGGCTCGGGGTTGCTGTCTACTCTGAAATGTGTTGCTCCTTCTCCATAACCAGTGGCAGCTCCCTCGCCGCCCAGAGCCCTCGCGTGAGTTGTGTTTCTCCAGTGCCGACTCTGTTGTTAACACGTGCCCGTGGTGTTCACTGCGGAAGCCAGCGGCACCCAGCGGGGCGCGAGCATGCTGCTGACCCCAGGGGCACTTCAGTAGCCCCAGGGCTACGGTAAGTGTGACCTCTCCTGCAAGGGAGGACGAGCAGGTCTCCAGCCTCCTCCCTCCCCGATGTCACAGAGCTTGGGCAGCGCTTCGTGTTTGCTAGTGACAGGCCCAGAAGAAGGGTGGATTTTGACTCTTCAGGAAGGGGCAGGGTACGTTGGACGGGCAGGGTTGGGCAGGGGGGTCTCCCGCTCGAGCTGCCTCCAGCCTTCTTCCTGCACTTCCGCCACTTGCACTCTCCCAGGGGGTTAAGCTTACGTTCCTGGAAGCAGTTGAAAAGCGGCTAGCCTGGAGGGCAGAAGACGGCCCACCGCCTCACAGAAATGACTTCGGTAAAGTCCTTTTTACCAGATGCTGTTTTCTCCTTGTCAGATTTGTGAGCGTTCCTGCTGAGTTACAGTGGGCAGTGGCTTCTGTCCTTCGGCGTCACCCACCCTGTCGGGCCTGCTCTGCTAAGGGGAAGCAGGGCACTGCTGGGTCTGCTCAGGCCCACAGGAGGGCTGCCAGCGAGTCGGCGGGTGGCCCCCTCCCCAGTCTGAGACCCTGAGCAGGCAGTGTCCAGAGTGGCAGGGGCAAAGTTGCATTTCTTTGCTATTTGTCAAGCAGTGATTATGTTAGGTGCTGCTGGGGGTGGGGAGGCAAGATGTGTGTGTCTTCGGTGTGGGGGGTAATTAAAGCCCTGGGAGGAGGTGAGGTAACCTGGGCAAAGAGGACAGGCAGCCACAGGGCCCTCTGGACGCAAGGTCAGGCAGGTGCTATCGCTCTTTGGTCCTCGTGCCCTGGGGGAGCGCAGTCTGGGGAGGCCCTTCCAGGAGGAGCCAGGCAGGCGGAGAGGAGGTTTGACTGAAGGTGGAAATGATGAAACTGGAAGGGAGGTGGGGTTAAGGATTAACAAAGGACAAGCGGGTCTGACCTTGGAGATGGAAAGCTTCCACAGGGTGGGGGAGGAGAGGGGTTACTCAAGAGTCCGGGGAAGGAGGGGTGGTCTTAGCATGATAGGTCTGTTTTCCTTGGCAACGGGAAGAAAAGAGGCGGTAGGTGAAGCGGGGGAAGCCAGTTCCAGCATGAAGGTTTCTATTTTGTCTGTCTGAAGTAGGAGGTGAGGTCACCTGACTGGGAAGAGATGAGGGGCCCAGAACTTGAGCGTGAAGGAGATTTGAAATCAAGAAAGGGTTCGCAAGCTGACTACGGGAACCCAGCGTGATGCATCACAGAAGTCTTAGTACCAGTCAGTGTTCTAGGCACCCGTGGGCGCAAAGGCTGGTGGCAGCACTTCACACACAGGTGTGAGGCGCTCAGCCAGGTGGGGGCCACGGAAGGCGACAGGGCCGGAGGCTATAGGGTGCAGGTGGGCAGGAGAGGGCTTGAATGAAGAGGCCTGGAGCGTACTCAGGTTAGGGAGGAGGAGTCTGCAACCAGAGTAGGCCCCTGACCGGGGAAAGTGGAGTCGCCCAAGGCCTGGCGGTGCCCCTGTGGTCAGAACAGCCAAGCGGTAGCTGGACAAGCACACAGGGAGGGCAGGAGGTTGAGGTCAGAGGGCAGGCTCTCGAAACTGGAAGAGCTTCATTTTCAATGGGGTTTGGGGGAGCGTGTTGTGGTCCTGAGGCAGCAGGAGGTCGAACAGAGCCGAGGTCAACCAAGATGAGAGCAGATCAGCCTTCACCCTGAGCCCTGGGAAGCAAGCGACCACCCCCGAAGCCGGACAGAGACTGAGCCTGTGGCGGACAAACACGGAGAGACGCCCTATCCAGGCGGCAGGGGCCGGTCTGGGGCTGCTGCGGGTCGGGTCGTAGCTACGTTTCCGGGAGAGAGGGAGTCAGCCTGCCTGAGGCCACGTGGCTAGCGGCTGCGAGTGGCAGCTCTGGCCCCAGGGCCCCACTCCTGGTGGGGTCGGCCTGGAGAGCAGAGCGCTGGCTGGGGAGGGTCACAGAGCCAAGGGTCGTTCCAGCCTTGGTCTCGAGGCCCCGCCTTGCCCAGATGAATTCTGGAAGTCTCCGTCTCCTTCTTAGGAGTGAGTGACAGATAGCAGTCGCTGCGTTTTACCCTCACTTCCACGCAGTGACGTGCAGCCGGGAGAACTTTGCCCAGAGGTTATCGTGCAGGTACGCCGGGTGAGCCACCCCCATTTGTCAAGGGTGGGCGAGGTGCCACGTGTGTTTGCTGGGCCCCCGAGGGGTGCGGACTTGTCTTTATCTGAAAAAGTGAGTCAAACACGGGGATACCTCAAGACAGCAGAAGAAGAATTCCAAAGTATCCTCCAGCCTGGCAACTCTGCGGTGGTGACGGTGGCTTCACACCAAGGTCCAGATGTGAAGGAGGGACTGAATCTGACCGGGAGGTTTCTCGTGTTATCCCCTGAAATACGCCTGTGGTACCCTCGGGACAGCTGTCGTCCTCTCACGGGACAGACTCCGGAAGCTGCAAGGACAGGCCCGGGAAGCAGGGTTCCATTCTAGCACAGAAAGCTGATTTCCATGTCGGAAGCACACCCCTGTGCACACCCCCAAACGCGGTTACCCCGTGTTTGGCTCCCGGCAGGGCAGGCTCTGAGGTTTCTCCGCAGCCCCTCCTTGGGGCCGCGAGCTGCACGTCGCACTGGCAGGGGTGCCCGGGATCAAGCCCGAGGCTGTTACCTTCCCTCCTGCTTCTGGCAGGTGGAGGGGGCCCTTCGCAATGTCACTCTCCTAGAAACCGAACAGAACGACATTTATTTCCTGCTCTTGCCAGTTAAAGCACCTTTTTCTTCTTGGGGTGAGAGGGTGAGTGAAAGACTGAGCCTCGCCAGCCTCCAGGTGGACCAGAGCTGGCCCTGGAAATGGCTCAGTCTGGGCTCACGGCTAGTGGTTGATGCCTGGCCTTCCCCCCGCACCGCCTCCCCCAGGCTGCCCACAGGGCTCTGAGCAGCCCCTTTGGTCTTTCTGCCCGTTCCTAGCTACGTGAGCGTGGGCAAAACGCCGCCCCCTCTCGTCTCAGCGTTCTCCCCTGCACGACGGGGTAACACTGGCACTTAACTCCGGGATGGTTGAGGACTAAGTGAGACCAGCGGTTGGGCCTTCATGTGGGGCCTGGTACCCCAGCCAGCAGTTGGTGTCAGCTGGCATCAACGTGTGCCACCTCAGCAGCCTGTGCGTGGCACCCCCGGCCCTCACGGGCCTCTGACCTCTGCGCTCGCCAGCTGACACCCACTCAGAGGGCCTAAATCACAACTTCCTCCGTCCCAACCTCAAAACGCCGGAGATGGTCTCCACCATTAACATGGTTCCAAAGGATTCCGCTTCTTTCTTGCTCTGGCCGATGCCTCCTCTGCTCACCAGAGGGTGCTGCTCCATCCCTGCTCGTCTCCTGCTTCCACAGGGTCCCTCTGGTTCATCCGCTCCCTTGACTGACGACCTTCCCTGCTTGAGCACTGAAGAGATGCTGGAGGCTCACTCCAAAAGCACAGCTGGCGGGGGGTGGCGGGGGGGGGGGGGACTTCCCTGGTGGCGCAGTG
>NC_041229.1:103888767-103923492 GCF_002837175.3 Physeter macrocephalus | reverse complement strand
CAGTGGTTAAGGATCCGCCTGCCGATGCAGGGGACGCGGGTTCGAGCCCTGGTCCGGGAAGATCCCACATGCCGCGGAGCGGCTGGGCCTGCGCTCTAGAGCCCCCGCGAGCCACAACTACTGAAGCCCGCACGCCTAGAGCCCGTGCTCCGCAACAAGAGAAGCCACCGCGATGAGAAGCCCGCGCACCGCAACGAAGAGTAGCCCCTGCTCGCCGCAACTAGAGAGAGCCCACGTGCGGCAATGAAGACCCAAAGCAGCCAAAAAAATTTTTTAAATAAATAGATTTATAAAAAAAAAGAAAAAAAGCACAGGGGCCACGGGAGTGATTCGGACCCAGCCCTTTCCCTCACACACAGCAGATACACAAACAGCAAACAAGCGTGAGAAGTGCTTGACTAGATGTGTGTGAGAAGCACTGATGGAGTACAGAGGAGGGTGGCCCCACTTCTGCTGGGGAATCAAGGCAGGCTTCAAGCAGGACGCGAGATTAAGAAGGGCCCTGAGGGATGAATAGGAGTTCATACACTCAAAGAGCAGAGAGGCAGCCAACACGCGCGAAGTCCTGGAGACAAGGAAGGACAGGTGAGAAGGATGGTGAGAAGTTCAGTGTGGCCAATCTAGGAGGTTTAAAGGAAATAGGTGGGCCCAGCCCACAGCCCTGAGGAGACCGGGGGTCAGGGGGAAGGAGACAGGGCCCCTCTCCGGTGAGTGGCAAGGGCTCTGGTCAGGCGCCCTCGGGGCAAATTCTGTCTCCACCGCTTCCTAATTTCGTAACCTTTGTTTCCTGTTCTGTAAAATGGAGACAAGGGTCGTGTCCACCTCGTGGAGGATTAAATCAAACAGCAGAAAGATGCCTGCTGATGGGTAACTGCTAGTTGCTTTCGTTTCCTGGAATCTAATTCCAAAAGCTGTGCTTTTTCTCTGGCTTCACCCAGTCAGACCCATGGACCTCCCCAGGCCCCCTCTGGACCCCAGCCCCAACTGTGGCCCCGCATCCCAGGAGGCCACTGGAGAGAGGAAAGCTGACCCCCAGGAGGGACATTGCCTCGCCTGGGGTCACACAGCGAGCCGGAGGCAGAGGAGGCTGGGACCTGAAGCCAGGGCAGCGTGGGCAACCTCAGCCCCCCTCCCTGGCCGTGGCGAGTGGTGTCCAGGCAGGGCTCCTCTGTGTTCTGAGTCAGCGGGCCAACCTGGCCAGCGAGACAACTCCTGTTGACATGTGATAACGTGTGTTTGTTTAGCTGGGGCCACTTGCCAAGGGGGTTAATGTTCAACTCCCTCCAGCCCCGGAGCTGCAGCAGGGAGCCAGGCAGTGAGATCCCCAGCCAGCGCTGGGCCCACAGCCTGTCTGTCCTACCCCACCCCCGAGAAACAAGTCAGCCCTCGCCTTGGGGAGCACCAGACGAGGTCTCCCAGGGTCTCTCTTGGATCTCTGGGAAAGATGTACAAAGGCGGCAGGTGGGGCCCCTCATTGCCACTCCTGCGAGGAGGAGCCCGAGGTTCTGAGTGCGACCGTTTCACAAAAGCCCGCGGGGCTCCATGATGTTGGGCTGAGCTGGGGGCATGGGGACCCCTGGGAGCCCTGGTGGGCTGGGACACAAAGTATGGGGCGGGGTGGGTCTATCAGTGGCCCTGGGGCTCACTTGGGTTAGGTGGTCTTTGCTTGCTTTTCCCTTTGCCTGGACCCCTCCTGCCCCACCCTCACCCCAACCTGAGCAGCTCCTTCTCACCTCTCAGGTCTCCGTGCAGATGTCACCTTCCAAATCCTCTCTAACCCTGATTTCCTCTCTGCTCGGATGATCCCTGGTGCCCTATGGGGTCCTTGTGGCCCGACAGGTATCAACCCCAAGGAGGCCTGGGCGAGCTGGACCCAGGCTGATGGGAAGGGGCTTCCTCCCTCTGGAGAAAGAACCCCTCGAGCGATTGCCACTTCCCGTCCTCATAGGTTGGCTGGCAGGGGTCAGGCTGCCACCAGCCATGGGACCCCCTGGGCCGGCCTCCCCTCCTCCCTCCCGGTGAGACTGGAAGCGCAGGGGCCACGCTGACAAAGGGGCCGGAGCAGATCTGGGCCGCAGGAGCCTTCACTCCACACAGTGACTCCCAGGGAGAAGGAGACGGGGAGCAGAGCCGGGGTTCTGTGGAGGGCCCGGGACGTGGCCCGGATCTGGGGCGGGGAGGGCCGCTGGCCAAGGGGGAAGTGGGCGGGGTCAGCAGGCTCTCTTGCTCCCACCTGCTGCTGCCCCAGCCGTCATGCCAGGGGCGAGCGGGGACTGCCAGGGAACCCGTGGTCCTCTGCCGCATTCCCCGCCCCGCCCAGCTCGCTTCTGGGCACAGAAACAGCTGCTTCCCGGGGCTTCCCACACAGCCCCGAGGGCTGGGCCGCACGAGCCCTGAACTCACAAACCCAGCCTCATGCGGCTTCAAGGAGCCTTCTAGATCTTCCTCTGGACACCCAGGAAGCACAGAGAGGGAAACAGGCCCCTGAGGGCCAGGGCCTGCCCTGGGCAGGGCAGAGCAGAGCAGAGCAGGCACGAGGGCCTGAATCTCTCTCCTCCGGGCCGAGTGCCCTCCGTGTGGGGATGGCAGGCACTTCCCGACGAGGGAGCGAAGCTGCAGGCGCAAGAGGACAGGGCACCTGGGCTGCCCGCCCTTGAGGGGAGGAATACGAGGGGCTGAAGTTGCAGGATGCCCAGGGGGAGACCAAGGGCCCAGGGGGCAGTCCCGCCCCGCCTGCCAGCCTGCCTGCACCGGACGCTGGGCCAGCGGGGCAGCGGGGCTGGCGTCCGCACCTGGGTCAGAGAAGAGACAGGCCGGGCTGCCCTGCGCTGAGAAGGGTGTGGGTGGCCCCGGGGCCTGGCGGATGCCGGGCACTGGGTCAGATACGCAGACTGCAGCCAGGGTGGCAGCAAGCAGTGGTCACATGGCTTCCAAAGGCCTCGGTGTCAGCTGGGTTGAGAAGGGCCTGTTACCGTGGGCTGACCTTGGACTCTGGCCATCAGGAGCTGCAGAGAACCCAGCTTCGGCCACCCACGGACCGCCCGCCAGGCCCCTCGCTCTGTGATTCAGTTCACGCCCTCACGCCCTCGTTCATTCACTCCTGAGTTGTTTGCTAAGCACGCCCTGGGCCCCGGGGAATCCCCTGTCCTTGCTTTCTCCCAGGGGACTCCTCGTCCACAGCCTGATAGACAGACAGACAGACACGCACACACACGATGTGGTTGGGGCTCTGATGAAAGCAGCCCAGGGGACAAGGTACACAGGGGAGGGGGGTGAACACAGCAGGGAAGGCTTCTCGGAGGAAGTGTCCTTTGAGGGAGCAGCTGGGCCGGAGAGCCGGGGAAGGGTCTCAGCTGACCCAGGAGTAAAGGCTCCGCCCGCCCTCTCACTGCGCTCCCTCACAACACCCCCCTCCCTGGGCCGAGAGCTGAGGCCTCAGACACGGCCCTTGACCTGATACTACTTGTTCCACAGCTGTGGCAGCACTGCTTTAACGACACATGGATGATATTTCAAAAAGAAAATAAAGAGGGACGCCTGGTGGAGTCAGATAGACCTGGGTCTGAGCCTGGGCTCAGCCATGCGCCTGCTGCAAACTTCGTCTTTCTGAGCCTCAGTTTCCTCATCTGTAAAATGGGTGCTCATGGAGCTTGGACGAGGATTGAATGAGATGACTGGCTTAATGTGCTTAGCATGGTGCCTAGCAATGGATCAGCTCTCGATCTGATCTTGGCTGTTGGAGGAGGCCCCCTGAGATGGCGACCCGCCCCCCCCCACCCCGAGATGGAGGCCCCCCGCAATGAAGGCTGGCCCGGGCACTCAGTGTTTGTGTGGGGGGAGAGGACCAAACGCTCCCCTCCCCCAAGATAACATTCTTTCCTCCGCGGCTTCCTGGACCTGCCCTGAGGGTCAGCTGCTCCAGCACATCCCAGCCGCCTACCTCCAAAGTCCACCAGCCCTGCTGCCAAGGCGGTAAAGAAGCCAGGGCGGCCGCTGTCAGCAGGGCTGGGACAGGACAGGTGTGGGCCCCCGGTTCCCCTGTCGGGTCATTTGCTACGTGCCCCTCCTGGAGGCTGTTCCCCTTCTTTGGAAACGTTCTTAGTTCATGTGACTCAGGATGGACCACACACCCCAGCCTGACTCCAGGGCTGGCCAGTCAGAGGGCATGTCCCTGGGCACTGTGACAGTCCAGGGATGGACATATGACCAGGTTAGGGCAATGAAATGCAGCTATGGGACCTTGGCCGCGACCCTGCGGCAAGGGGCACCCTCTCTCCACTGGGGTTGCTTCATGTAGGACGTGAGCCTGGAGCTGCCACCCACCTTCTTGCTACCGCAGGGAGAGGACGCCAACTGGGCAGGTTGCATCAGGCCAGCTTTGCAGCCCCAGGTACCTCAGCCCGCGACCCAGATACCTCCTCCAGCCCTTTGACACACTGCTACTGCGCCGAGCAAGCTGGGCCTGGTGATGGGATTAGAGGCTGGAGGTCAGGTCCCTGAATTGCTGGGTGACCAGGACCGGGCATTGGGCCCCAAAACCATAGACCCACAAGGTGGAAAGAGCTGGGGTTTGATCCCTGGTTTTTCTGTTCTGAAGGCAAAGTGCCCCACTACTTCCTTTAATACCTGCTCCCAGCTTCTGCCGACAGCCAACTCCTTCGCCTGCCTTGTGAAGTACGCAGGTCCGGGCCGTGCTGCCGGGCCCCACTCGGCGCCCCAGGAGAGACCGGAGGCCGGCTGTCAGCTGCCCCCTCCCGTCACGCTGCTGCACCTTCCGTGCGGCACTGACCGTGCCGGACTTGCCCGGTGTTTAAGGCCCAGGGCACACGCAGAGGCAGAGAGGGAGGCTCTGGAGGTCTCACCGCTGGGTTTGTGTCCACACCCTGCCACCTCACGGCTGTGTCACTTGGGACAAATGACATCACCTCTTTGAGCCTCACTTTTTTCATCTGCCAAACGGGAATAGTAACAACTAATCGTCAGCTGTCACCCAGATGTTGACACTGGGCTTGCACTTTCCATATGTTATCTTGATTTTTCCTACAAGCCGTAAGGCAGACCTCACCACTGCGTGTTCTCCGCGAGGAAGACCACAGACCCACAGAACTGACAGAGCTGGTTTTTGAACCCTGGTTTTTCTGTTCTAAAGCCAGTGTCACCAACTACTTCCTTTTTTCTTTTTTTTTTCAATTGAAGTATAGTTGATTTACAATATTGTGTTAGTTTCACCCAACTACTTCCTTTAACGCCTTCCTTACCAGGTGCTGTCTCAGGTAAGGTTCAGCCAGGAAAAGAAGATTTCAAGCAGCGAGGGATTGAACTCAGGCCCTGAGGGGCTGCAAAACTACTGGAAGAGCTGGGGCAGTTAAAGGGTGGGCAGTACCCCCGACCCTGGCGTTTGGAAATCGGGAAGGGCGAGAATTGCACCACAAGGGGGGCGAGCCCCAGGAAGACCCCAGAAGCCACTGGCCAAGTGTCACATCTGTCTCCCTCCAGCCTTTCAGATCTGGAGAATGCCTGAGGCTGTCAGACTCTAAGCCAGAATCCCGCTGCAGGGGACTCTGGGACCCACCATGTGGTCCTGGGCCGACGGCCACACTTCCCCATGCCCGCCTCACCGTCACCCATCCCACTGGGCTCATGTGAGGATTCTAACCTGTGTAGAAACTGGCACCCAGGAAGCACTCAGCAAACACCAGCTGCTGTTAGGTGAGATGACATTGATTCGGGTAGGAGCCAGGGGCTGCTTTGTTTAACGGCCCCACCTCTGCTGTGCCTTCTGCAGGATGGAGTTCCGCACCGTGAGGGTCTTGACCTGCCATTCTTCCATAGACCGCGAGGAATCATCTTGGCGGCCATGGCTGCAGCGTCCCCCCGTGACACTCTCCCTGGTGGCGTCAGGCATCCACGGTGTCAGCGGCGGCCACAGCAGCTCCTAGAGCAGAACCCAGGCTGTGGGCTCTTGAGAGCCTCCCCCAAAATTCTTTTCCTTCTTAAGTTGACCTGATCGGTGTTTGTGGTCTAAAACCAGCAGACCCACCTGGGGCGTCTGGTGGCTGCAGGGCTGCGGCTCACACATCTGCTCTGGGGGGAGGTGTGGGGCGGGTGAGGGTGAACAGGGACACATCCATGGATGGGAAAATGTGTAGCCACTGAAGCTGGTATCTGCAAAGAAGAAAAGGGAAAACGCTCATGATAAATGTTTCCGCTGAAGTATGATTTACGTAAAGTCCACAAATTTTAAGATACAACTCAATCGTTTTTGGACAAGATACACACCTGTGTAACTATCACCCAGCTCAAAACCTAGGACATTTCCAGCCCCCAGAAGTGTCCCCTCCCAAACAATACTTCCCGAAAGGAAACCATGATCCTGACATCTATCATGGATTCTGTTCTATCATACACTGTTCTAGGACCTCCTATAAATGGGATCAAACAGTGGGTACTCTTTTGTCTGTCTTCTCGCACCCCATGTTATGCCCATGAGATTCCTTCACAGTGTTGTGTGTACTATTCAATTGTGTGAATATACCACAATCTGTTTACACATTCTACTTGTGTTGGACATTTGGGTTGTTTCCTGTTTGGGGCTATTTGCTGGGCGTCGTTCAGGCACGTTTGGTGTGGACATAAGCACTCATTTCTATCAGGTGTATATCCAGAGTGTCATTACTGCTTCCTAAGATACATGTATGCTCGCAATCTGATTGTTTCTCAACACTTTGTTACGAACAATTTCACGCCTAGAGACAATTTGAAAGAATTGTTCAGTGAATCCCACATTTGCCCCACCTGGATGCCACAATTCACATTTTCCTATAATTGCCTGATCGTATCTCTAGCCATCTGTCCATCCCTCTATCTGTTCATTAACGTCTCTACTTTTGTTGATGCAACAGTATAATTTTAAGGAAAAAAAGAGGCAGGATACAAAATTATCCAAAAGCCATAGACCCAGAGATATTGGGAGGAAATGCAGCAAAGCCCCAGTGGCCACAGCGATCTCTGCTTGTGGGATTTAAACATTTTTCTTTTAAGGATTTCCCAAATTTTCTGCAATAAACTTGTATTAATTTTTTTGATCAAGAAAAATATCCATTTTAAATAAAAAGGAGCTTTGTCTTTTATAGGATTGGAATTTCCCTCTTTGGGGAAAGGAAGCAAGGGGGAGGGGAGAGGGGATGAGGATGGGGAGAAGGGCGGGGTGGCCGTACCCCCTTCAAACAGAGAAGGAGCCCAGGGAGGAACCAGGTGCCACCTGGAGAAAGAAGAGCGGGAGGCTGGGGGTAGAGCATCAATTGGGGGCAAAAGCCCCCGCCTGCCTCTCCATGAGACAGAGGTGTGGCGACTTCCCTCGTGGCGCAGTGGTTAAGGATCCGCCTGCCAATGCAGGGGACACGGGTTCGATCCCTGGTCCGGGAAGACCCCACATGCCGCAGAGCAACTAAGCCCGTGCGCCACAACTACTGAGCCTGTGCACTAGAGCCCGCGCAGTGCAACTACTGAGAGTGGGTGCCGCAACTACTGAAACCCACGCACCTAAAGCCCGTGCTCTGCAACAAGAGAAGCCACCGCAATGAGAAGCCCGCGCACCGCAACGAAGAGTAGCCCCCGTTCACTGCAACTAGAGAAAGCACTGGCGCAGCAATGAAGACCCAACGCAGCTAAAAAGAAAAAAAAGACAGAGGTGTGGTTACCAGGGACTCCCAGGGGCAGAAAGAATGGTACCCAAGCTGATGACCCTGCCTCAGAAGGATCCAGGCAGTTGGTGGTTTCTGAGTCCAGCAGGGGCTTTCAGAATGTGGGGATCAGAGCTCAGTCCTGGACATGTGGCTTGAGATCCCTGGAAGAAGAAAAGGCGGGAGAGACTGAAGGAAGTAGAACGAAGGCAAAGTGCCCCCCCAAGCCTCCTGACCCTGAGAGGTATGAGCGAAGGGCTCTGGGGACTCTACCCCAAGCTAGAGGTGACCAATAATAGCGGGGAGAATCTCATCACAAGCAGCGTCTAAGATGAAATTTGGGAGAAGGTAATGGAGGAAGAGACTGGGTACTGTGTTATGCTTGTTATACTTTTCTACGAAAAGCTTTAACAGATATGAAATGGCCAATGAGTTCATGAAAAGATGCTTAACATCACTAATCATTAGGGAGATGCAGATCAAAGCTACCAGGAGAGGGAATCCCCTGGTGGTCCAGTGGTTAGGACTCCGGGCTTTCACTGCCGAGGGCGCGGGTTCAATCCCTGTTCAGGGAATTAAGATCCCACAAACTGCACGGCATGGCCAAAAAGAAACTACCGGGAGATACCACTTCACACCCATTAGGATGCCTATTGTAAAAAAGGAAACAAAACAGGAAAGAATAAGTGTTGGTGAAGAAGTGGAGAAAGCAGAACCCTTGTGCATAGAGGGAATGTGACATGGTACAGCCGCTGAGGAAAACAGTGCGTGGACCTAGAAAAATGGTACGGATGAACTGGTGTGCAGGGCAGAAATAGAGACACAGATGTAGAGAACAAACGTATGGACACCAAGGGGGGAAAGTGGCGGGGTGGTGGGGGTGGTGTGATGAACTGGGAGATTGGAATTGACATGTGTACACTCATATGTACAAGATGGATAACTAATAAGAACCTGCTGTTTAAAAAAATAAATAAAATAAAATTCAAAAATTAGAAAACAGTATGTGGTTCCTCAAAAAACTAAACATAGAATTACCATTTGATCCCCTAGTTCCACTTTGCAGTACATCCCCCAAAGAACTGAAAGTAGGGACTTGAACAGATATCTGGGCACCAGTGTTCCTGGAGCATTATTCACAATAGCTTAAAGGTGGTAACAACCAGTGTCCGTCAACAGATGAATGAATTTTTAAAACGTGGTCTAACCGGGACTTCCCTGGTGGTCCAGTGGGTAGGACTCCACGCTCCCAATGCAGGGGGCCTGGGTTCGATCCCTGGCAGGTAACTAGATCCCGCATGAATGCTGCAACTAAGAGCCCGCATGCCACAACGAAGACCTGGTGCAGCCAAAATAAATAAATATTAAACAACAACAACAAAAACATATGGTCTATCCATACAACGGAATATTTTTCGGTCTAAAAAGGATAAAATTCTGACATATGTTATAACATGGATGAACCTCAGAGACACTGTGCTGACTAAAATAGGCCAGACATGAAAGGACACATATTGCATAGTTCCACTTATATGAGGTCCCTAGAATAGACAAATTCATTGAGACAGACAGTAGAATGGTGCTTTCCAGGGGCCAGATGGGGGAAGGAACCGGGAGTTGTTGTTTAATGGGTACAGAGTTTCAGTTCTGCAGGATGAAAAGAGTTCCAGAAATTGGTTGCACAACAGTATGAATTTACTTAACGCTACCGAACTGTGCACTTAAAAATGTTTAAGACGGGGCTTCCCTGGTGGCGCAGTGGTTGAGAGTCCGCCTGCCGATGCAGGGGACACGGGTTCGTGCCCCGGTCCGGGAAGATCACACATGCCGTGGAGCGGCTGGGCCCGTGAGCCGTGGCCGCTGAGCCTGCGGGTCCGGAGCCTGTGCTCCGCAACGGGAGAGGCCACAACAGTGAGAGGCCCGCGTGCTGCAAAAAAAAAAAAAAATGTTTAAGATGGCAAAGTTGGTCATCTCAGATGAGAAAGACCAACTTCCTAGGATAGGCAGTAGGACAGTGTGAGGACCCCACTGGGCCCATGGTCATGAATTGAAAGGAAAAACAGCTGAACCAGTTACGGGTACGGGATGTTCCTCTGGAATATTCAGCCTTTTCAGGGGCAGTTGAGAAGGGCAGGTGGAGAGGAGCCACTTGGGTTTGCCTTAGGTGGGGGTTTGCCAGATGGATGGAAGAGAGGAAGAGAGTGATGTGTTAGGATAGGCCAGCTGCTAAAACAAAGAGCCCTCAAATCACCCTGGCTAAATAGCACAAAGCTTTGCTTCTGGCTCACATAAAATCCTTTTTTGTTCTTGGTCAGGTGTCTCTCCTCCACACGCTCACTCTGGGATCCAGTTTCCCTCCTTCTTTCAATGCTGTTGTCTTCACTCTCAGCTCCCTAGGTCTGAGAGTGGGCAAGAAGGTGTGAGGAAGGCATATCAAATATTTAACCTCCTTGGCCCTGAAGGGACACATTTGACTTCTGTGCGTGTCTTAGTCCATTCATGTGGTGGGCAGGCAGCCTTCCTTCCATGTGGAGATTCAGGGAACCAAGTACTTTGCAACGAGTGCCACTGCCTTGGCTTCTTCCCTTGGAATCAGGGAAGCAGGAGGGCAAAGAGGCTCTCACAGGAGGGAGAAGTGACCCACACAAGGAGTCACGTGGTCCTAGCCCATTGCAAGGCGGGGGGGATGGGGAAATGTGATCTTTCCGTGTTCCCAGGAAGGAGAAGGGCACCCATGTACAGGAAGTACTCATGGAGTCTCTGCCAGGAGGGGCAGGTGTGTTTATGAGGGGGTGGAATCTACACTGGGGGTGGGGAGAAGGGAAGGCTGGAGGGGAGAAAGTGGTAATTACAGCTTGAACGGAGGGTCAAAAAGGGTCAGAAATGGTAGCCAGGTAAGGTCCCAGTGGAGCGCCCTAAGCTCAGATGATAGGCGCTGGTGGATGCAAAGTAGGATGCTGGAAATGCCTTTCAGGACTGGGTTGTTTCTGGTGGTAAGACAGTGCAGGGCCATGTGTATGGGTCAGTGAGGGTGGACAGGTGGACAAGAGACCAGGAGCACAGTGTTCTTTCTCTTTTCACCCTCCAGCTGCGGGTCAGGCTCTGTTGGAAGCGCTTTGTAACTATTCACTCATTTAATCCTCTAACAACCATATGAGGTAGCAACTCAAATTATTGCCACTACCTCGGGAATCCCAGCCCATCCATTCACCGCGCACCTACGCTGAGCAGCCGCTGAAGGAGGAAGATGGACCGAGGGGTCGGTAGACGCAGCGGCCAGCCCAGGAGAGGGTGAGGAGTCTCACGGCAGGACGGCCAGTGGTGTGGGGCTTTGGGGGAGGGCTGCGCGGGGCCTTGGCCTCAGCCTGGAGGCCGGGCTTCCTGGATCTGCTGACCCATCGCTGCTACCAGGATCACTCGTGCCTTCGGGGAACCGGAACCTTTGTTCTGTCCCAAGCCTCTCGGCCCAAAGAGCCCTCCCCCGGCCAGGCTGGCGCCACAGCTTCGGGCGGTGCCTTGTTATCGTGGTAATAAAAGCTCTAATTGCAAAAGCAGCTTCATCAAGCCTGTCGGAGGAAACCGGAAAAGGCTTTAGCTCTCCTAACCGAACACCGGAGCAGCTCCCACCGGGTCCCAAGCGCGGGAAGGGGGCTTGTAGAGAGCAGGGAGGCCCAGCGGTCCAGCTGGGACGCCCCCGAGACCCTGCCGCAGAGGCACGTCTGGGGCGTCCCCAGACGCCCCCCCCACCTGACCCTCGGCGCAGCGCCCTCTCACCGACAGCAGAGGAATCCCAACCGGCCGGATTCCTTTCCCCATGAGCAACCCCTGGCCTTGGAATTTGGCCTGGCAGCTGGGCTGGGAGTGGTGGGTACGCCCACTGCTTCCCAGAACCCGGTGGATTCCAAAGCCATCTTCCCCCTTCTTCATTCCCGTGCCCCCCTCCCTGACACCACCCCTCCCTCTGCCCTGTTAGATGGCCTCCTGAGAAGCTCTGGTACTGGCCAAGGTCACACAGAGGGTTGCCGGGGGGGCCCCACCTCTGGGAGGCTTCTTCAGGCCGGGGTGGGAGTTGGGGGCTGCCAGCTCCCTTGCTTCCAAGCTGGTCACTAAGGAGGGTGTCGGGAATAGAGCTCGGGGCATCCAGGCGAGGGTATCTCCTCCCAGGAGGAAGGGGCCAGATCCTGAGCTTGGAGAATGCTGAGTGGGGATGGCCCAGCGCCGGCCATGGCATCCTGGGTAAGCAGAGCCACTGCCTCCCTCCCGTGCCCCTGGGCCTCAGCTTACACATCTGCTCATGGGGCCCTTGGGTCCTGCTGGTTTTTCTCCACAGAGAGGAG
The DNA here is from genome assembly GCF_002837175.3 of Physeter macrocephalus. Lineage (NCBI taxonomy): Eukaryota > Metazoa > Chordata > Mammalia > Artiodactyla > Physeteridae > Physeter > Physeter macrocephalus. The sequence continues at coordinate 103,911,473 of NC_041229.1, read as the reverse complement.
AGTCATCCCAAGGCCACCTGACACAAGTCCAGCCTGCAGGGCCCAGGGCTGACCAAAGAGAAAGTAGTCCAGTGGGGTGCAGTTCCTGAACCAAGGTTTCCCGACTGCTAGCCCAGGAGTCTGGTCCCCACAGTGTGACTTCCATCATAACAGGGATCTTTTAAAAACTGCATTTATTGTGTTATAAAAAAGTAAGGCAGGGACTACCCTGGTGGCGCAGTGGTTAAGAATCCGCTTGCCAATGCAGGGGACACAGGTTCGAGCCCTGGTCCGGGAAGATCCCACATGCCACGGAGCAACTAAGCCCATGTGCCACAACTACTGAGCCTGCGCTCTAGAGTCCACGGGCCACAACTACTGAGCCCATGAGCCACAACTACTGAAGCCCGCGCGCCTAGAGCCCGTGCTCCGCAACAAGAGAAGCCACTGCAATGAGAAGCCTGTGCACCGCAACGAAGAGTAGTAGCTCCCGCTCGCCGCAACTAGAGAAAGCCTGCACGCAGTAATGGAGACCCAATGCAACCAAAAATAAATAAATAAATAAATAAATAAATAAAATAAAAGTAAGGCATATAGGGCACAAACGCACGGGACAGGTTTTCACCAAAATTGGAAGGTGACTTGGGAAGGCTCTGCTGTGGGGACACAGGTAATGCACTCAGGGGTGCCCCAGGGATCACTGCAGGACAGTGATGGACAGTCGTTATCAGGGTCTACCACTGGGGCCCCAGGAGGGCCTCCTGTGCCCTAGGGCCTCAGATTTAGATTTCAGGTGTCATTTCTAAATAAGGATAATCAGAGAGACACGGTCAGGCTTGAAAACGTTCTTCACACCGTACCACTTCAGTGCTCCAAAAACCATTATTTTTGATTAATCCTGCTATTAGCTTGTGAACAGTCAAACTGTCTTGTATAGGACCCTTTGCATGTGTGTTAAAAGCATTGATTCGTTCCAATTCAGTGTTTCAAATATGCCCCAGTTTTGATAATTATGTTGAGGTACCAGCGTGCCTTGGAAATATTGCAGGTTGGGTTCCAGACCACCTCAATAAAGCTAATATCGCAATAAAGCGAGTCACATGAATTTTTTGGTTCCCTAGTGCATATGAAAGTTATGTTTACAGTATACTGTAGTCTATTAAGTGTGCTGTAGCGTTATGTCTAAAAAAACAGTGTACACCCTGTCAACTGAAAAAAACCCACACAGCTTAAAAGTTGAGAATTTCGTTTCATTGGGAGGACATTCTGACAGCTCGGAGGAATTGCTCCAAAGCGGTAAGGGAGGAACCAGGATATACAGGGATTTTTGCAACAAAAACCAGGTAGTCAGAACATTAAAGGATTACTGTTAATTAAAGAAAATCAGACAGCTCAAGTTTATGAATTTAGCGCTTTTCTGTGTATGGGAAGATGCAAGAGTCTGGGCTCATTGAAGTAATTTTTTTGATATGCACCTTAACTCTCTAGGGCCAGCATCCTATTCTTTCCCATCCTGAATCCCCTCAGAGTGCACTGTTGGGTGCAGCTACAATGGCTGATGGTTTGACAGCCACAACATCCTTTGTTCACCAATATGGCAGGTGACATTCTTCCTCCACATACTTTTTTTTTTTTTTTTTTTTTTTTTTTGCGGTACGCGGGCCCCTCACTGTTGTGGCCTCTCCCGTTGCGGAGCACAGGCTCCGGACGCGCAGGCTCAGCGGCCACGGCTCACGGGCCCAGCCGCTCCGCGGCACGTGGGATCTTCCCGAACCGGGGCACGAACCTGCGTCCCCTGCATCGGCGGGCGAACTCTCAACCACTGCGCCACCAGGGAAGCCCCGTCCACATACTTTAAAAAATACTTTATTGTTAGAAAATGCTAACCATCATCTGAGCCTTCTCTGAGTGGTAATCTTTTTGCAATATAAGGTCAACTGAAAAAATGCACAACCTAAGAGCTGAGTTGTTTCATTTGGGGAACTTCCTGAGGACTGCAGTCTGGGAAACAGCCTCTCAGATAGCTCTGAGGAAACATTCCAAAGAGGTAAGGAAGGAGCCGGGATATATAGGATTTTTTGTCAGAAAAACAAAAAACAAAAAACAACTTATAGTCAAACACCAAAAGATTACTGCTAATCACAAAAACCAGACATCTCAAGTCAATGATTTTAGTGCTTTCTCTGTGTGGGACGATGCAAGAGTCTGGGCTTGTTGAAAGTATTCCTTTGACAGGCATCTTAGCTATCTAAGGCCAGTATCCTATTATTCTCCATCCTGAATTCCCCTCACGGTGCGATGCAGGGGGACGGCTGCAGTGGTTGATGTCTTGATGGCCACAACATTTATTTTTTACTGAAATAGCGGGCAATATTTTTTGTCCACAAAAACATCAAAGATCACTCTTCACAGTGGCAAATATAATATTAAAAGTTTGAAATATTGCCAAAATTACCAAAACATGACCCAGACATGAAGCGAACAAATGCTGTTGGAAAAATGCTACCAAGAGACTTGCTCCATGCAGGGTTGCCACAAACCTTCGATTTGGAAAAAATGTATTTGTGAGGAGCAATAAAACAAGTTATGCCTGCATTTCTTCATTTTTGAAAGTGCTAGGAGCCTCAAAGAGTGGAAAAGTCCCCAGGCCCTGGTAGACTTCTGGGAGGCCCTGCATCGCTAGAGTTCCTGCAGGCTTTGCTTCCCTCATGGTACTTGGGATGAGTTGCTGCAGGGCCACTCTTACTAACAACAGATGATGGCTGCTCTCTGCCAGTCTCTGGGAATCCAGAGAACAGTCAGTAGAAGGGCACAGCTACCCTTTGTGTGGCCTTGACTTTGAGCCCAGCCCTTTCCCTGCTGGCTTCCGTGACTCCCCCCAACAAACTTGTAGGGTAGGAACAATTATCTCCATCTGGTATAGAGGGGTAGGTAACTTGTCCTACGTCTCACAGTTGGTGGAGGCAAAAGCTCCAAAGACAGGTTTTTACCTCTAATGCTATACTCAGGATACCTGCATATGAGGGATGGGGCAAGGGCCTGTCCCAACCACCGGACGCATGGGCATACAAGTCACCTGCTTTCATTAAACTCTCTGGGCCCTAGGTCCTACCTGTGGCCTTGAAGCATTGAGGCTAGGTGTATGGTAGAAGGATGCCTCTGAGAAAGGCTGAGACCTCTGGAAGCTACTGGCCTGCCAAGTCTCTAGCTGACAGAGCATCCTGGACTGGGGCCAAACCCAGGCACTGAGTGAAGGGGCCCAGTTCCATGTCACACTGCTGGCAGGGCTGTAACCCAATCCTTTTTTTTTTCTTGTTATTTTTTTTTTAATACAGCAGGTTCTTATTAGTTATCTATTTTATACATATTAGTATATATATGTCAATCCCAATCTCCCAATTCACCCCCCTCCCCTTGGTGTCCATACATTTGTTCTCTACATCTGTGTTTCTGTTTTGTAACCCAATCTTGAGCAGGTAGGATTTCAGTCCATTGATCTCTCTGCGCTCACATTAATATTTTAAGGCTCAGGGCTGAAGTTGGGGTGCCGGGTCTTGAGTGTAGCCTGGGAGGGGGTGGTGAGCACAGCCCAGACAGGGCTGTCCTTCTCCAGCCCTCTAGGGAACTCCCACTGTGCCAAGTGCCTAGGACTTTCTGGGTCAAAGGTGTTTTTGGTGCAGAAGGATGGGGTTCTCCCACATTCAGAGGGCGGAGTCCTGGGTCCTGTCCTTACTAGCTGCCTGCCTTGGACAAATGGTTTTACCTCCTGGTAAACCATTCTCACCTGAGAGATGAAGTGCTAATTACCCTCACCACACTGCTGGCGGTGAAAGTTCAAAGATGCTGGATACAGGTAAGGGGCTTGCACAGCGCCTGCTCCCACCAAGTGCTTGACAAGTGGCCCCTCTCTTTTGAGAGGAGGTAGACTCACAAAGCCTTTCCTAGGAACAGGCCTTGCAGCTGGAGCTGGTGGCAGGGCTGGGGCCCCTGGGTGGGTCACTTTGTCCCTTGGGGGAGGCCCCTGGTCTGCCCAGTGGCCCTGGTGACTCCTCTGCCAGGTTCCTCAGGCCAGACCAGAGGAACCAGTCTGCAGGAATGCCAGAGACTGGAGAGGGACCTCCTAATCTCCCCCCTCTAATCTGTCCAAGGAACATCACCCCACACCGTGTGTCTGCTCCCAGAATTCAGCATCAAGGAGCTTTTGGAAAATTTTTTCCGATGTCCTAGAAGAAAAGATTATACACTTGGAACACTCTCTCCAGCACCAGTGGCTGCCATAGCAAATTCCTCTCCAAGCTTTGTCCACCTGTGCACGAATGATCACATTTTGGTCATCAGAATGTGCATTCCAGTTTGCATTCTTTTCTTACACGACGTCTTCCGAGGCCGAGTTGCTACAAGTGTGTGCATTATTCATTGCCGAATGCCAGCTGCTGGCCGAGAAGCCACGCCATGCGGCACGCTGCACGTAACCCTACGGGGTGGGGGGTGCCTGCTCGCCGCACACTTCCTGTACATCCTCTCGCTCAGCCCTCACTACAACCCTGTGCCCTGCGGATTATAACCCCCATGTTACAGCTGAGGAAACTGAGGCTCAACCCCAAGTCATACAGTTAGGAAGCGCTGAGCCAGGACTTCGTTTGTTCAGCAAATACTTCCGAGGGCCTACAAACCTCAGGGCCTGCTGGGCACTGTGATGGGCAACGAGACACTTAGGTCCCTGCTCTCCTGGAAGTTCCTGTCTGGTGGGGACACAGACAATACACAACAGAGCAACTAACAAGGGTGAGGGGAGAGGGAGAGGGCGGCGTGGGGTGGGCAGTGTTGCTAGTCCAGATTGGAGCCGGGACCAGGCATAGCTGGTTTCCTCACTGCCCAGTACTGCCAAGTCCTCTGGCTGGCACACTGAAGGCACTCGAGAAATGTGTGGAAAATGAACCCTGCTTACCAACTTCACTGCTGTCTGATACACCAACATCCTTTATAGCCCAGTCCAGGGCACTAGACAAACATTTAGGTTATTTCCAGCTTTCTTCAGTGAGAGAGAACACGGTGATGGCCGTTTTATGCACAGGGCTTTTTGCTGCCAATGACTTCTTGTCTTGAGAATGGGGTTGCTACCTCAAGGGTCATGGGCGTATTTACCCTTCTGGATTTCTCCTTTGGGTGGGGATATGCCTGGCACTTTTCCTGAGCACCTACCGTGTGCTGTATACATCATCACAGATGACTCTGGAAAGTGGATATTATTATGCCCCTCGCAGAGGTAAGCAGCCTGAGGCTCCTGACCACCTGGCAGAGATGCCTTCTCAACTAGCTCAAACACCCCTAATGAAAAACCTAATATTTTAGCATTACTATATGCCAAGCTCCTCAGTCTCTGCTTCGGAGGTGTTGCGTGGAATTGACCATCCCGGTGCTAAGGGTGGGCCCTGACTGGCCAGGCCAAGGGTGGGCCATTGAGAGCTAAGTCCAGGACTTTAGTTTGACTACAGGGGAGGGAAGTTTTGTCCATATGGACATGGTGCTCTTCACACAAAGGAGCCAGGACACCTGCCTTGCTCCTCACCTTAGCCAAGGGGCCTCACCTGAGTTGTTCAGCCTCCTCAGGACTCAGTCTTCATATCCATTAAATGGAAGCAGTAACAGATTTTCCAACACTTTTAATGAGGCAATTTTTTATTCCCACAGGGAACTGCGATCCCATAAAGGGGTCTGTGGGTTCTAGTAGCCTAAACCAGGCTTGAAATGACAGAGGCTCAACCCCTACTTCCTGTGCCCCTTCCTCCTGGCGAGGTTTCTGGCCTTCCTCTGAGATTACCAGGCTGCTGTCACGGGACCGTGGGATAAAGGCCTGTCACCTGGGCAGACCATAGACACAGCCCCACCATCTGAGGGCTGGTATTTTTAGACAAAGACCTTGGCTCTCTTATCTAAATGGCCTGACTGGAGACCTTGATTTCTCAGCTTTTCCAACATCCAATGGGACTCCTACTCCGCCCCCTCCTCAATGCTGGATGGCTCCCAGCTCCCTCCAGTTCAATGTCCAGGCCCACCTCCACAGCTGCCTTGACAAAAGCCCCCTTTCATCATAATCCTTTTGTTCAATGAGCGCATTTTTCTTGGAGCAAGTTCAGCCAAGTGCACACTGCTAAAAAGCGATGTTTTCTTCCCGAAGACTGTGAAATCCCCACATAGAAGCCATTTCCTGCATGCCAGGCGCTGAATTTCCTAAGCAGCCAGGGAACCCTCTTGTCCCAGCTCATGCCCGGTAAAAACAGGATCTGTAATTTTAAAATTTATCCGTACTCCAATTGCTTTCGGAAAGGACTGGGGCGGCGGGGTGAGAGAGGAGTGAGGGACCTGGGGCAGTTAATGGGGTACATGTGGTAAATGGGAGCAGGGGCCCTTGCCTCCCCTCCGCGGGCAAAAGTGCGTTAGTCACAGTCACGGGGCTGCCTCCAGGGTGGGGGCGGGCGGGGCGGCACCCGCAAAGCCAGCAGCCCCGTGGCACTCACCTTTGGCCCAGTGCTCAGGGCGGCTGCGGTGATGCCGCTCCGCCCGCCCCGAGCCTCTAGGCCCTGGCATACTCAGCACCACGGACAGGGAAACTGAGGCTGCAGGAGACTTCAGAGGGCTCCGCGGCCAGCTGTGTGGCCTTGAACCAGTCGCCTCTTCCCCCTTTCGGGCCTCGGTTTGTGACCCGGGGACAATAATTTCTCAGGCTCCAGCTTGGACGGGGCGTGGCCGCGCCTCGCAGGGAGCTGAGCCGGCGCTGGGAAGTGTTATGAAAACACACGTACGGAGCTGCAGAAGGAGGTGCCTCGCCCCAAGGTCATGCGGAAAGAGAAGCCAGCCTCCAGGGACCGGCTTCCTAACTGCCCGCTGCCAGGCCCCGGCCTCTGATATCCTGCAGGATTCGAGGGGTCAAGCAAAGTTTCAGCCACCAAAGCCAAGTTCTGGCTCCCCCGAGGCTCAGGGCTCCCCGCGCAGCCCCCGCCCGCTCTCGGGGAGCCCCCAAGCCCCCAAGCCCCCAAGCCTCGCTAGCTTTCTCCATCCTCGCGACACCGGGAACCGGCTCGACGCTCCGCCCCCCTCGAGGCCCCGCCTCCCGCGGCCGCAGGAAACGAGACGGGGTGGAGGAGGCCGTGTGCTGCCGCAGCCAATGGGGAGGCGGCGTGGCGAGGGCGGAGGCGGTTGTGATGCGCCGGGCCGACGGACGGCGGCCAATCAGCGGCGAGCGCGAGGGCGGGCTGTGACGCGGACGGCGCTCCTCGTGCGGCGGCGGTATAGGAGCGAGCGCCACGGCCAGCAGGACCAGCCGAGCGCCGCCGCCGCCCGCTGCTTGCCGCCTCCACGCCGCCGCCGCCCCGCGCCCGCCCGCCGCGCCCCCAACCGCCGCCGCCCCCGGCCTGCCCGTCAGCGAGCGGGCGAGCGGCCTCCGCGCCCGGTCTCCGTGAGGGGGGCGTCCAGCCGGACCCTGAGCCTCGCCCTCTCGCGTTGCGGCCGACCGCGCCTCCTCGGCCGCCTGCCAGGCATGAAGACCAAGTTCTGCAACGGGGGCGAGGCGGAGCCCTCGCCGCTCGGGCTGCTGCTGAGCTGCGGTAGCGGCAGCGGCAGCGCGGCCCCGGCGCCCGGCGTGGGGCAGCAGCGCGACGCCGCCAGTGACCTCGAGCCCAAGCAGCTGGGCGGGCGGCAGCCGCAGCTCGCGCTGCCCCCGCCGCCGCCGCCGCCGCTGCCGCTGCCCCCGCCGCCGCCGGCCGACGATCAGCCCGAGCCCAGGACGCGGCGCAGGGCCTATCTGTGGTGCAAGGAGTTCCTGTCCGGAGCCTGGCGGGGCCTTCGCGAGGACCAGTTCCACATCAGTGTCATCAGGTCGGTGTCGGCGGCGCGCCGGGGCGGGAGGGAGGGCTGCGCGGACGCGGTCGGGTGACGCTGGCCGGGGGCGGAGCCTGAGGTCGGGGGCGGGGCCGGGGGCTCTGCGGCCTGCGAAGCCACCTTTCAGGAGCCTTTGTGAAATCCAGGCCAAATCCCGTGAAACGGGCCCCCGAAGACCCTCCTCCAGAAGGCAGGCTGTTGAAAACATGCCGCTTTCGTGGGAAAACAGGTCTCTTCTAAGGAGAATAGTACTGTTCAGTCACAAAGAACATTTTGTTCAGAAGCTTAAGCTGTGTCTAGCAAGTCCCTTTGGGTTTAGGGCCTTGAATGAAGGAGGGATGTTTTGGCTGGCTTAAAAAAATCACTTGGTGACTTACTTTTAGTTCTTCAAGTCCATGATTAGGTTTTTCCCACTGAAAGAGACATTTGTTAGCGGTGAAGGGGTGACGTTTGTTAGTTCCCTACTAACCGCTCAGACATGTAGGTGTGTGACCAGCCAAAGTTAGGAAGTGTGGCTCAAAAAATAACTAAGAGTAAGGTAGAAAGAATTCCCCCCGCCTTTTTTAAGCTTAAAAAAACTAATCATAAGTTTAAATTACAAAAAAAGTAAGTGTGTACATATTCAGACTTAACAGCAAAACATAAACATGGTTTTTGTCCATCCTTCTCCCGTGAGATGATCACTTAACATTTAGTGGGCTTACTTCTATTGAGACCTTTATTGAGACCTTTAAAAATGTGTTTTCTTTTTCTGCTAATTTTCTTGTAACTGGCTGACCAGGTTGAGTGCAGTATCTAGAAACTGGCTGGCTGGCTGGCTGCCACCGATAAGCCCCAAATCCAATTTTAGTCATTTGATTCCTTTTCTGTGCCCAGTGCTTCGCCAGAGCCGCAAATGCAGCAAAATTAACTGAGCTTCACTTTCTTTTTGTGCCTGTGGCGTCTCTTACAGATATGCCTAGGAGCAGTGAGAATCATAAAGGTAGAAAGAGAAAAGAAAACTAAAGAATTGCTTAAAGAAACCTTTTTTTTTTTTTTTTTTTTTTTCTGAAATGAAACTGTCTCCCAAACTATCACATTTAGTTAGGCCTGAAAATTCTCAGTGAGAAGATCTCCTAGGCCATGTAATCTTCAGGTCATCCAGCTGTAAAATGGAAAACGTAGAGGGGCAGTGACTTGCCTGAGGTCAGTGGCTCTGTGCAGACATCAGAGTGAGCTGCCAGGTCTCTTGAACCCACCTCCTACTCCAGTGCTCTTGCCTGTTGCCTGTGAAAACGTTTTGGACACCCTGGATCCAGCTGTAAGATGTTTTTGAGGTGCTTTTCTGGGGAGTGTCACTCATTAGATAAACCTTTGTGTTTTGCTCAGACCTGACATTCTAAAAGCATTGAGGATGTCGATGAAAAACCTAATCGGTAGTCAATCTGAGAAAGAAATGGAAAATTTTATTCAAGTCAGATTGAGGGTTATAACCCGGAGACAGCCTCTCAGAGAGCTCTGAGAACTGTTCTGAAGAGGTAAAGGGGGAGCCCCAAATCTATGTGATTGTTGCAGAGGGGGTGCGTGCAGTCAAGCACACGTCTCAGCAGAAGGTTGCTGCTAGTCATGAGGAATGACTTCTTAGTTAATGCTCTTAATGCCTTTCTAAGTGTGGGAAGGTGCAAGAATAAAAAATATCTCCAGAAAATATAATATCTCTCTGAGGGTCAGTTCTGTCATTTTTCTGAGGCACAAAGTACTTCATCCTGATCTTTGCCCTGAATTCCTTTCAGGGTGTATTGTAAGTCAGCGACTACCTTGGCTAATGATTTGATTCTTGTTGAACTGGATAGTGGGCAGGATTCCCTTCCCTTTCAGTTGTAATTTCAACCAAGGTTTGGGAGGCATTTCGTGACCATTCTGTCCCACTGCGTTAAGAATGCTCATTCCCAGGTCAGGTGAAGATTTCGTTGATAGGCCACTCAATGTGCTGTTAGTGGAGTAGGCCCTGTTAACAGTAGCGAAAAGCCTCTGGACCACCTATCTTAGTAGTCTGTTATGCTCCAGGAAAAGTTTCCTTCTTTTTTTTTTTTTTTTTTTTTTTTTTTGCGGTACGCGGGCCTCTCGCCGCTGTGGTCTCTCCCGTTGCGGAGCACAGGCTCCGGACGCGCAGGCTCAGCGGCCACGGCTCACGGGCCCAGCCGCATCGGCAGGCGGACTCTCAACCACTGCGCCACCAGGGAAGCCCCAGTTCCTGTCTTTAAGGGAAATAATATACTGGCATTGTATGTGAAGTTCACCAAAGATGTCTTCAAGTGCAAGGTGAGTGAGTGGTGGGTTATTGTGACCCCTAACAGGATTGGGAAAGGAGTTACATGGTTGGCTCCAGAAGAAGAAAAATTGATGTTTAGGGTTGAGCAGGTATTTCTGTCATTGGGGAGGGCTGGTTAACGCATAATGCAGATGCGCAGTGCACCCCAGCGGGGAGGGAGGAGGCCAAATGGGCAGAGAACAATTTTATGTTTAAATTTTTCTTCTCTTGCCTTAAAATACGAGTTTTTATTTCATCAAGGATGTTTTGTTTGTCTTCTCCAGAAATCCGTGGTCTTGGAAGACACAGCTTTCCTTTTGGTTTGGTAGACCTTTTAAAATAATGTTGTATGGTGTGATACACTGCCTCTCAGTCCTGTTTTCTGGAATAGAATGTAGTTATGGAATGAGTTTAACAAGGAGAAAAGAAGTGACTTAGGATATGGGAAAGTGGGTGATGCCTAGCTTTAAAAAAGAAGGCAAAAGAGGTAGTTCAAGTGGGGAAAGATATACCCTTGGTTGAAATTCAGTGGCCTCCATAGACAGTTCATGACAGGTTCTGGCTGTCACATGTTCCTGATCCATCTCTCCAGCCCCGGCTTTTTGCTGAGTGCTGGTCCATCTGGGGTGTATGAGACCTCACCGCCTCAGCGTGGTCCATCCAGTCTGTCCCACACTTAACCCTTTTGCTCCTCCCCACCCTGGAATATGCTTCTCCTGCTTTTTTTCTTTGAGTTATTAACAGCAGCTGGCTGGTGCCTCAGGATTATTTCTCACCCTTTGCATTCGCTCAGAAAGCCCTCCTCAGCACTCGGTGGCAACTAAACCCTAGTGAACTGCTTTTGTGCCCACACCTCCTGTCTGCTCCAGGCCTGCTGTCCTTGCTTAGACAGTGTAACAGGAGGCACTTGTGGATATCCTTGTGCTTTGGGTGACCCCCCCTCCATTCTATATCCCATTGCCAGCGATTTCTCAAATATCCCGACTCCTTTGTTTAAAAGTTTACTGTGGCGTCCTGTAGCTGGAGAATAAAATCCAAACTTGTTTGTATGGTTTATACTTGGCCACAGCCTTAATTTTTCAGGGTGGTTCTTTTTTTGTTGCTGTTTTAAAATCATTCCTTTCCCCTAACCAGCAGCAACTAACAGTGAGCTAGTTACACTTCTCCTTGCACTTCTTGAATGAGCTTTGTGTTTTCAGTCTCCAGACCTTTCTTTGCTCCTGCACTCTGCTTGGCAGCCTGGTGTCTGCCTTTTTTTTTAAAAAAATAAAGTTATTTATTTACTTAATTTTTGGCTGCGTTGGGTCCTTGTTGCTGCACATGGGCTTTCTTTTAGTTGCGGTGACCGGGGGCTACTCTTCGTTGAGGTGTGTAGGCTTCTCACTGCAGTGGCTTCTCTTACTGCAGAGCACGGGCTCTAGGCGCACGGGCTTCAGTAGTTGTGGCACACAGGCTTAGTTGCTCCGCGGCTTGTGGGATCTTCCTGGACCAGGGCTCCAACCTGTGTCCCCTGCACCAGCAGGCGGATTCTTAACCACTGCGCCACCAGGGAAACCCCTGGGGTCTGCTTTTAAAATACCTCCTTCAAGGCCTAACTTAGAGAGCCAGACAGGATTAGTTTCCTCCTCGTTTAGGTTTCTTCCATAGCACTTCATGCACACACACCTTTATGTCACAGCACTTACCACATTGTGTGTGTTTATTCGTTCAAGTCTGTTAGATTGAATTCCTAGAGGGCATGTCGTGTTCATCTTTGTATCTCCAGTAGTAGAAGAGCGCCTGACTTTAGCCCCCGGATTTTAGCTTAAATTGGCTTCTTTGCTGTGCTCCTAATGTGATGACAGGGCTCTTTGTAATCAGACTACTGGTTGCCTGAGTCCCTCCAGCTATGAGTGGTATAGGGAAAGATAAAAATTACCGTAATATGAAAATTGTCATTAATGTACTGACCACTTGGAAATTTTGTCCATGCCCGGACATCACAGCTGAACACTAGCTTCTGTCTCTGCCCATCAAATCAACTTTTGTTATTATCACTCTCATTGCTGGTGGATAAAACAGTCACAGTGAGTTGTGAAATGAAATTGTAAATCTTGCAAAAGATGCAAGATATCATGAAGTTTGATGAAAGAAATGTTTGTGGACTATTAAAGTTTTACACACATCTCCCCACAGACCCACTACCAGTTGAGAAATGATAGGATAGATGGTACCATGGGCCCTTCAAAATCAGATCATTTAAATATCAAAAGACAGAGAGGCCTTGAAAAGACTGGCAAAGTCCTCAGCTGTATTTGCAAAAGTATACAGTAAAAGTCAAAGAAGGAGTGAATTGTGCTTTATGGTGCTATCTTAAAGGGTTTTGGAAAAATTATGCCAAAACTCCCTACTTGATTTCTTTTATATGTACAGTTACTTTGATAATCTAAATTATGTTACATGTAAAGACATAAATAATTCTGTTTCATTTTTCAAGATAAAGTTTCATTTACACTTTGTTTTTACTACACACTGAAAATTTGGTCCCTTAAGGGGCCTTACTTCTTTTTTTAAAAAAATTAATAAACCTAACTTTTTTTAGAGCAGTTTTAGATTCACAGCCAAATTGGGCAGAAAGTACAGAGTTCCCATTATACCCCCCTCCCCCCACAGCCTCTCTCACTGTTGACATCGGTCTCCTCCTGCAGCGGTACATTAGTTACAGTCCACGAACCTACACTGACACATCATTATCACCCAAAGTCCACAGTTTACATTAGGGTTCACTCTTGGCGGTGTACCTTGTACAGGTTTGGACAAATGTATAATGATGTGTACTATATCCACCGTTGTAGGATCCTACAGAATAGCCTCACGGCCCAATAAGTCCTCTGTCCTCTGCCGATTTATCCCTCCCTCCCCTCAAACGCTGATCTTTTTAGTGTCTCCATAGTTTTGCCTTTTCTAGAATGTCATATGGTTGGAGTCATACAGTATAGCCTTTTCAGATTGTCTTCTTTCATTTAATAATATGCATTTAAGTTTGCTCTGTGTCTTTTCATGGCTTGATAGCATATTTTGTTTTAGTGCTGAATCATATTCCATTGTATGGGCGTACCACGGTTTATCCATTTGCCTGCTGAAGGATATCTTTTTTTTTTTTAAAGTCTTTATTGAATTTGTTACAATATTGCTTCTGTTTTATATTTTGGTTTTTTGGCCCCAAGGTATGTGGGATCTTAGCTCCCCGACAAGGGGTCAAACACGTACCCCCTGCATTGGAAGGTGAAGTCTTAACCACTGGACCTCCAGAGAAGTCCCCGAAGGATGTCCTGATTGCTTCCGAGTTTTGACAGTTATGAATACAGCTGTTATGAACATCTGTGTGCAGGTTTTTCTCTGGACATGTTTTCAGTTCATTTGGGTAAATACCAACAAGCCCAGGTGCTGGATTATATGGTAAGAGTATGTTTAGTTTGGTAAGAAACTGCCAAACCATCTTCCAAAGTGGCTGCACCATTTTGCATCGCCACCAGCAGTGAATGAGAGTTCCTGTTGCTCCACATCCTCACCAGCATTTGGTGTTGTCAGTGTCCTGGATTTTGGCCGTTCTAGTAGGTGTGTAGTGGTATCTTGTTTTAATTTGTGATTCTCTAATGGCAAATGATGTTGAGCATCTTTTCCTGTGCTTACTTGCCATCTGTGTATCTTCCTTGCTCAGGTGGTTGCTTGGATCTTCCGCCCATTTTTAATCAGGTTGTTTTCTTATTGTTGAATTTCAAGAGTTCTTTGAATATCTTGGATAATAGTCCTTTATCAGATGTCTGTTGCAAATATTTCCTTCCAATTTGTGGCTTGCTTTGCATTCTCTTGATAGTGTCTTTTGCAGAGGAGAATTTTTTAATGTTAATGAAGTCCAGCTTATCAGTTATTTCTTTCATGGATCATGTCTCTGGAGTTGTATCAAAAACATCATCACCATACCCAAGGTCAACTAGATTTTCTTTAATGTTATGTTCTGGTTTTATAGTTTTGCATCTTACATTTAGGTCAGTGATTCATTTTGAGTTAATTTTTGTGAAGGTATAAGGTCTGTGTCTAGATTTCATTTTTTTGCCTGGGGCTTTCCAGTCCTTCCCGCACCATTTGTTGAAAAGACTATCCTTTCTCCACAGTATTGTTTTTGCTCTTTGTCAAGATCAGTTGACTGTATTGATGTGGGTCTGTTTCTGGCCTCTGCATTCTGTTCCATTGATTTATTTCTTTTTTTTTTTCTTTTGGCCAGTGTCACACTATCTTGATTCCTGTAGCTTTATAGTAAGTCTTGAAATCTGTACGATCAGTCCTCAGACTTTGTTCTTCTTCAGTACTGAGTTGGCTATTCTAGGTCTTTTGCTTCTCCATGTAACTTTAGAATCAGTTTGTTGATATGCACAAAATAACTTGCTGGGATTTTTATTGGGATTGCATTGAATCTATAAATCCAGTAGGGAAGAACTGACATCTTGACAATATTGAGTCTTCCTATTCACAAACATGGAATATCTCTCCATTTATTTAGTTCTTTGATATCTTTCATTAGAATTTTGTAGTTTTCCTCATATAGATCTTGTACATATTTTGTTAGATTTATACCTCAGTAATTAATTTGGGGGGGTTGCTAATGTAAATGGTAACACGTCTTTAATTTCATTGTCTACTTGTCCCTTGCTGGTATACAGGAAAGCAGCTGATTTTTGTATATTAACCTTGTATCGCATAACCTTACTATAATTGCTTATCAACTCCAGGAGTTTTTTTCTTCGGTCTGGTCTCTTGGCTTGTTCATCTCTGACCCTTGTGCCCACGGTCTCCTTTCTGGTTTTCCTCTCTGGCGGAGCTTGGCAGTCAGCCTAGACTCCCTCCATGATCTCGCCATCCTCTGTCCACTGACAGGGGATCTTGTACCGCCCTAGGACAGCCCTCATCTTTAGCTTTGCATTAGCCCATCTTGCATCCACAGCCAGACTGCCATCTCCCTGTAAATCAACACTCACTCATCTCATCGTGCCTAGTACTTTTTTGGTTGAATATCACAGTAGTCCAGGGCCTGGTGATGAAACAATAAAAACATAAGGCCCAGGAGGTCCATGTGGGCTAGAAGGGATGTGGGGCACTTTGTGGAGAAAGTGGGAGCATCCCTGAACTCTGAAAGGTGGAAGGACCTTTCAGGTGGGAAGAGGAGGCAGAGGTGTGCTGTGTCCCGAGGATGCTAAGGTTGGTGGCTTGAAATGGGTATTTTAGAAATACTTTCTGGGGGACATTTGGTAATGTCCGGACACATTTTTGATTGTCACGATTTCGTGGTGGTGGTGGTGGTGGTGGTGGTATTACTGGCATCTAGTGGGTAGAGGGCAGGGATACTGCTCAACATCCTCCAGTGCGCAGGACAGCACTTTCCTCTCCATGCCCTGAATGTGGACAGTGCTGAGGTTGAGCAGCCTGGAGCAGAGGACTGAAGAGCGAGCTTTTCTCTGTCCCGCACACTCTTTTTTTTTTTTAAATAAATTTATTTATTTATTTTTGGCTGTGTTGGGTATTCGTTGCCGTGCGCAGGCTTTCTCTGTTGTGGCGAGGGGGCTTCTCATTGTTGCAGGGGGCTACTCTTCACTGCGGTTCGCGGGCTTCTCATCGCGGTGGCTTCTCTTGTTGCAGAGCACAGGCTCTAGGCACGTGGGCTTCAGCAGTTGCAGCATGCGGGCTTCAGTAGTTGTGGCACGCGGACTCAGTAGTTGTGGCTCACGGGCTCTAGAGTGCAGGCTCAGTAGTTGTGGCTCATGGGCTTAGTTGCTCAGTGGCATGTGGGATCTTCCTGGACCAGGGCTCGAACCCATGCCTCCTGCATTGGCAAGCGGATTCTTAACCACCGCGCCACCAGGGAAGCTCTGTCCTACACACTCTTAAAGATTGATAATAAGCAACTGACATTATCTCCTGTAATCTTCACAGACCCCTCCTAAATACTCTTACACCATCTTACAGAGTAATTTGCCCAAGACCATGCAGCTGTCTGCAGAGCCAGCAGCCCACCTGGGACAAAGCCTGTTCTCCTAACTGTGCCTGTAGACTTGGTGTTGAGAGCTGGGAGTTAAGACACCTGTTCCTGATTACTGTGTATTATGCTGTCATTTTACTGAAGTGCTTTTTTCCCCCTGAGCTGTGGTCGTTTCAAGTTGAATTTTAGATGGTTAGAAGAAATTTTGCAAAAATCTCCTTTTTTCTTGTTTGTGCTCTAAATTCAGTAGCTCTTTTGATATTATGCTGTCTTCTATTTTCCGTGCAGGCCCTGAACCTTAGGGAGACTGAGTCCTGTGTGTGCTGGCCTTTGCGCCATGTTACTTGTGGACAGTTTGCAGAGGTTTCAGTGGCTTTTTTGGTTTTCAGCAAAGTACAGTTGGTTAGGTGCAGACGAGAAACTTCCCATCTCAGTTTAGCAGGTGAAAACCTTTGTGTTAAAGGCTTCTCTGGAGCAGGCAGTGTCTCAGGTTTCTCGCTGTCTGAGCTGACTCACCTAGATGGACTCCTTTTCCAGATGGTTAAAAATACATAGATGTTTTTGATGGATGAATGGACGAGCAGAGTGTGGCATATACCTGCAATCGGGTATTATTCAGCTTTGATAAAAAGGAGATTCTGACACATTACAACATGGCTGAACCTGGAGGACATTCTGCTAAGTGAAATAAGCCAGTCACAAAAAGACAAATATTGTATGATGTCACTGCTGTGAGGTCCCTAGAGAAGTCAAATTCATAGGGACGCAGTATCCGGGTGGGTGCCCGGGGCTGGAGGATGGGGAACGGGGAGTTAGTGTTTAAAGGGCATGGAGTGTCAGCTTTACGGGATGTTCTGGAGGTAGAAGATGGTGATGGTTGCACAAGAATGTGAATGTACTTAATGCCACTGAACTGTACACTTACCGATGTTTAAGATGGCAGATTGCATGTTACGTGTGTTTCACCTCAACTTAAATATTGGAAAAAAAGTAATCTAGATGTTTGACGTGAGGAATGGCATATTTCAAGACCCTGGGCACTTCACCAACTTGTTGTATCACTACAGCATGCATTTTCCCCATGTAGAATGCTGTAGAATAAAAGAGAAATAACCTCGTTAAGACCTGGTAAGTCTACAAATAAAGGATACAAGCCATTTGTAAAGCTACTTGTATTAAATACATGTTGCTAAAATAAAAACTATGTTATACCGGAAACCACTATCTAGTGAAGTGATTTTACTCCAAAACTTAAAAAATTGTTTCTGTGGGGCAAAGAGAGTCCACACAATAGTGCAGAGGCTCTCTCCCCTGCATTCACTTTATCACTTGTAGTTAAAATTACCAACTACTTCCTGTCACACACTGAGTACTTGAAGCACAGGGTGTGACATTTCCAAGTGCCCAGGACCTGCCCCGTGTAGACCAGCTTCCTGCTGCCGTGTTAAAGTGACACACAACACAGCACAAATGGACCACATCTACTGGACTGTTCGGCCTTATCATTGACTCGGATTTGACCTCCTTTTTACACATGGAGTATATTTTCAATCTATGAGAACTTTTCAGAGCAAGCAAACTTGAATGATAGTTTTTATAGCCAACACCTGCCAGTAGCATTCAGTGTTTTTCACAAGGTGGGTGAACAGTCTGGGAGGATTTGTGAAGCGACCAGGAACCAAGATGCCATCTTGCCCGGCGGCTTCGTGGCTGGAGAGGGAGTGATGAGGGAAGGGCCGTGCCGTGGTCCCACCCTGAGGACTGAGCCTTAGAAGGTGGGGAGCTGGAAGGATAGTTTGTACAGTTGCTGTGGCCCAGCCACCTTCCTTTGCTTCCCCGCGTTACGGTTGAGTACTCTCTGTATTTGAGTGGGGAGCCCTCTTGCCACCTCTGGCCTCCTGGGTAAAGTACAGCTGTGCCATAAATGGTGAGCTAATAGACCTTTAAGTCAGGAGTGTTTCCTCATTTGCCTCGTGGCGGGGAAATGTTCATTTTCTTCTCCCTCCTTGAAAATCTCCACTGCCATTAAGTCTGGAAATTAACTGTACTTCATCCCAAATGTGAGAGTAACCTGTTTGAATTGTAGTGACCTGTTAGCAAGTTAAGAGGATCTTGATTGATTTTGTGCCTTACCAGGGTTTTGGGGTTTGTCCTGTGTTTAGGTAGCACGTAAATTTCCCCGAGATGCTTCGTTGTCTAACACAGTCGACTTCTGTCGGAAGCGATTACGCTTCAGGTTCTGGAACGGTGGCGCTAACGTAGACAAAGATGAGTTGGGGGAGAAGAGAATCAACTTGCCTAAACCTAGAACTGCCTCTAAAGTTGAAGGTTGGAAAAGTCACCAAGAAACAAATTGATCATTACTATTATAGATTGATATCAGTGAAAAACATTTTGGCTTTTTAAAGGGCTCAGTCAGGCAGTTCAGGGCTGGAAATGAGGCCCGGGCCTAAAAATCCTGAAACGTACACAGGGTATTATCTCTTATGTGACTAGAGGAAAGAAATGAGCAGGAAAGGTTCAGTTAACTGGAGCCCAAGTTACTAAACATTTTCCTTAATTTTTTTTAAGAGAAAGTGTGAAAATAAGAAAAAGCAATATTACTTTAAGCATTAAGAACATTCCCTGGCCTGCCTTGGAAGCCGTTCACATCTGAGTTCCTCTGTGTGTGTCTTAACCTCCCTAGCACTCTGTAGTGATATTTCATGTTCAGAATAAGGGCCCCAGGCCAGTGAGGGGCTTGAAACATGAACAGGTACATCACATTTTCCACCCTGTATTTAAGGTAGGAACGGAGGGAGGTACAAAGAGTTTTTAGATTTTCCACAAGAGTGTTTTATTTGTTAGCCTCTAATTATCTTGTGGTTAGGATGGTACTTCATACCGACCTGATGATTAACCAGGAAATCAGTTGAGTGGGATAGCTCCCTCCTTGAGCATTCATTCCTTTTATTTGTGAAGGGATTACAGAGGACAGTTGGGAAAAAAACAAGGGTTATTTTTGCTCATTTTGTTAAAGAAAAAAATCGTTGAGTAGATAATCAGTGTACTGGCTTTAAGATTCAAACATTACGAAAGGGTGTCTTTCTCCCACCTCTGACCCCGGCGCCTCTCCCTAGAAGCAAGCACTTCCAGAGAGATGTCATGCATATATTAGTATATGTGGGTGTATTCATTTCTTCAGCAAACACTGAGAGCTGCAATGTGCTAGGCCCTGTGCGAGGGGCTGAGAATGTGTAGCTTCCCCTCCCTCTTTAATCCTTAACAGTAGATCACTTTTTTTGCCCTAAAAGCAGCACTGTGTCTTGGAGATTGTTTTATATTGGTATTTATTGAGCTACCTTATTCTTTTGAATAGCCATATAGTGTTATATTTTAATTGAAATAGCATTTTGATCTTTTCAGGACAGTTTGAATCTAGAACTTCTGCTTTGTTAAGTTAATCATGGTAATAAAAGATTCCATTCATTAAGTGCTCACTCTAGCCAGGTACCACGCTGATTGTGCTTATCTCATTTAATCCGGGCAGTGAGCCTCAGGGAGAGGAATTCTTTTTTTTTTTTTTAAGATGAAAGTTACTTTAATTTATTTTTATTTATTTATTTATTTTTGGCTGTGTTGGGTCTTCGTTTCTGTGCGAGGGCTTTCTCTAGTTGCGGTAAGCAGGGGCCACTCTTCATTGTGGTGCGCGAGCATCTCACTGTCACGGCCTCTCTTGTTGCGGAGCACAGGCTCCAGATGCGCAGGCTCAGTAGTTGTGGCCCGCCGGCCTAGGTGCTCCGCGGCATGTGGGATCTTCCCAGACCAGGGCTTGAACCCATGTCCCCTGCATTGGCAGGCGGATTCTCAACCACTGTGCCACCAGGGAATCCCCAAGGGAGAGGAATTCTTAACCCCAGGGGCTCAGAGAGGCTGAGTAGCTTGCCAGGAGTTAAAGTGTTAATAAGTGGTGACTCCTGTCTAGTTCTAACACAGTATGATGGTTATTTCAGCTAGTCACTCAGGTATGCACTTCAGTTTAGGCAGAGATAACATACACCTGTCTCTATTTTTGCCCAGATTTTTTGTGGTAAGCAGTTCTCTACAGTAGTACCTATTACTTGCAAGGTATGTGCAAAAGTATCCTGAGAGTATGATGTCTGGCAAGGACTTCAGATGACCTTGAGCGTGTTGACGAGTCCTATATTTTAGATAAGTAATAAAGTCAAGTGGCATATCTACCCTGAGGTCCAGTCAGTGCTCCCATGGGTTAGAAACCTCTGCAGGCAGGCCTCCTGTCACAGTCCAGGGCCAAGTGACATTCATATAGACGAGTCATGTGGAGAAGGCAGGGGTCCCCCCAGGTGTCTGACCTTTTCAGGGACACTGTTTTATGGATGAGAACTGCCAACAGACCTGGTGTGTGAGTCACCCTTTGTCCGTTTTGGACTGTGAATAAGGGTGAGAAGGATTCTGTAGGGTGTACGTACGATGGCAGGTGATTAATGCCTGAAGTTACGGTTGTGGCCTTTTACTGCTTTCCCCTGCACATAGGCTACTGGAAATTTCATCTCTTCCAAGTCTTCCTGTCTTAGTTTTCCTGTGTTGCGTTTGGCCTGCCAGCGCAGGGGTGGAATTCAGGGTGCTGCGCTAAAGAGTACTGTGGAGGCCACCCGGTTCAGAGATGTTCACGACTACGTAAGCATAATTTTAAAACTTTGGAAAGTCCAGAGATGATGAACAGCACGGAAGCGAGCCGGTCGGCAGGAGGAGGGCAAAGGGCACTGGAGGCCAGCGTTGGCCAACCTTCCCTCCCCAGGCTTTATTCTGGAATCTTTTCTCTTGATGGTTTTGACAATGGCCTGGATGCCTGGATGGTGGTAGGTGCCTGGGCTGTGGAAACCAGGTAATGGGAGAGTGGGGGAGAAGGCGGTGGGCTGTGTGTGTGTGTGTGAGCCCTCCCTGACAGGCCTCAAACTGGGGGGCTGCGGGACTAGGCCGCAAAAAGATACGCGGGGAGGAGAAAAAGAAGTGTATGGCCAGGACCAGAGGGAAGCACCTTTGGTCATGCTGGTGGGGGACAGGTGCCATCTCCAGTTAGAGTTACAGGTAGGTGTGGGAAGCTGGAAACCCAGTGTAACCACAGAGGTTTCCTGAAACTCGGTAACTTCTCTCATTCCAAAGTCCTTAGTAATGCTTCTTCTCTTTCCAGATCCTAAAATCAGAGGCATCTTTCTGAGGGCTTGATTTCTGCTAGGGTCTAGCAGTTTCCTTGGAAGTGTTCACTACTTGGGGAGCAGATCTTAATCAAATGGTGGTTGCCATGGGTCATACACACGGAGCTTGATGTTCAGAGGACGGTCACTCATGGGTTCAGATAAATCAATGAATGGTCCATTTAATAAACTACTTAAGGCAAGTTATCACTGGTTTAGGAAGGAAAAAAACAGCATTATTGAGATGTAATGCATGTAATATAAAATTCACCCTTTTAAATGGTACAGTTCAGTGTTTTTTAGTATTTTTACAGAGTTATACAGCGATCACTGCTGTTTTTTCAGAACACTTTCATCACCTCAGAATGAAACCCTGTACCATTAGCATTCTCTTCCCATTCTCCGCTCTCCCTAGCTCCTGACAGCCACTGATCTACTTAATTTTTATGGATTTGTCTCTTCTGGACCTTTCATATAGATGGAATCATACAACATGCATGGCCTTTTGTGACCAGTTTCTTTCACTTAGCATCATGTTTTCTAGGTTTATCCGTGTTGTAGCATGTATTGGTACTTCATTCCTTTTTATGGCTGAATAATATTTCATTGCTTGATATACCACAGTTTGTTTATTCATTCATTAATTGATGGACATTTGGATTCTTTCCCTTTTTTGGCTATTATAAACATTTGTGTTCGGTGTTTGTGAGGACATATGTTTTCATTTCTCTTGGGTATATGTCTAGGAGTGAAATTGCTGGGTCACTTGGTAACTGAACATTTAACTTTTTGAAGATGTCACTGATCTTTTGAGCCCTCTGTCAGAGGATCTCCACAGACCCCAACAAATACCCCTATTGAGTTTGAGAGGATATTGGACAAGGTTATTGTTGCTTTGACCCATTGTGATCTTTTTACCAGTGCCTTTTTTCCCCTCGCTACCAGTGATCTTGGTTTTATACATATACTAAATTACCAACTGATTTTTGAGAAGAATTCATTATGGTATATGCTGGTGATTGTGTATTAGATGCCGTAAAGTTTTATGTGAAACAACCTCTCTTTATTAAAAATTACAAACATAAAGTAGTAAAGAATAAAATTTTGAAAATAATAAAATAGCTTTATCAAATCTGAACATTTGGCTTCGGGTTCCCTTTTTTTTTTTTTTTTTTTTTTTCCGGGTTCCCTTCTTTTGCCCAGAGGTAACCACCATTTTGCATTGGTGTTAAAATTCTGTTTCATTCTGAAATAAGATTCTGATCTTTAGAATAGAATTTTGAAGTCTTTTTTTTTTTTTTTTTTTTTTTGTGGTATGCAGGCCTCCCTCTGCTGTGGCCTCTTCGGTTGC
>NC_041229.1:103867089-103888744 GCF_002837175.3 Physeter macrocephalus | reverse complement strand
CAGGCTCAGCGGCCATGGCTCACGGGCCCAGCCGCTCCGCGGCATGTGGGATCCTCCCGGACCGGGGCGCGAACCCGGTTCCCCTGCATCGGCAGGCGGACGCGCAACCGCTGCGCCACCAGGGAAGCCCTGAAGTCTTTTATAACCTGTGTATTTGGTCTAAGTGCTGAAACATTAGAGCATTTTTTGTGACAGGTGTACTTGTAGGGTGGTTCACGTATGGGGGGTTAATAATCCTGTGAGTCATGGAGCATTTGGTTCGTGTTTGACTGTAGGTAACCAGTTGTCATCTAGGCTTCTATTTTAAGAAGACCTTTCACACCAGGAAGGCGTGATGATATTTCCTGCTGCACGGAACTTTGAGAGGAAGTAGCATCAAATGCCAGATCTTAGTTTCGTGGAGTGGTTTTTGTTTTGAAATGATTTTGTGGAATTTGTCAGGGTTCTTTTAAAATTAATTGCGATCGGGCTTCCCTGGTGGCGCAGTGGTTGGGAATCCACCTGCCAATGCAGGGGACACGGGTTCGAGCCCTGGTCCGGGAGGATCCCACATGCCACAGAGCAACTAAGCCCCTGCGCCACAACTACTGAGCCTGAACTCTAGGGCCTTCGAGCCACAGCTACTGAAGCCCATGTACCTAGAGCCCGTGCTCTGCAACAGGAGAGGCCACTGCAGTGAGAAGCCCGCGCACAGCAACGAAGACCCAACGCAGCCATAAATAAATAAATTAATTAAAAAATAAAAAGGGAAATCTCTTTAAAATATATATATAAATAAATAAATAAAATTAATTGCAATCAATATGCCAACTGTGACACAGTTTCTTTGACCCGTTTCTGGATCAACTAAAATTTTAGATTATCTGCTGTTTTACATCTTCCAGTTTTCTCCTCTTAATGATTAGTGCAGTTAATTGTATCGCTTCATTTGAGGCAGGTAATGAATTGACATTTATCAGTTTGGGGGGAAGTTACTTAGCATAGAATCACTAAGGCGTATCATCAAGAAATCCATTTAAATAAAGTTGCTAACTTTCAGTATGTTTCATAGTTTATTTTCATTAACTGTTTTTCCCTTATTGATGTACTTACAAATATTCCCTTTGCAATAATTTTTTAACTTTAAAATATTTCATGCCATTTGTTAATTTTATGTATATCTTGAAGCATTAAAAAATTTCATTATCTTCACTAGCAATTTAATGTTTTAAAAAATTATATTTTTGATAATATCAAGTTTTAATTGATTAAAAAACAGGTCAAAAACGAGATATGAGACAGGAGTTCTGACACCCCTGACAGGTGAAGAGTGAGCCGGTGTGGCTCTGTTTTAGGACACTGTGGCAGTAGGCATCAGGAAATTTTAAACTGGTCGAGTGCCCTTTGGTCCAGAGAGCCCAGCTTTAAAGGGTCTCCTCGGATCGTGCATAGAGATTGACATACAGGTATACATTTTGTAGAGTTGTGTGTAGAAGTAAAAAATAAAGAGAAAACTCTATCTTTAGCATTAGACAGTTGGTTAAACCATGCTGTATCTTTAAGGTGAAATTCCGTGCACGATTAAAAATGATGTTTTTAACGCTGAATTGACGGAAAATGCTCATAATATAAGTGGAAAAGGAACTTTGTAGAGCAGTATATTCACCATGATCCCAATTTTAATAAAAAGAAAGAAATTGGAAAAAGGAGCTTAGGAAAATGACAAGAAAAAATATATACTACAATGTTCAATGTGGTTATATTTGAATAATAGAATTTGGATAGGTAGTTGTCTTTTTTATTTTGGCGAGGGGTCTTTCAGATTCATGTACACACAACTTTTTGGAACCTGGCTTTTAAAATCTGAAAGTCAAACAATTTAATACACGTTAAAGCAGCCTACTTTAGTTGCTTCAACAACTGATAAACTTAATTGAGTTTGAAAAAATATGCCAGGTCACCCAGGTTCTTCGTCACTTGTGGTGTGTAGGTGATCTTGAATGTGCCACAGCACTACCAAGCAACTGCTTTGTGGCTCTGTTTTCACAAATTCATTTTCTTTAGCATATAAACCAGTTAGCCTTTTGGTTCTTCAGTTTGGAGTTGGTTCTTTGTTTTGTTTTTGCATGGTTTTTTTTTCAAATATCCTTTATGTTCTATGTGTGTTGTCATTTGATGAGTCACATTATTCTCAATTGTAAGTTAATTCTTGATAAGCTGTATATCAAGAGAAATTGAAATTATGATTTTTGCATCTGATCAGCAGTCTGTAAAAGCAGCTCTGTATTCTGCTCGTTATTCCATTGGTACTGTTTGAGGGACCTGTGGGGTGAGGATTAGGGACGCACACTCAGCTGGATCCCTAGGGGCCCTGGTTAGAATTCCCGCCAGCAGTGACTTCTCTTTTCAGTGTCCTACCTGCCATGGCTTGCTTACATATGTTGAATATGAAATAAATATGTTATTCTCATTTTATTTGATATTTTGCTTATGTGAGTAGCTCTGTGCCTCCTAAATTTAATTGTGACATGTATGTTTATTATAAAGATCTTCTGCCACATGATAAAAAAGGTTGAAGTTTCAGACTTCTTTGGAATCCTTGAGCGTTCCTGGGGTTTTACTTGGAAGGATATTCTTGACAAATCCCATGGTAAATTGGCTGTTGTATTTCTGCTGTCATTTCTGTGGCATATCTTCCCATCGTATCTTCTTCCTAGTCGTATTATTTAGCTCATAGGTGTCTTTTTTCTAGGTGGTTTCTGACAGTTTGGGTCATCTGTGACAATGACATTGTTTCATTTATTTTTGATTGTCACTTAAAAATCATCCATGTTTTACTCCTTCCCACTAGGGCCTGTTGGGTGAGCAGCTACAGGTAATACAAGAGATGAAGGATTTCCAGGTTGTGGCCTTGTTTGTGGCCAAGCCAGCCTGCTTTCCTTCTTTGGGACTCTGGGGATAAACTGAATCGAGTTACACAGCTTAGAACAGTAGTTCATCTGTTTGCTCTCGCCGTGGACTGAGCTTTCGAGAGTATTTGACAGGAAGGAAAACTAGGGCTTTTAACTGATGTCATGCCTGTCCTGTTGCTTGGTAGCCAGAAGCCCGTGCTGGCTGTGCCTGGATGTGGCAGGCCCTTGTGACAAGCCATGCACTTGGGGCGCGGGCCTGAGTGGAGGGGAAAGGAGAAGGCTGCCCTTCTGTCTCTGCGCCTTCCTGGTCCCTGTGTCTTCCTGAGCTGGGGTGGACAGCTAGCTTGCCTCCTGGGAAAGTAGGTCCTTATTCTTGCAGAGGTTCCCAGATGCCGTGATTGCTTTTCTTTAAATAAGCTGTTGAAAAATATTCTTTAAAATGACTTTTATTTACATCTGTGAAACGTTGTTTCTGTAGAAGCACATTCAAGTTCATTGGTGAAGAAAAATGAGATTTTTTTTCCTTTCTAAAAGCATTGAGATATAATTCACATATCACATAATTCACCTGCTTAAATTGTAGGATTCAGTGGTTTTTAGTATATGGGTTTTTTTTTTTTTTTTTTTTGGCTGTGCAGCATGTGGGATCTTAGGTCCCCCACCAGGGATTGAACCTGCATCCCCTGCATTGGAAGCTCAGAGTCTTAACCAGTGGACTGCCAGGGAAATCCCAGCATAGGGTTTTTAATATATCCACAGGTATGTGCAGCCATCACCACAATTTTAGAACAATTTCATACCTCAAAAGGAAACCCTGTCCCCTTTAGCCCCCTTCTGCCCTAGCCCTGGGCACCCACTCTGCAGATTTCCTCGTTCTGGACATTTCATATGAATGGAATCATTTAATATCTGGTCTTTTGTTCTGGCTTCTTTCACTGAGCATGTTTTTAAGGTTCATGCGTGTTGTAGCATGTGTCAGGACTTCATTCCTTTTTTAAAAATTGTGGTAAAACATGCATGGCATAAATTTTACTATTTTAGCCATATTTAAGTGTATAGTTTAGTGGCATTAAGTCGGTCACGTTGTTGTTCAACCATCACCACTGTCCATCGCAGGAATGTTTTCATCTTGCTAAAGTGAACCTCTGTGCCCATTAAACCGTAATTCCTCATCACTGCCGGTAACCCCTCTTTGAATTCATTAGCTCACTCCGAATCTGTTTTAGTTATTTTGTGTGTGTTTCCTGGAGTGAGGTATGTCCTTTTGAAGTCTAGCCCTGCTGACAGCTTGATTTTAGCCCTGTGAGACCTGTCTAGAGGCATCGGACCTCCAGAACTGTAAGATAATAAACGTGTGGTTTTTTTTTTTAATTAATTTATTTATTTTTGGCTGCGTTGGGTCTTCATTGCTGCATGTGGGCTTTCTCTAGTTGCAGCGAGCGGCGGCTGCTCTTCCTTGCGGTGCGCAGGCTTCTCATTGCCATGGCTTCTCTTGTTGCGGAGCACAGGCTCTAGGCGTGTGGGCTTCAGTAGTTGTGGCACGCAGGCTCAGTAGTTGTGGCTCGTGGGCTCTAGAGCTCAGGCTCAGTAGTTGTGGCGCACGGGCCTAGTTGCTCTGCGGCATGTGGGATCTTCCCGGACCAGGGCTCGAACCCGTGTCCCCCGCATTGGCAGGCAGACTCTTAACCACTGCGCCACCAGGGAAGCCCTGTGTGTTGTTTAAAGCCACGAAGTTTGTGGTCGTAAGTGACAGCAGCCACAGGCACAGAGACATTTGTCTTATGCAAGTTAGTACAGACCCGTCCTGACGTCGGGCTCCTGTGATGGATGGCGGTGCTCGCAGCACCGCTGTGTGTCTGGCATGGCACGTGGTGCCCTCCTGCTTGCGTCCCGTCTCTCAGCATGAGGGTTAAAAGCAAGGATTCTGGAGCCAGATGCCGTCTTCCATTGTGGCTCTGCCACTTTCTTGCTTTGTTTCCTCCTCTGTGCGATGGAGGCAGTACTGGCACTGCCCTGTAGGTTGTCGGGAGGATGGAATGACCCCACCCTTGTTGCACGCTCAGGACGTTGCAGCCCCAGGGCTCCGTGACCCTGAGGTCTTACAGTGACTAGATTTAAGTGCTGCTCCTTTGCAGAGGAGGGCATTTTTGAGGGTCACAGAGGTTTAGCAGCGTGCCCAAGATTATACAGCTAGTAAGTGCAGAACTAGGGTTTGAATCGGCTCCCTGGCTCTGAAGCCTGTGGCTTTTCTTTTACATGATGCCCTCCCCCAGGAAGAGGGAACTGTCCCTTGGGGAGCTTACAGTCTAAATTAGAGAGCCAAGGCTGACCACCAGCCTATTAGAGAACAATGTAAGATGGTCAGTTACCAAATGTAACAGGGAGGAGTTTGGAGAAGGGAGGTTCTGGGAGAGTGCCGTGGGTCATTGTCATTTTCAGAAAATCTCTATTGAGCATCCACCATCTGGGGCCACTGGGCATTGAGAATTGAAGTTAGATGTGACCCCTGTCTTCAGGAGCTAGCAGGGAAGACAGCAAAAGATTCTTGAGGAGGTTGGACTTTGAACTCGGTTTTAAACAGTAGGTTTTATTTTTTTATAAACTCTTTTTTTTTTTTTTTTTTTTGTGGTATGCGGGCCTTCCTCTGTTGTGGCCTCTCCCGTTGTGGAGCACAGGCTCCGGACGCGCAGGCTCAGCGGCCATGGCTCACGGGCCCAGCCGCTCCGCGGCATGTGGGATCCTCCCAGACCGGGGCGCGAACCCGGTTCCCCTGCATCGGCAGGCGGACGCGCAACCACTGCGCCACCAGGGAGGCCCTAAACTCATTTATTTTATTCATTTATTTTTGGCTGTGTTGGGTCTTTGTTGCTGTGTGCGGGCTTTCTCTAGATGCCATGAGCGAGGGCTACTCTTCGTTGCGGTGCGCGGGCTTTTCATTGTGGTGGCTTCTTCTCGTTGCGGAGCACGGGCTCTAGGCGCGCGGGCTTCAACAGTTGCGGCACGCAGGCTTCAGTAGTTGTGGCTCGCGGGCTGTAGAGCGCAGGCTCAGTAGTTGTGGCACACAGCCTTAGTTCCTCTGCGGCATGTGGGATCTTCCTGGACCAGGGCTCGAACCCGTGTCCTCTGCATTGGCAGGCTGATTCTTAACCACTGTGGGAAGCCCAGTAGGTAGTTTTTAGGTGGCAGAGAAGAGTGAGGAGTTTCCAGACTGGAAGAACAGGAGTAAGTGGGTGTGGTTACACCATATCAGTTACTACTAGGTTTAGCTGCTTATAACAGAGGACCCCAGAGTCACAGTGGTTAAACAGCATAGAAATTTATTTCCGTTGTGCATTAAAGAGGTCCAGGAGTAGCCAGGCTGAGCAGGCGTGCCAGCTTCACGGCTTGATGGGGATGCACACTCCTTTCAGCTAACCGCTCTGCTCTTCCTAGGATGTGGCCGTCAATCTCGTGATCTAAGAAGCTGCTAAAGCTCTGGCCCCGTGTGCTAGTTAGGATCCTAGCAAGAAAATGGAAACACCACTAGGTATTTCAGCAGCCATAGAGGATTTAATATAGGGAATTGGGTGAACAGGCGGTGGAGAACCAAAAAAGCAAAAAGGGGACACAGGTGATTAAAATAAGGAATACCAAGTGTGCAGGAAGCAGGCTCCTGGGGCTGGAGGACAAGGGAAGAGGTTGGGATGATCAGAACCTGGAAGCTGAGAGGAGGGGCCCACAGAGTTGGGATCCCGACCTCCAAGGAGAGGGCACTGCTTGGCTATTGCTGGGGACCCTGAGGCTGGTGCTGGGGTCGCCCAAAGAAGTGAGGACGGGAACGGGCGGGTTGCTGCCGCAGCACGCGGGCAGGAGCGGCAGGCAGACACGTCTGCCACCAGAACCTGATGAATGGGAGCAGCTGATAAAGGAGGTTTGCCATCGGCAGAGTCCCAGCCCAGCATCACAGCAGAACTGGAGTGGGAATTTGGAGCCCAGAGGCAGTAGCTTAGCCCTGACCCACCACTGTCTCCTCGGTCCACACAGCAGGATGGATGGGGAAGAGGGGGCAAGCGCGTGAGCATGTCTGACGTTGATTTCCCAAAAGCCACATAGACACTTCCTTGACATTTTGTTTGCCAGCATTTGGTCGCACAGGCCCGGCCAGCTGTAGAGGCAGCTGGTAAATAGAGTCCTGACGCAAGGCACGCTGCTGCCTGAGCGCAGCCCAGGTTCCCTAACCCAGGAGGGTGGGGAGCGTCCGCCACAGGGGTGGAACTTTGAGCATTTTTGTGGCACCGTTAATGCAGCAGCGTTAACAACCTCCAGATAAAAAGTTCTCCCTGTTACCTTTCTTCCGTACCCGAAGTGGACTCTGTCTCCTGGGCCGTTTTTTGACAGTGCTGGTCACTGCACGCTCAGGATCCCTGTCTGACTGGGCGTGTGATGATGCAGTTTAGGGTTGTATTTAGCCTCACTTTGGGGAACGTAGCTTCACTAGGACTGTCAGTGGATAGAACAGGGAAAGAGGCTGCTGGCTTCTGGGACTGGGGGATGTCGTTCTAGGAAGCTGTGGTCCACCTTGCTGATAACTTTTTCTCCACAAGTTGCGCCTATACTGCTGTGTGATATTGATGCATCTGACAGGCAGGTGTAGACTCAGGGTTTGCTGAAGCATCTGGTTCAGACATTGTCCCATGATTTTGAATTCTGTCTTACAGTTTTATGTCTGCTTTCTTCATTAGAGCAGAAGTTTCTCAAGGTCAGGGACCAGAGCCTGTTTCAGTTTTGTGTTACCCGAGCTTCCAGCGTGGTGCTTTGCTTACGTAATAGCTCCTTGCAGTTTACTGACTGGCTGTGAATAGGATTTGGGGGCTCTGAAGTCTACTACAGATCAGGTGCCTCTGGTCTCGAATTCCTGATTGTACAGTATTTTGTGTTCATTTAACTCCAATCCCTGCATTAACTAACCACCCTCTGCACCTAATCCTTTCCAGCCCAGGCAGGTGATTTGTCCCCAAGGCTATGCTTTCCTGTTTAAACGTCCCCTGTAACTTGTTGTTTGTCTTTGGTAGTCACAGTAGAAGGTTTAGGGTATTGAGAGCTCTGAGAGCTCCAGTAATTGTTAATTATTAGAGCTCTCAGAGCTCCAGTAATTATTAATGTTGCAAATTTTTTGAAAAGGCTGTTAGGCAAACCTGGTTGAGAAGGGGTGGATCTTTCCACTTCAAGTGGAAAGTCCTGTAGGGGATGGTTTAAGTATTGCCCCAAGAGTTTAACCTGGCAGTGATGGGTATATGATGGGAATTTTGGATCATCCATGAATGTGGGCTGAAAGGGAGGCATCTGGGATTTCCCCCCATTCCCAAGGCTGAAGAGGGTCTCCTCGCTCCTTGTCACTCTCTGAGGCAGATGCCACATGCAATAATAAAAACTCCCCCCATCGCTATCCTAGAAGAACAGATCTGGAATTTGCCTGTTTTTAATGTGACTCGTGGTATTGATCTGAGAACTGTGGAGTTAATCATTTATGTTGCTAGTATCCTGAGAGATTAAACGAAGACTTGGATGAGGACAGTTCTTGTGGGATGGATCCTGACTTCTCATCCACAAGCGATTTAGCTTGCTTTCAAAATACAGATACTTACGGTCCTCTTGTTTCTGACAGAGGTGGCCTCAGTAACATGCTGTTCCAGTGCTCCTTACCCGACACTCTGGCCACCGTTGGTGACGAGCCTCGGAAGGTGCTCCTGCGGCTGTATGGCGCAATTCTAAAGATGGTGAGTTCCTGGGCTGCTTGGGGATGGGAGGGGCCTGGTCACAGTTCTAATCCTCTTTCCTGATTACCTGGGGAGAGACTTAAAATATGTTAGTGCTGTTGTGAGAGCTATTTAAATATATTGCTTTTGCTTTAATTGGGCTGCACAACTTGGTTTTTTGTTTATAGTCGAAGTAAATTCTGTCTTTATTTACTATTTGTTAGTAAACTAGTACAGATAGGCCCAGCTTTATATCCAGGGGAAGTACGATGTTGGTTAAATCTTTAATAGTGCTGGATAATGCTTGGATTTTCCACACATTGAAATTTTCAGCTCAGACTTAGGTTGTAAAATTCGAGTGTGGGGAAAGCATCATCAAAAAGGGTTTACAGGGTAGTCCCAGTGGAAAAGTATGAGCTCAGTGAAGCCGAATTTATTAACTACCTCCCTTTGAGATTTCTTTAAAACTTTGAATTTGTTAGATTCCTAATCTTTCTAAATTTTTATATTACTTAAATAATTGAATCTTTCAGTTAAAGTACTTTATTTGTTGAATTGTCTTAACCAGTTATAGGATATCCCAAATGTCTGGATTAAAAAAAACCAAACAAACTATACCATGAATCTATCATTTTACTGACCACACATATAAATGTGTTTGTTTCTGTGGTAGAATTTTGATATCCATTTAAATCTTCCTTGGAAGGGCCCATTTTGATCTTCATGAAATGGAGAATAGTTTTCTGACTCAGTTTTTTTTTTTTTTTTAAACTAGTCTCTTTCAGCTCAGTCTAAAAAGCAGGTCATGTCCATATCTGTGAAGATTCGATTATATGTTTAGAAATATTAAAGTTAAAATTGGCACCCTGGACATTAACTCATTTTTAAAAATTGTCATGATGTGACTGAACCTTTTCATTGGGTAATTTTCCCTTAACCCTGTCCAGCTGTGAGAGTGGTCAGGGTCTGAGGTTAGGAACAAGCTAGCGTGTCTGAGGAAACCCGAGGCCACTTTGGCATTAGGTTCACGTGCTGACAGCCGACCCCGCCCCGACTGACAGTGTACAAGCAGAACAGGGTCTGTGCTTACCATGCAGTCCAGTTTTTTATTTAATCAAGTTGCAGTTTCAGAGCAGTTCTTGAACTGCCCAATTAATGTCCTTTTGGGACTTGTAATGAAATCAACCTTCAGCCATTTTTTTCTCTGAGGACTTTCTGTAACAGTTAAGTCCCACTTCTGCCCATTCGTTTCGTGTGCTTCCATTTAAGCAACACTTTAAAAATACTTTAATAACCAGCTGCTGGAATTGCATGCGATATGAAACTATTTAAATCTGATTTATGGAGCCTTTGTTTCTGTTTCAACTTAAATAGGAGCGTTTTCAGCGTGCACGGTGCGCTCCTCCTAGGCCGGGGGCAGGCCCTGTGCCCTGATTGCAGCAGAGCCCTGTGGAGGTGAGGGGATGCTCTGAGGCATGCTGTCCAGTGCGCTGGTCACCAGCCACGTGTGGCCCTCATAGGCCTGAAAAGTGTCAAGTGCAGCCAAGGAGTGGAGTTTTAAATTTTACGTAATTTTACTTAATTTAAATTGCAATGGTTACGTGGAGCTGGTGGCTGCTGCGTTGGCTGGCACGTGTGCCCTGTTAAGGACAGGTAACTTAGTAACAGCCGGCTGCAACGTAGGCCATGACCTCGCAGTTTTCTTTTCCCTCTGTCATGGCCTCTCCCGTTGCGGAGCACAGGCTCCGGACGCGCAGGCTCAGCGGCCATGGCTCACGGGCCCAGCCGCTCCGCGGCATGTGGGATCCTCCCAGACCGGGGC
Source organism: Physeter macrocephalus (assembly GCF_002837175.3). Lineage (NCBI taxonomy): Eukaryota > Metazoa > Chordata > Mammalia > Artiodactyla > Physeteridae > Physeter > Physeter macrocephalus. The sequence continues at coordinate 103,878,296 of NC_041229.1, read as the reverse complement.
GCGAACCCGGTTCCCCTGCATCGGCAGGCGGACGCGCAACCACTGCGCCACCAGGGAGGCCCTAAACTCATTTATTTTATTCATTTATTTTTGGCTGTGTTGGGTCTTTGTTGCTGTGTGCGGGCTTTCTCTAGATGCCATGAGCGAGGGCTACTCTTCGTTGCGGTGCGCGGGCTTTTCATTGTGGTGGCTTCTTCTCGTTGCGGAGCACGGGCTCTAGGCGCGCGGGCTTCAACAGTTGCGGCACGCAGGCTTCAGTAGTTGTGGCTCGCGGGCTGTAGAGCGCAGGCTCAGTAGTTGTGGCACACAGCCTTAGTTCCTCTGCGGCATGTGGGATCTTCCTGGACCAGGGCTCGAACCCGTGTCCTCTGCATTGGCAGGCTGATTCTTAACCACTGTGGGAAGCCCAGTAGGTAGTTTTTAGGTGGCAGAGAAGAGTGAGGAGTTTCCAGACTGGAAGAACAGGAGTAAGTGGGTGTGGTTACACCATATCAGTTACTACTAGGTTTAGCTGCTTATAACAGAGGACCCCAGAGTCACAGTGGTTAAACAGCATAGAAATTTATTTCCGTTGTGCATTAAAGAGGTCCAGGAGTAGCCAGGCTGAGCAGGCGTGCCAGCTTCACGGCTTGATGGGGATGCACACTCCTTTCAGCTAACCGCTCTGCTCTTCCTAGGATGTGGCCGTCAATCTCGTGATCTAAGAAGCTGCTAAAGCTCTGGCCCCGTGTGCTAGTTAGGATCCTAGCAAGAAAATGGAAACACCACTAGGTATTTCAGCAGCCATAGAGGATTTAATATAGGGAATTGGGTGAACAGGCGGTGGAGAACCAAAAAAGCAAAAAGGGGACACAGGTGATTAAAATAAGGAATACCAAGTGTGCAGGAAGCAGGCTCCTGGGGCTGGAGGACAAGGGAAGAGGTTGGGATGATCAGAACCTGGAAGCTGAGAGGAGGGGCCCACAGAGTTGGGATCCCGACCTCCAAGGAGAGGGCACTGCTTGGCTATTGCTGGGGACCCTGAGGCTGGTGCTGGGGTCGCCCAAAGAAGTGAGGACGGGAACGGGCGGGTTGCTGCCGCAGCACGCGGGCAGGAGCGGCAGGCAGACACGTCTGCCACCAGAACCTGATGAATGGGAGCAGCTGATAAAGGAGGTTTGCCATCGGCAGAGTCCCAGCCCAGCATCACAGCAGAACTGGAGTGGGAATTTGGAGCCCAGAGGCAGTAGCTTAGCCCTGACCCACCACTGTCTCCTCGGTCCACACAGCAGGATGGATGGGGAAGAGGGGGCAAGCGCGTGAGCATGTCTGACGTTGATTTCCCAAAAGCCACATAGACACTTCCTTGACATTTTGTTTGCCAGCATTTGGTCGCACAGGCCCGGCCAGCTGTAGAGGCAGCTGGTAAATAGAGTCCTGACGCAAGGCACGCTGCTGCCTGAGCGCAGCCCAGGTTCCCTAACCCAGGAGGGTGGGGCGTGTCCGCCACAGGGGTGGAACTTTGAGCATTTTTGTGGCACCGTTAATGCAGCAGCGTTAACAACCTCCAGATAAAAAGTTCTCCCTGTTACCTTTCTTCCGTACCCGAAGTGGACTCTGTCTCCTGGGCCGTTTTTTGACAGTGCTGGTCACTGCACGCTCAGGATCCCTGTCTGACTGGGCGTGTGATGATGCAGTTTAGGGTTGTATTTAGCCTCACTTTGGGGAACGTAGCTTCACTAGGACTGTCAGTGGATAGAACAGGGAAAGAGGCTGCTGGCTTCTGGGACTGGGGGATGTCGTTCTAGGAAGCTGTGGTCCACCTTGCTGATAACTTTTTCTCCACAAGTTGCGCCTATACTGCTGTGTGATATTGATGCATCTGACAGGCAGGTGTAGACTCAGGGTTTGCTGAAGCATCTGGTTCAGACATTGTCCCATGATTTTGAATTCTGTCTTACAGTTTTATGTCTGCTTTCTTCATTAGAGCAGAAGTTTCTCAAGGTCAGGGACCAGAGCCTGTTTCAGTTTTGTGTTACCCGAGCTTCCAGCGTGGTGCTTTGCTTACGTAATAGCTCCTTGCAGTTTACTGACTGGCTGTGAATAGGATTTGGGGGCTCTGAAGTCTACTACAGATCAGGTGCCTCTGGTCTCGAATTCCTGATTGTACAGTATTTTGTGTTCATTTAACTCCAATCCCTGCATTAACTAACCACCCTCTGCACCTAATCCTTTCCAGCCCAGGCAGGTGATTTGTCCCCAAGGCTATGCTTTCCTGTTTAAACGTCCCCTGTAACTTGTTGTTTGTCTTTGGTAGTCACAGTAGAAGGTTTAGGGTATTGAGAGCTCTGAGAGCTCCAGTAATTGTTAATTATTAGAGCTCTCAGAGCTCCAGTAATTATTAATGTTGCAAATTTTTTGAAAAGGCTGTTAGGCAAACCTGGTTGAGAAGGGGTGGATCTTTCCACTTCAAGTGGAAAGTCCTGTAGGGGATGGTTTAAGTATTGCCCCAAGAGTTTAACCTGGCAGTGATGGGTATATGATGGGAATTTTGGATCATCCATGAATGTGGGCTGAAAGGGAGGCATCTGGGATTTCCCCCCATTCCCAAGGCTGAAGAGGGTCTCCTCGCTCCTTGTCACTCTCTGAGGCAGATGCCACATGCAATAATAAAAACTCCCCCCATCGCTATCCTAGAAGAACAGATCTGGAATTTGCCTGTTTTTAATGTGACTCGTGGTATTGATCTGAGAACTGTGGAGTTAATCATTTATGTTGCTAGTATCCTGAGAGATTAAACGAAGACTTGGATGAGGACAGTTCTTGTGGGATGGATCCTGACTTCTCATCCACAAGCGATTTAGCTTGCTTTCAAAATACAGATACTTACGGTCCTCTTGTTTCTGACAGAGGTGGCCTCAGTAACATGCTGTTCCAGTGCTCCTTACCCGACACTCTGGCCACCGTTGGTGACGAGCCTCGGAAGGTGCTCCTGCGGCTGTATGGCGCAATTCTAAAGATGGTGAGTTCCTGGGCTGCTTGGGGATGGGAGGGGCCTGGTCACAGTTCTAATCCTCTTTCCTGATTACCTGGGGAGAGACTTAAAATATGTTAGTGCTGTTGTGAGAGCTATTTAAATATATTGCTTTTGCTTTAATTGGGCTGCACAACTTGGTTTTTTGTTTATAGTCGAAGTAAATTCTGTCTTTATTTACTATTTGTTAGTAAACTAGTACAGATAGGCCCAGCTTTATATCCAGGGGAAGTACGATGTTGGTTAAATCTTTAATAGTGCTGGATAATGCTTGGATTTTCCACACATTGAAATTTTCAGCTCAGACTTAGGTTGTAAAATTCGAGTGTGGGGAAAGCATCATCAAAAAGGGTTTACAGGGTAGTCCCAGTGGAAAAGTATGAGCTCAGTGAAGCCGAATTTATTAACTACCTCCCTTTGAGATTCTTTAAAACTTTGAATTTGTTAGATTCCTAATCTTTCTAAATTTTTATATTACTTAAATAATTGAATCTTTCAGTTAAAGTACTTTATTTGTTGAATTGTCTTAACCAGTTATAGGATATCCCAAATGTCTGGATTAAAAAAAACCAAACAAACTATACCATGAATCTATCATTTTACTGACCACACATATAAATGTGTTTGTTTCTGTGGTAGAATTTTGATATCCATTTAAATCTTCCTTGGAAGGGCCCATTTTGATCTTCATGAAATGGAGAATAGTTTTCTGACTCAGTTTTTTTTTTTTTTTTAAACTAGTCTCTTTCAGCTCAGTCTAAAAAGCAGGTCATGTCCATATCTGTGAAGATTCGATTATATGTTTAGAAATATTAAAGTTAAAATTGGCACCCTGGACATTAACTCATTTTTAAAAATTGTCATGATGTGACTGAACCTTTTCATTGGGTAATTTTCCCTTAACCCTGTCCAGCTGTGAGAGTGGTCAGGGTCTGAGGTTAGGAACAAGCTAGCGTGTCTGAGGAAACCCGAGGCCACTTTGGCATTAGGTTCACGTGCTGACAGCCGACCCCGCCCCGACTGACAGTGTACAAGCAGAACAGGGTCTGTGCTTACCATGCAGTCCAGTTTTTTATTTAATCAAGTTGCAGTTTCAGAGCAGTTCTTGAACTGCCCAATTAATGTCCTTTTGGGACTTGTAATGAAATCAACCTTCAGCCATTTTTTTCTCTGAGGACTTTCTGTAACAGTTAAGTCCCACTTCTGCCCATTCGTTTCGTGTGCTTCCATTTAAGCAACACTTTAAAAATACTTTAATAACCAGCTGCTGGAATTGCATGCGATATGAAACTATTTAAATCTGATTTATGGAGCCTTTGTTTCTGTTTCAACTTAAATAGGAGCGTTTTCAGCGTGCACGGTGCGCTCCTCCTAGGCCGGGGGCAGGCCCTGTGCCCTGATTGCAGCAGAGCCCTGTGGAGGTGAGGGGATGCTCTGAGGCATGCTGTCCAGTGCGCTGGTCACCAGCCACGTGTGGCCCTCATAGGCCTGAAAAGTGTCAAGTGCAGCCAAGGAGTGGAGTTTTAAATTTTACGTAATTTTACTTAATTTAAATTGCAATGGTTACGTGGAGCTGGTGGCTGCTGCGTTGGCTGGCACGTGTGCCCTGTTAAGGACAGGTAACTTAGTAACAGCCGGCTGCAACGTAGGCCATGACCTCGCAGTTTTCTTTTCCCCTAATAAAGATTCACCATCCGTAGTTAATATTTTGTCCTTTTTGAACTTTTAGCAGTCTAGAATTATTATCTGATAGTACTTAAGTGCAATAGAAATGTCTGGAAATAGAATTTGTTTGAACAGAATTCGATGTCCCTATTTATTTTTCAGGGGAAAAAAAGACTGTTAGGTAACTCAGTAGAAAAATAGAGAAGAATTGAAGCCACTTAAACTAGAATTAACTTTTACCAAACGAATGGATCAGAGTATGTTTTACATGCAGTTAATGGGGGAGGAGGGGGCAGCACTCTAGATTTAGCTTCTCGATTCTATTTTTACTAGACTGTTAGTTTCCATTCCTGAAACTGCGTCTGCTGATGCAGAGTAGAAGCTGTGCTTGAAAGCACGTGGGTAGAAAGGGCAGCAAGTAGCTCACGAGATGGATCTGGAGCAAACGTCCGACAGTCTCACAACTGACTGACGACAGACTCATTTTTGTTAGAAAAAAGCTGTTCCTTTGCTCTATAGGTGGGACTCAATGTTTTCAACATAATTACTCAGTTGATTGAGTCCCTAGTTCAAGTACACTTTTTTGTTGAAGTTTGAACTTGGTAAAACCATGAAACCTACAGCCTCAGGTATTTTTGGTTCCCAAGTTCTTTGGGGTTTGGCAGGGGCACTCGCTGCCAGTTAGAGTTTTGGACATTAATGGCCATTGTAAACTGCTGGCCATTTGAATACTTTGGCAACATGAGGAGGGGAAGAAATTCAGGAACTCCGAATGGGAACTTCAGTTTAAGAGAGAAGGAAAGTGAGGGGCCGAGACTAAGCAGTCAGTAAGACTCGAGGCCGGCGGCAGTGCCATGCGCTTTACAAGTTGAGCTCTCATGGCACCGTGCCAGGGATTTCACCAAAAATGGCCAAAATTGATAGTAACTTGCCAGGATTTGCATTAATTAAGAGATGTGGCTGAGCAACTATGGAACCCCAATAATAAGTCACATTACTTTCATAAATGCATGGATTAAAGACAGAAATATCACGCAAATCAAACATTATGCTTTCCTTATTTTTGACTCTACTGAGAGGAAAGCACGCACACACATCCCTATACACGCATGTGCATTTGTACAAATGTAACTTGGTATTTCCTGAATTGGCCATATAAATGCAGTTGTCACATCCTTCAAGGTGGATGAGAATGAGCTCCTTCCCTGAAACATGTTAGTTGATGGCTGCACATAATGACAGCCTTAGGTATTTTCTCCGAATGTTTAGCTGTTTTGCTTAATTACATGATAGACTGGTTTAGTTTAGTATGTCCCTTCTTTCCCTTTCTCCTCCTCGTTCCAGCTTTGGAATGTTTTACCTCTGTGAGAATCAGATATTATGTAGGAGTGTTTTTTTGATTTACATTTACAGTCATTTACAAGTAAGTTGGTTTAAAATAATGAGATGCTTCTCGACTTCCTTCTTTTTCTTCATCTTGGTGTTGCGAGATGTCTGACTTCCTTTATTTCCATAGCAGCCCTGAAATGACTGCTCTCTGGTGCAGTTCACTAAGGGTTAAGTAGCAGAAGGCCAAGGTAAAACCTCCTGGCTGGGTTTAAGGCCCACAGTTCTGTCCCACAAACAGCTATCTCTGCCACCCCCCATTTCTGTATAAGATGAGACATAAGCAGACTTCCCAGCTGTACCCTGGAGGTTTTGTTTAGGATTGGTGTTAATTTTAGGGCGTATGGAAAGTCCTGTGTTGGACAAGGGGAAAAATGGGTCCTTTTGAGAATAAGACAAGGTAAGACACACACAGCTTCGAAAAACTGCCACACCACACGATCTTATTTGCAGGAGATTATTAAACATAAAAATATTGGTGTGATCTTAAAGCAATGAATGTCAGTAGAATTCAGTGTCTATTTCACATAGGCCAGCTTTAACTTTAATGACGAGGAGGTTATTCTCATATTAGCTGCATAGACGATGGAAACTGAATTCAACTATAAAATTACCCGTGACTAAAGCGGGTAGGATAGCTCGGTAGAAGTTTTGAGAAGTACTGGTTTAGCCTTTGCCATTGTGGAAAGAGATATAATTGCTAGAAGAGAGCTTGAAACGATAAAATTAGCTGTCAATGTAACTTGATTTTTTTCCTTTCTGGTACTGGGAAGGAACATGAGCTCTGCATCGTCCAGTAGCAGCCTTTTCCCAGAAGCAAGTTTGGCTGATTACAAATAACCAGTTTGCTTATTTATCATGAATTGTGGAAGACACAAATGTCAGTACGTATTGTTCTTTCAATGTAACCTGTGCCAGTTGGCGGAAGTCTCAGAGGGGGCTTTGTCCCTGCCTCGGTCAGAACAGTGACTGTGTCGAGCCAGTCCCTTCTCTGCATGAATGGAGAGATTTGGCCTCACCGTTTTGAACGGTCTCACAGGCATGAACGTTTATAATACACCAACGATCTCTCGAGTGCTGTCTGGGAAAATTTTGTTTATGTTCTTTGAGTAGTAGAAGGCTAATATTAGTGTTTGTTGAAGTACTAACCATAATTAAATGAAAGGCATCAAGGCACAACGCAGATATATATCAGTGACTCAAAAGAGTACCGTTTGGGACACGGTCTTTTTTGAATCCAGAAAACAAAATGTCTTCTTCCCTGTTTTCTCTTAACCCCAGTTTAATTAAAAATTCAGTCACGATAAATTACAGAGCAGCCTACAGATAGTTGGCAGTAAACTCTTGGCTACTGAGAAGCTGCCTGCCTGCAGCACTTCCCTCTGGAGCTGAGACGGCATGGCTGCCGCTCCTCCATGCAGAGCCCTGCTCGGTCCAGAGAGGCTGAGCACATGTCCCTGCTAACTGAACACAGTGCATTCGATTTTTTCTCTCATTGTATTAGGTCATCGTGACCTAATTTACTCTGCTTTTAAAAACTCGCCTTGTACGTGTTGAGCATGGTGTAATTATACCTATTTCTAAGGCAGCCAAAACCTCCCGCTCAGAAGTGAAACATGTTTCTAGTATTGCGTGTTCCCATTTGGTCTAACCTAGTATTTCTTCCATTAATACTCTCCAAAGATAGTTGCCAAATTACACCCTACAGTGGTACCACCTTCTGTACCTGCTTTGGTGCCTTCTTTTGATAACTAAATAAACCACAGATTACTGTGTCTAATTTTGACATATGCAAAGTGTCTTTGTCTTGCTGGTCTTAAATGTTTGGGCTTTAGAGCATGAAGCCAATACAGATTTCTGGTCCCTGGAACGCTGGTGTGACCGCAGCCCGCCCTCCTGGGAAGGAATGTCTTTGTGTTGGGTGGCGTGAAGGGCGCTGGGGGTAATGTACCACTTTAGCTGTATGTGCATGTGTTCTCTGCTGCAGGCTTGTCCATGCGATCGTGCCTGGAGCACTCTGGTTTCCAGGTGACAGACACGATTCACGGTATAGTATGAGTCCTCTGAAGTTGGAGCATTCTCTACAGCTTTAATTTCTTTCTTTTAGTTCTTGGTTTCAAGAAATGTTTTTTAAAAACAAAGTTGTAATGCTTATGTTAAGTAGCACCAGCTACAGTTTGTGCTTGCTTAAAGAGGTACAGTAGTTAAGATTTCAGAATGTTGAATATATCACTTGGGGTTTTTTGTTTTTTTGGGTTTTTTTTTTTGGTCCAAAGCAGATCAGACCCTTTCTTCTGTTTCCTCAGTAGAAAATGACAAACATTTCATAATTTTAGAAATTTATGGGCCTCAACTTGAAAATTCATTTGAAGTATTTAGCTGCTTCTTCCTTCATACCACTTTCAGCCTTAAGGAAATGCCACGTACATATTGATATGTTGGTTAGAGTTAGAAACTTCCTTTTCTGTCCTAATCATTTAGTGTCCTTCTCCCCCACCCTGTGCCTCTGTGAAGCTCAGCCGTGCTGATCTGACGTGGAAGGACACAGGCTGGAGAAGCGAAGGCGCTCTTCCTGGAGGCGTGTTGCTTACAAGTCAGCCCTTGGCGTGCTCATGCCGGAGGAACTCAGGAGCCTTTGGAGTCTGGGGGCCTCAGCTTACCCTGGATCAGACCTCAGTTTTGAGAAGGTCCTGAAAGGTGCCTTCTTTACCTGGACTTCCACTCACCCATCTTTCTCCTAGTTCATGTCTGCCTAGAGCCTCTTGGACATTCTAGTCTCCTCTTGATGTTCATCAAGGCATCCGATTTTGTGAAGTTCAGCAGGATCACATTGTCTTAGATTGGTCCTTGGGTAGATCGAACATACTCTAGAAAAATGTTAGAAATCATTTGTCCAGTAAAACGTTAGGAATCATTTGTCTGTTTAAATTCTCGTAATCCATATGTGTTCACTAGGTAATCACATAAGCTATACTTTAAATCATTGCATTGTCGTCTCACGTTTTAATGTGTTCTATAGAATATTTTCAGAAAATGCTGTAAGAAGCCATGAAAGCAGTAAATGTAGAATGTTTTCATAGAGATCAGGAAGCAGGAAGGTTAGGGTCCGTGATATTGGGAAGAAAACTTGAGAAAGAACCACCTGACTGCTGTGCATTCTAGGGAGTCAGGATTCTCACCCTTTCCTGCCCCAGCTTACCTGAGAGGTGGGACACAGTCCGATCGATCGTTAACAGGGATGGTGACAGGTGTGGCCCCCTCGTTGAGAACCTCTTCTCTCGTAGAGAGTCGACGTGGTCAGATAACCAGGGTGGATCTTAGAATCTTCAGAGCCACAGGCAGTAGAGTCAGGAAGCCCGAGTCACTCCAGGGCCAGACGAGCATCACAGCTACTGACCATTCAGGCTAGTGCAGCCCATCCTGTTACTCTCAGGATAAACACTGATAGTCTGGAGTCCCTCGGTACTCAACTCAGGAGGTTAATCTCAGGTTAGTGGAGAGATGGATGATTTTCCTAGACCAGATCTTAGATGCCCTAGAAGTTGAGTCTAGCTAACATTTGGATTATTCTTTCTTAATCACTCATTTATAGATCCCAAAGCACTTTATCAAGGCTGCAACCAACTTACTCCTGTTTTTTTCTTTTTTCTTTTTTCTTTTTTTTGCGGTACGCGGGCTTCTCACTGTTGTAGCCTCTCCCGTTGCGGAGCACAGGCTCCAGACGCGCAGGCTCAGCGGCCATGGCTCACGGGCCCAGCCGCTCTGCGGCATGTGGGATCTCCCCAGACCGGGGCACAAACCCGTGTCCCCTGCATCGGCAGGCGGACTCTCAACCACTGCGCCACCAGGGAAGCCCCACAAATGTGGTTTTATTAAAGTAGTTTAATCATAAAACTAGTTCCCTCAGCATTAGCAGAATCTTTTGTTAAGAACTGGCCAAGCGATGAGAGTTTATTTGGCTTAAACAAATTTAAAGAAATAAGCCTGTTATATTGTGGAACATCAGGTAACTTACTTTTTTTTCATAGTCTTCTTTAAAGTACGAAACCTCTAAAAGCCTCTAAATGCAATTTTGCCAGAAAAGTAACATTTGAAACCTTGTACCAAATATATTTATTGTAAAAGTAACATATACTTTTAAACACTTTTTAAAGTATAGGCATATGTAAAGTAAAAAGTCAGAATCCTCTTTGCTCTCATCTTACTGCCTCAGCTCAGGGGTCCCCAGCCTCTGGCCGCGAACCAGTACTGTTAGGAACCGGGCCGCACAGCAGGAGGTGGGCCCTGCCGCTCCCCGTCGCTCACATTACGCCTGAACCATCGCTCCCACCCCTGGTCCGTGGAAAAATCGTCTTCCGCGAAACCAGTCCCTGGTACCAAAGAGGTTGGGGACCGCTGGCCCTAGCTAATAGAGTTCAGGCTTTTAGGAACTTAGGTTTTAAATTTACAAGTGCTTGGTCAATCACAGATCTGTTTCCTCTTTTGAACTCTTCTATAACTTTAAAACAAAATATCAGCCACACCCCCTTTATTATTGTTACCACTTTAGCCTATTTGCTACAGCACAGCTAATGAATACATGAGTTATAGTGAATAATTGTAGATTCTCTTGAAAACTAAGCCCAAAATAGGAAGAAAAGAATGAGGAAGATGGGAGGAAGCCAGCGGCAGTATATTTTTATTACCATTGGGTGTCTTCTTTTTTTGTTTTTATGACATCTTTGTAGCATACGATTCACTTATTTAAGTGTACCATTCAGTGGTTTTTAGTATATTTACAGAGTTGGGCGTTGTCTTAAGCATGTGGGATACATTCTGACTTCTTGAAGCTTTAGCGTTTATTTTTAAAAACATTTTATTGTGGAGAATTTCAGATGCACACAAAAGTAGACCAGAAGAGCGTAATGAACCCCAGGTACCCAGTATCCATCTTTCTCTCTGACCAGCTTTCTTTCGTCTTTACCTTCATTCATTCTCCAGGGTTATTCCAGACATTGTACTATTTCTTCCATGACGGTTTCAGTCTGTACCTGTATAAGCTGATTTTAAAAAAACATGACTACATTAGTGTTCACATTAAAATTTTTTTTTTTTTTTCCCCCGGTACGCGGGCCTCTCACTGTTGTGGCCTCTCCCGTTGCGG